>NC_041008.1:36532527-36875652 GCF_004193775.1 Glycine soja
CTAAATTAATTTGAGTGATCCTACCATCTAAATGTGTATTTTGTAACGGTTTAAAATTATCACTAATTGATTTTAAATAGTCATAAAATATAGTTTTTTAACATGTTAGTCCAATTTAAACAACAAGATCAAATTAAATAAAAAAAAATTAAAAGATGAAATTGAACCTAAAATTAAATTAGATGACTAATAAACTAATTTAATCAACAAAAATTAAGGATTAATTTCATGTACTTTGATAGTGTTAGGATACCAGTTATATAATATTATAATAATGAAGCCCCAACTTAGCTGTAGAAAAAAAATTATCCACTAGTGGTGAAAAGTTAGAATGATATATATAAAAGATTTTAAGTTCTATCTTTATTATACTTTAAATAAATAAAAATAAATCCATGCATTAAAACATAATTACTTGCCTATTCTTTTTTTTAAAGAAAAGTCCACACCTCTAATCTTATTTAAGTTGATATCCGTTTAACTTAATTATAAGCTAAAACAAGGACAAGTTTGTTTTAATTTCCCCCCTAAGATAGTACTATGACACACATTTATAGAAATATATATTGAAAAGTTGAGAATATTTGGCTCAAATTAATATACCAAGGCTACGTTTATGGAAGGAATATTAATTTACTTTCTACCTAACTTTCATTTGTTGTGTATACCAAGAGAGTCTAAGTGGAATTAAATTTAAATTCCTAGGTTGCACAATATATTTGTTTTTTAAAATAAATAAATCAAAATACATTAATAAATTGGTCAATTCAATGGGATTGGATCTAACGTAAGTAATTAATCTCCCACATGATAAACTAAGATTCAAATCCCAACTAAAAGAAATGTTTACATTTAATGTCTTATCTCAAGCATGATTGTCACATGTGTCTAAAAAAAAAAAAACTGGTCACATGTGTGTTGATTTCTATTCTAAAATTAATGGACAAAATTATTTTACTGTTAAAAGCTCACATTTTATTTATTTTTTAAACAAAGAGGTATTATTTAATTGATTACAAGAGAATTTAACTTATATACATAATTAAAAATTATTATATATACATATGTATAGTTTAAAAGTAACATGACTAAAAATATACATAACACAAGACATAACTATATAAAATGTAGATCGAACAAAGTTAAAAAGGGACGCTTTGATTTAATCTTTTGTCCTTATTTCCCCCCTTAATCTCAAATATTTGTAATTATTTATATTTTACAAGCGTATCATTGAAGTAACAGTCACTTTTTTTACGGGAGGTAACGGTCATTTGTTTTTTATGACTGTGAAAAAGAAAACAACACATGAAAAGAAAACTATGTTATGTTAAAGTGAATGTGAATCTTTTACCCTTTCGTTTGATTATGTCACAAATTATCGGGAACCAATGCCTTGCAACTCCAAATAAAGGCTCCTTGAAAGTCAGCAGCAATATAAAACTTTTGCACCAATAAACAGAGCACAATGTAGACAATGTTACTTGATAATCAAGTGATGGTATTAATCAGCATTTAAAGAATCATGAAAAGGTAATCATGATAAGATCAAAGAATTACTTTAATTTTTGTAGAAATTATATAGTTTGCATATTTTGATAAGGAGAGTGAAATACTCATAGCTGGAAAAGAATTGTGAAGACAATTGACAATCAAGTTGCATCCATTTCACTCAAGTTTTCAATTTATAGGAAGGAAGCATACAACTCCATGTGCTGCTTGCTGATGACACTGATTAGAAGTGACTACCCAGACTTTGGGGCAACCATCCTCCTTTAAAGCTGCAACCTAAAATGAGCAAAGAATACTAGTATACTACTGTTAATTTCCATTCAAAGAATAAGAGGAAATGAAAGATGTATAGTGTTCATAAAGATGAAGAAGTTCTCTATTGGTAGTGTCAATTCCAATGCAAAAAGATTCACTTATACTGCTACAAAATTAGAGTACTATAAATGGAGATGACCTTGGTTCTCTCGTTAAAACCCTTTAAAGTTACATGCCTGACATCAATGCAATTCAACGCCCATGTGTGCAGAAAATAATATCATTTTAGATACTAATTCATTAATAACTGTTTGAATTCCACATTCTAAACCAAGGCAAGCAGGAGATTCTAATACATCTGGAAATAGGATCAAGAGAAATTTTGAAAAACAAAATCCCACTGCAATAATCTCAAACCTGGAGGGCATTTAGAAGTGCTTACATGGGTTTATAGAAGTGGTTTGTGACTTTCTTATAAGATCTTTCTAGCTTTATTTCAATAAGCTTAATGAAAAAATTATTAAAATAAATTATTTTTAGCTTATTTCGGTAAGCTTCACAGTCAAGCACTAAGCTTTCGAATAAATTCTGATTTAGCCAGTTTGGATAAATTTTTTAATAATTACTTATAGTTGAAGAAAATAAAATGAATTGAACTTCACTTCTCTTGTAAGTTAAAATCAACTTAAGCACTTCGACTTCTATAAAAGTTCTCTCATCTGACTTCTCCGAAAAGCTGAGATATATTATGTTTTCTCTTACATGCTATAAGGGCTTATTGAGAACTTTATCTAAACTGATCCATTGTATTTAATTAAGTTGTTTACTCAAGCACTCCCGTAGTATCAGTATGTCAAACAGATAATAAAATCGATTTTCCTAAATCATGTTACAAAAGAAGAAAACTCTCCAAAAATCCATGATAATTGATGGTAGTAAAATTGCAGCCAGGATAGTGTAGAAATATCTAACCTCTTTTTCAATCCATGTATCAGCACATGTTTCACTTGAGAAAATGATATCAAGACTGCAAAATGGAAAAAGTCATAGAAAAGAATGTTAAGGTAAATAGAAATGGTACTTGACAAGTACATTGTATGATAGGAAGAAAAGAGTACCCAGTGATATCTTCCTTGTGAGTGGGGAGTCCAGACATCATTGCATCAAAGACGACAACGATTTTGACCCCTGTATAAATGAAAAAAGAAAAGAAAAGATGTAATGTGTGTATGTTCACAAATATGGCAATCTGAGTTGCTGAACCTAATGCAACACCCAATGAGATGTCTTGTGTTCAAGCATGAGGGAGAGATCGTTGTTTCGGATGCTAGCTTGGAAACCCTAGCTTCGGTTCGGAGGGGTTGGTGGTGTTGCGATAGCATGAGCGGCTGGACGACCGGTGGTGGGGTCTCTGAGGTGTGCGGTGGCGTCGTGTGAGTGACTGAGAAAGGGAGTGATACACGCTTTAGGGTTTGGAGGAAAGGAGTGGGATGCGGCGGGGGGTGGAGTGGTTGAGAGATGAACGAGAACAAAAAGGGTCAATAAGGAACTAATACGAAGGCGGTTCCTCCTTCAAACCCGTCGTAGTTTAAGTTTTTGATAATTACAGAAATGCCACCATGTCATATTCTAAAACATTTTTTCATAATCGTCTTAGAATGTACGTCATAAAAACAAAATACAGTGATCTTAATTACAAAAATGTCACCGCGTCACATTCTGTTATTTTTGTAACTTTATGTAGTTCTAATTCTGTTATTTTTGTGATTTTCATCATTTCCATAAATTTCGTTATTTCATTACTTTAAATTTCATTAGTTAAACAAACCCATGATATTTCGACTAAAACTTGTACATAACTATTGAACTGATAACCTATATCCAAATGAATTAAGTAAACTCAAGTTCCTGTGGAGACAATCTCTTTTTACAAATCTGTAACCTGCGACGACAATTGATACGCTTGCCAAAATTCTAACAATAACTCCAATCAGAAACCATTTGATGGTTGCAGTTTCCTTCTTTTCCTTTTTTTCCTCTTGTTCTCTCTCACTCTATCATGCTCTGTATGCCACTGTGGAAAGTTTCCACAATGGTGATCTCACAATATATATATATATATATATATATATATATATATATATATATATATATATATATATCTGTGTGTGTGTGTGTGTGTGTGTGTGTGTGTGTGTGTGTGTGTGTGTGTGTGTGTGTGTGTGTGTGTGTGTGTGTGTGTGTGTGTGTGTGTGTGTATGTATGTATGTATTTATTTATGTATGTATGTATGTATGTATATCCCTTTCTTTACATCGCACATTTCCCAAAATGATACCCGCTGCTGTCGTGCTGTGACAACACGGTCTTCCTCCATCACTCTCGTATTGTCCCTTTGTCAGGATGGGCCGCCACAATGATAGTGCCTTTGTGCGGCTCTCTCCCCCTTCCCATCTCACGTATCTCCATCGCATGCTTCATGGTGGTGCTTCTATCTAGAAGAGTACCCGCCATCATCCGCCACTATTGTGTTGTGACGACACAACTCCTCTCCAAGACCTAGCTGTGCATATCAGAGAAAGAGAAAGGGCATAACAATGTTTAGGGTTATCACTCCAAGTCTTTGTGTTGCCTTTTAAACATATAAGTTGGGCCCATTTCCCTTTTCCTTGTGAGAGCAACAGTTAAAAAAAGGTTGTTTTACGGTTGTTTTACTTTTTTTTTTATTTGAGTGTATTAAAATATGATTACACAATTTTTAATGGTGTACGTGTATATTTGAGTAAAAAATAGTATACATATATAAACAATAGGAAAATTTCGGTGGTCATAAAATACAAAATCCTACAAAAACTTATTATAAGGAACATTTTCTCTTAACACTTGTTATAATAATAAAGGTTGCAATATAATTCTAAATAAAAAAGTAGTAAAATTGTAAATAATCAATCTTTATTTAAATGAATTTGCATTAAATTAATCATTTAATATTAAAGTAATTAAATTTAAAGATTAACTCTTATTTAATTGTGATAAGAGGGAATAGTTTCAATTTTTATAATTTGAGTTACTAATTTATTTATTACATTGATCACAAAATATTTCTTTGAAATAAAAAGAGATAATTAGATGTGATATGTTTTTGTCTCTTATAACCTACGTGAGGACTCAAGTTGTTACAACTTGTTGTACTCAAAGTTATTTTAATAATAATAATATTAATTTTGAAATATTAAAAGGTAATGGATTAGTTGGATGCGATATCCTTCTTAATCTTTGAAATTTTGAAACAAAAGCTGCGACAGTTTGATGTCTCAAAAATTTTAAATAATAGTTGAAATAACAACTTGTATAAAGAATTGACTTTGGTGTGCCAACTCTAATTTTAGAAGGTATGAGTTGTGACAACTCAAAAGTCCTAAAATAGTAAAAATAAAAAATAAAAAAGTTATAGATACATAGATTCTGATTTTCCATTATACTTAGAGATATGTAGAACCATGGAATTACCCTGTCGAGTCATATAAAATAAAACACAATTATCAAAATTAATAATAAAAATAATTAGATGAATAAATTAATAGACTTTATTATAATTAATTCTTAGTTGTGTTTTAAGGTGAGATAAATATTTTAAAAGTTACTTGTTTAATTAATTAAAGGTAACCATTTTTTGAAAAATGAACATCATAGGCCCTGAGCGTGTAATGGACTCTTGAACCCAAATTTGGTTTTCAAAAACTATTTTTTGTTTAAAAAGGTTTCAAAATGTTTTCCTAGTAAAAATTATTGGTGGCGACTACTTAACTTTTTAAAACATTATCATTTTGAGTTTTGGTTGTCCTGCTGTGACCCCAATTGCGATAGTACTCTAGCCAGTAGGCTCTGTTTTTGAGTGATTTAGTAACTTTGAAAGGATCTTCCCAATTTGTAGCAAGTTTGACTTATCTAGTATATTTCTTGGCTTTTCCACATTTCCTTAGTACCAAGTCGCTTGCCTAGAAGTTTATCGGCTTGACTCAGTTGTTGTATTTTTTTCTCGACTCTTCTTTGGTACAATTTGGCTTTCATGTGGACTTCTTTGATGGTCTCTTCAGCCAAATCGAGTGATTCACTATGCATCTCATTGTTTTCCTTCTCCATAAAGTTTATGTTTTGGAGAGAAGATTCTCTGACTTCTACCAGTATCATAGCATCAGATCCATATGATAGTCGAAAAGGGGTTTCACCTATTGTTGACTATGGAGAGCAATGGTAAGCCCATAGGAAAGCGAGATGCTCTTCAGCTCAATTGCCTTTGGTCATTCTAACTCATTTTTTCACCTCTATGAGTATGGCCTTGTTTGCTACTTCTATTTGTTCATTGCTTTGTGGTTGTTCCACTGAAGTTGCTTTGTATTTAATTGCTAGATTTATAAGGAACTCCTCAACTCCTTTGTCAATGAACTACTTTCCATTGTTGGGAATTTTGAATTGGCACACAATGTTCTTCCAAATGAATTTTTGAACATTTGCTACTAAAATAATTGTTATTGGCTCGGCCTCAATTCATTTGTAAAATGATCCATGCCAACTAGAAGAAACTTTACTTTTGTGTGTGTGGAGGGGGGGAGGGGGAGGAGGTCCAAGTATGTTTACTTCGCAAGTGGAGAAGGACCACGAAGCCACTATATTGTGTAATTCTTCAGCCAATAGATGAGATATGTTGCCAAATCTCCAACACTCTTGACATTTCTTCATATATTTCGTGTAGTCTCTTCTTATTGTTGGCCTATAGTATCCGACACTGAGTACTCGGGTAGTCATTGACCAAGATCCCAAGTGCATTCAGAAAATTCCTCTATGCATCTTGTTCATCATGTACTTGACCTGATCCCTACTTAGGCACTTCAATAGAGGAGTCATGAATCCTCTCTTGTATAGGTCTCCACCACCCTCAATAACATAGTAGTTGCCATTGCTATAGCGGTTGTCAATTTGGCAAAAAAGTCTACTAGGCATTGAACTTTCATTAACCCCCTTGGTGCATACTTGATCATAAATTCTGATAGCTCAACAGACCAAGCTATCATTCGGCCTGAAGTTTTGGTTTCTTTAGCACTGTTTAAATATGGTGATCAATTCAAACCACTATCTAATGGCTTTGGAAGGTCTTAGTCTTCTAGCAGTAGTGACTAGAGCTAAGGATAACTTCTCAATCATTTGATACCAAGTCTCTTCATCTTTGAGGACTTGACTAATGTAGTAAACAAGATTTCGACTCTTTCCTTCCTCTACCACGACTACAGAGCTTATAACATGTTTAGATACTACTAAGTATAGGATCATATCTTTACCTAGTTGAGGTCTAGTGAGGATGGGTGGTGAAGCGTTGAACTCTTTTAGTTTTTCAAAGTGGACTTTGCATTCCTCCTTCAACTTTATTCCTTTATGCTTCTTCAGTAGTTTGAAGAAAGGTTTAGTTGTATCAACAACTCTTAGTAGGAATCTGAATAATGTTATTAGTCTGCCAGTGAGTCTTTGCACTTCTTTAAGAGTATTCTAACTTCTCATCTCAATGATGGTTGCACACTTCTTCGGGCTGCCCTCAATCCCTCTATGAATAAGCATGAAGCCAAGAAATTTCCCTCATTGTACCTTAAATATGCATTTTTTCGGGTTAAGCCTCATGTTGTACTTTCTTATTTCTGTGTGAGAGGTGGTGCTTGTGCTTTTAATCACCATGCAATCTACATAGACTTCTAGGTTCCTTCCAAGTTAATTCATGAATATCTTGTCTATTAGCCTCTGATAAGTTGCTCTGACATTTTTAAGACTAAATAACAATATACAAATTACAGACAACACCATGTGCTTTTTGTTTGCTCTAAAAGCAACATTTAAGGGAATATTCCACAGAAGCCTTCTATTCTCTTCTATATTATCTTTTTCTTAAATTCAAACATTAGCTATTCAAATGTAAGAGACGCAAATAGAATTTGAATAAAATAGTACATGTGCACTTCCCTTTTCATGATACTCAGTCTTTGAGACTAGACACATGAGTTTACCTTATGATAGTGTGTTACACTGATATGCACTAGAGTGAATGCTCACTAAATATAGCATGCTAGATGCTAGGTTAAAACAGAGCATATTCTCTATAGTTGTGGAGGATATTTAATGTTGTAAATGCCTTTAACATAATAATCATGTCTATTTGCCAAAACTAATTAAAATATCAATAATTTATACTTATTGTTATACATCAAAATCTAAGGTGGATGAGACTCGTGATCATCCAGACCTAACATCTTCCAAGTTCCTTCTGATTTGATTCATGAATATCTTGTCCATTAGCCTCTGATAAGTTTCCCTGACATTCTTAAGACCAAATAACAATAGTTAGTCACATCAATCATGAACACAGTCTTCTCCTCATCTTGCTTGAACATTGAAATCTGATTATTCTCGAAATATGCATTTAAAAACCCAAGGATGGGAAATCCAGATGCTCCATCAACTAGGCGATCTATACTCGGAAGCAAGTATAAGTATTTAGGGTAGGATTTGTTTAGGTATGTGTAGCTAACCATGTGGTGTATTACCTTTTTGATGAATCATGCATTCAGGAGTTTCTTTGTTTCTTCATCCAGAGCCTTCCTTTTTTAGGGTCGACTTTCCTCTTTATTTGCATAATTGGTCTAGCCTTCAGACAAATAGCTAGCCTGTGATAGTAGAACTCGGGATCTATTCTTGGCATGTTTGAGGCTAACCATGCAAGGAGGTCAACATTCTTGGTCAGTACTTGGCCTATGGATTCTTCTACCTTTGTACTCATATGGCATCCTAGTTTGGTGCACTAAGATGGTTCTTTTCCAAGTTGGAAAGACTTCTCTTCCTTAGTGGGCTTTGCTCTCGGCTCAACCTCTCTCAGTTCAAGCTTTGCTTTGCTTTGCCTAAGTTGTTATTGAAAGAGGTGCATGCTACCAGTTACTCCTTAGGCTCTATCACTTTCTTTCCCTTGGCAATATTGAGGCTTGTAGTGTAACATTCCCTTGCCATTATATCTTCACTTAAAATCTCCATCACCAAATAAGGAGTCTAAATGATGGCCCCTAACTCGTTGAGCGAAGGATGTCCTATCAATATATTATAAGAGGTTAAGGCATTGAGTAGGAGGTACTTAATCATGATGGACTTTGACTCCCTTTCATCTCCAAAAGTGGTTAACAAGTGCACGTATCCTATTGTGTAAGTTGTCTCTCTTGTGAGAGCTATGATTTGCTCTGAGAATGGCTCAATATGGCTATCTGGTATGCCAGTTGTTTAAAGGTCAACTAGTATAGGAAATTGATCGAGCACCCATTTTCAAGTAGAAATTTGCATGCTAAGAAGTTAGCAACCTCTATCTTAACTACCACCATGGGATCATTGTGACATTGCTCTATCCCTCAAAATCTTCACCTATGAAAGTGATAGGGGGTAGGCTCCTTGTGACCATTTTTTTGGCTGCAACCGAGTCGACAAAATTAAGGTTACGAACATAGTGCTTGCGTGTCGAGTTTGAACTTCTTTCCTCCGCGAATCCTCTAGTTATTGTGTTGATTACACCTTGAAGCCAAGTTTCAAGTGGGGTATTCTCATCCTAACGTTGTGCTTCTATTGCCTCATGAGTCCTGCTGCGTTCTCGGCTTCTATCTTGTTCTCTTTCATGGTCTCGATCACATGTTATGTCTTTCATGAACTTCTACAGATGTCCCTTTTGGATCAATTTTTCTATTTTTTTCTTAGAGATAATGCAATCTTTAGTATTATGACCAGCAACTCGGTAACGTGGGCAAGTGCCACAAGATGGTGTGGTCTGCTCGTTGCATATTGAGTTCTAAAACACGTGATAAGCATCATGAATGAATCAATGGAGTTTCTCAATAATCAAGTATACCAATGGAGCGTTGCACCTTTCAACATTATAGGGAACACTCGACACATGATTGCATTGTCATTCATGGACAGATTAATTCATTTGTGTGATGAATGTGTTGACATGTTATCTGGGTCCGAGAGTTTACCGTAATGATGGATGGTCAACATCTTCCATCCAGGTGGGAGTTATGCCTCCATAATCTTGTCAATGAAAGGATGAAGCTAAGTGTCAATATTTGTTGCTCTTTGGACTGGTTGTGTGACAAAGGGGTTCCTTCACATCACATTGCATCAGTCGCATCTTAGCGGGACTTGAACCCATGACCTTTTGCACAATGACGTACGATTGAACCATTATGTCATTTGCTTGCTCAATGAGTATTCTAAATAATATTTCTTATGTATTATTCCACTACGAGTTATTGACTTTTTTATCTAATAATAAAAATTTATAAAGTAAAAAAAATTGATGAGTAATTAAAAAATCAAATTACATATATTAATTTATTTACATAAATTATTTTGTAATCTTTACTTTTAATTTTATCTTTATATAAATATAAAAGGAAGTAAGTGAGGGTAGTTGTGGAAATATTTTTTTGCAGTAATGAGATGAAAAAAAGCTTTAATTGGTGAAAAAAAAGAACATTTACTCAATCAAACATTTTTAACTCAATTAATTTCTATTGATTTTATAACACTCTAACTCAATCAAATGATGCAAATGTTATAGCTCAATTGAAAGGAAAATAAAATATATAGCATAAAAAAGTGTGTATCTAATCAAATTTATATCATAAAAATGTTTTGATCGTTATACCTTTTAATCACCAAAATTAATGTATATGGTTTTTTTATATATAACTTCTACTTATCATTATAAATAAATAAACAATTCATGGAACCCATTGTGATTTTGTTTTTTTTTCTTTCATCTAGTCGATTTCCACACTTGTTGAGATATAATGACAAGTGTATAGGAAAGATAATGGGTAGGGTTTGTCGGGTCCTATAATACTTGTTCCAATACTCGTGTATAAAAATAATACTCATATTCAGTCTCATACCCGCATGGGTAATCATTTTAATTTTCATCCTTATACCCACTGGGTACCTATATACTTATACCCGCATACACAATCTACACTTTACTTATGTAAGGTTAATAATAGTAAATCAATAAAAAAATTTAATTAAAACAATTACTAGAATTATAGTAAAAATTCATTCTTAAATAATTCAAACGTAACATTAAAAACATACACTCATAATGTTAAAAACAAACAAACATAACATTGATTTGTTCGAACTCAAATCATAAATAAATAAAATTACAAAAATAATCATTTAACATAGTGATGGTTAAAGTTAATATTCTCATCGCTTAACAAAAACTCTAATTAAAGATTTAGTATTTTTCACTCTCGGATAGTTATATTGTTAAAGATTAGAGATTTAGTGTATTAGTCATAAAAAATATAATTATTTTTCACAATAAATTATATGTATATATAAATAATATTATGATATGTGCATGATATGGTGGGTTGGATACTATAGTAAATTGGTAGGTATAAACCTGCCAAATACCTTTTTTACTTTAAGCTATTACTACCTTTGCGCTTGACACTTTTTCACCTAAACATACTTAGTGAGAGAGAAAAGAAAGAAGTCTAAAATAGGAAGAGAAAAAAAATAATTACTTAATGAGGTGTTTAGAGTTGAGAAATGTTTACCCATAACTGATCTACCATTTTCTTTTGGAGAAATTACTAATTTAGTTAACGAGGGGTATTATTGTATGGCGTTAGCATCTTGCAACAATGAGAATGTGATTTACAGCTAGCTAGGTCCACCGAATTAACTTTGTGGCTCTTTGTTTATCCACTTATTATATTGAAAACCTGAGCATAGAAATACTAAAAATCAACAGAAGAAATGGGCGATTGCAAAAAGAATTCCACATTTCCAAGGATTCATATGCATGTAGCGGAGCAATAATGAATGAATTTAATTTGGATTTCCCCAAGAAATTTTGGAAGCTGAAAAGGTTATATGTGAAGGTAACCAACACTAAGGGGCTTCCTATATAAGCCTAGGTAGTGAGGACCCTTTTCATCAACTTCCAAGCATCTGTGATTTTTCTTCACCGTAGTGGTATTTTTAGCGAAGCAACTAGTTGCCATCACCACCTTTAGGTTAAGATGGGTTGGATCCCTTTCTTAATCATTGTTGTTTCAGTTTTGCAATTTACCATTCAGGTTTTTACCCATTGGGGTTGAATATGCTTTTGATTGAGAGGATCCGCAGTAGCATTCGAGTGTTTGTGATATATGGTTCTCCGGTCATATATCGTGATTAGTACTATGAAGGTTGCAACAAAGTCCTTTTTGATGTTGTCTAGGAATGGACTTTGCTTATATGAAGATTAGTAAATAAAATATGGATCCTCTCTTATTATGTTGTCGTTCCTATTATCAGTTATGTAGTTGAAATTAAAGCAATGAAAGCATGAGGTTATGTTATTTATATGTTTGTCTTTTGTTCTTTGATGTTTCAACTACTTCTCCTTGTTTATATATTTTCTCGGTTAACACTAATTTGTTCTTTAATTGTTCAAATCAGATCGATATTAAATATGCTGTAGTTTTTTTTTTTTTTTTATGAGAAACATGTTATAGTTCTTAAATATGTGTTCTTTATACATCGTACTCTTGTAGGTAGTGGTGTGGAATATTTTGTTTTCAAACAGAGTTTGTGTAGTTGTGGTTGTTAATTTTACTTCAGGTTATGTTAAGCGTAGACAATTTGGCAATTCAGCGTAGGTATTTGTGGTAACTGCAAAAACTCCATGAACACATTATATATTGAATGACTTCTAATTGCTTTCTTTGGTTGAGTACTTTTATTTGAACTGCTCGGTAAATGGTATAACGTGCAAAGACTAAAATATACACAATTGAAATGCATCCGTAGAATAGAGTGGAATGTGTTTTTGTAAAATAAGAAATTAGGTTAAACTGGTTGGTTTGAAAAATTAATTGAATGATGGAATTTGTACACAGCCAGTATTAAATTTTTAGGTACTGCATATTATTGTTGCTAGCTAAGATGTTAACATAATGAGGGTCTTTAATAGTTTTGATGCCTTTGCACCTCAATCCTTTTTTTATATAAATAAAAATATAATATGTAGAATATATTAAAACAATTTCATCAAAATACAGGAAATATTAAAACTAGAGATTACGAACTCTAGCATCTGTTAATTACTAAGTTACAGTTATTTATTTGGATATACTTTTTGTTATAAGAACCAGATTTATTAATTTGAAAGCTTTTTGCATCGTTAGGTATGTAAGTTAGGTACCAATATGAAATTATGTGACACACGGTCAAATTATGATATATATGGAAACACTGTTTGACTTTGACATTATATAGACATAAACACAAGGCAAAATAGTTAGGAGTTTTTTTGCATAACAATATAAACATAGGATTTCTTTAATTGACTCCAGATAAAAAATAGGATTAAGCATCTTTTATAACCGATAAAATTTAGATAAAGGAAATGCTAAAATGCACCCAAGCTATTTCTTAATATCCACACAAAGGTTGTATTCTATCAAAACTGTGCGTTTCGTGCAGGTTGTATTTCGTGCAAAATAACATTGTTAGACAATTGTATTATTTTGAATATATTATTATTAAAGTAATTATTATCATATTTAATGTATTATCTTTTCTCTCACACATCTTTTATGTGTAAAGTTAAAATTTTATTACGTGATACTTATAACATGTCATATATCTTCCTTTATCACACTTGTTTTTTATTTTATTAATACAACTTATAAGTATAATATATTAATACTTCATTTTTTCCAATATTTTCATTATAATTGTTAATTAAAAATTATAAAGAAATAATATAATTGTTAATTGAAATTATAAAAATTAAAATTTCAAAATTTTAAACGAACTTTAAAGTTAATAAATAATAAATATATTAAAATCTTAATAATTATTTTTTAATTAATTAAAAAATCTATACTCTATATTCACTTTCGATACACCGTTTTTATTTATTTAAACTTTAGAGAAATTAATTTTTATTTATTTAATATGATTGAATTATGTAAAAAAAAAAAAAAAAGAGTCTTTCCATTTTAATCAATTAAGTTGTTAGATATGAACTTGGTTTCAATTACTAAAAAATTGATTTCTATTTCAATAAAATATACTCTTATATTACAAATTTAAAGTAATAAAGACAATAGGATATGGGTTTGTGATAATCTAAATGTTTTAATTTAATTTTTATAATTTTATTTATTATTTATAATTATCAATTATACCCTTTATCTATAAGTTTTAATTAAATTATAATAAAAGTATTGGAAAAAATTAGAAGTATTATATTTATAAGTTCCGGAATAAACCTGAAATTTCATCAAGATGTTATATTATGTTATATTAAATAGACTAAGAATATTTTTAATTTTTTTAAAGGTTTTATTAGTTTTTCCAATTTATTAAGAATATTTTCAATCAATTGTGGGAGCAATAAAGGGAGACCAAAACAAGATATCAAAGAAAGTGAAGAGTATTTTTACGTAATTAATATAAAAAATTAATTATTTACACAAATAATACAATAAAAAATTATTGACATAGATGATACAATTATTTTTCATGTTGAGAAATTAATTATTGGGAACCGATAGAGTTTTAAACTAAGGTTCTTTTTTAAACAATGCATTATAAAATCTTTAGGGAACCAATTTCATAACATGTGTTTTCTTTTTCAAAGTAAAATTAACATGATTTTTTTATTTCTCTTAACTTTATATTTGTTTTTTTAAAAAGTTAACTTGTTTTTTTGTGTTTTAATTTTTTATTTTACTAATTTACATATATTATTTTATAAAAAATATAATTTATCTAGAATAGTATTTAAAAAAAACAATTAATTCATAAATGAAACTCAACATAACTAAAAAAAGTATTGTATGGACTATCATATGATTTATATTGTATTTAAATATATTCCTTGTTATGATTTATAACTATAAAATGTTTTTGCTTAACTAATCTTTAAGAAAAAAATCTCAATATAAATATCTAAATACTAAAAAATACGATGATGTATATAAAATTATTACTTATATGGACTATGGATATGCATTTTTTAGAAAAATACAAATTTAAAAAAAATGCAGTATAATATCTTACCTATTAAAAAGCATCCTTATAAAGAAATAAACACGGTCAATGAAATAAAAAGAACCATTTTAAATTTTCTTACATCATATTTTTTTTAATTTTCTTACTTATTAAATATATTTTTAAGAAAAATACATATATTTTTAAATGATCTAATTCTTTTTTATGAAAGATTAAGAGAATACCACTATTAGATTATCAGAAGCAAAATACGATTAGAATAATGTAGGCCTTATAATTCATGCTTGACTTCCAGCACAACTCACTCTATTGGATCTTAGGAATTTTTGAGAAAAGTCACCAAATCTAGAAATTGACAAACAAGGAATAATATAATTGTTAATTGACAAACAAGGAATAATTATTTTTTAATTAATTAAAAAATCTATATTCTATATTCACTTTCGATACACTGTTTTTTATTTATTTTAACTTTAGAGAAATTAATTTTAATTTATTTAATATGATTGAAATATAAAAAAGAGTCTTTCCATTTTAATCAATATTTAGTTGTTAGATATGAACTTAGTTTCAATTACTAAAAAATTGGTTTCTATTTCAATAAAATATACTCTTACATTACAAATTTTAAGTAATAAAGACAATAGGACATGGGTTTGTGATAATCTAATTATTATAATTTAATTTTTATAATTTTATTTATTATTTATAATTATCAATTATACTCTTTATCTATAAGTTTTAATTAAATTATAATAAAAATATTGAAAAAAATAGAAGTATTATATTTATAAGTTCCGGAAAGTAACAATCTATCTATCTATTTATACAAACAAGGCCCTGACTACCTTTTTTTCTGTCCTGTTGACACCTGTCCACTGTCTATTCTCTGTTCTGTTGACACCTGTCCAGTTATAGGCCTTCTTTTATGCTTCTTCTTTGCTCATTTTGTTCATTGCCGTGTTTTATGCTTCTTCTTTCCTCATTCCCGTGTGTTGTCACCTGTCCAATAATAAACCCTCTTTTATGCTTCTTTGCTCTTCAGCCTGTGTGTTGCCACCTGTCCAATAATAAACCCTCTTTTATGCTTCTTTGCTCTTCAGTCCGTGTGTTGCCACCTATCCAATAAAAAACCCTCTTTTATGCTTCTTTGCTGATTGCTCACTTCAGTCCACGTGTCCTGCCCCTTTGTTTATGTTCATCCTACCCGCTTTTGCTTCTTCCCTTTTCTGCTTTCCATTTTTTTCCCATTTCTTCTTTTCACATTTTCCAATATTGTCATTGTTTTGCCATTGCCATCCTGTACCTCCATCTCTCCTGTGCTCACTCCGTTCACTATTTCTCTCCTTTGCGCTTGCTTTCTGAACTTTTGGTTTGTGTTGCATTTGCTTATTTTTTCGGTTATGTGTTCATTGTCTGTTTACCTTTTTCGGTTTCCTTTGTACTGAAGTGCTGAAAACATGCGTGAGCTTTGCCTGATTCTGATTTACATTGCTACTGTTTATGCCTTTCTGTTCATTTTGATGCCTACAACTGTTTCTATTTTGTTTTTTTTACACGTTTGCATGCATGTGTTCATTTTGGCCTTTATGTTCGTTTGCATACATGTGTTAAAAAACATTTACCTTTGTCTTTGTTTTTTATGTGTATTGCTTTGGACTCTTCATTTTCCTTCATGTTTAAAGCTTTGCCTTTGTAGTTGGTTTTTTTTTTTTGTGTATATTTGCTTTGTACTGAAAAAAAAAATACTTGAGCTTTGTCTCATTTTGATTGTCATTTAGTTTTGTTGTATTTGGTTGTATATTGCTTTGGACTGAAAACAAATGTTGTCTCATTTTGATTTTTGGTTTGGACTAAAAACAAATGTAACCTTTGTCTCATTGTCACTCTCATTTTGTTTAGTACTGTTTAACTTCTTCTATATCCAGCCGTGAAACTATCATTTGATTCTTCTTTTTCCAGGTTTGTCTATGGTTTTTGTGTTTATGTCCGTTTTCATTGATGTGTCAAAATCTTTTATTACTTTTGTATTTGATTTTTTTTATTTCCACTGTTTGTGTCCTTTTTTGTTCCTGTTACCCTTTACCTTTTTGTTGGGCTTTACTGGCGTGTGTTGCTATTTTCTTCTCTTATATGCAGGTTTCTATTTTCGTCCAACTTTTTTTGCAGGATTGCTCCTGTTTGCCATTGTTTGCAAAACCAAAAAGGTTTGTTAATGTCTGCTGTTGTTTTGTTCTTACCACGTTTTGAGTTATGCATTTCTGTTTGGCGGGGTTTTTTGCAATGACAAAAGGTTTTCAATGTTGGTATTGTCCCAACTATTTGTTCTTATTCAATGTGATTCCTATTTTCTTTGTATTAGTCTCTCTTTTTGTGATTCGCAGTGGTCTTTATTATCTGTGTTGTAGTGATGTCTCGCAAAGAAAATCTGATATCTGAGTTACACACCAGAAAAGGAACATGGAAAATAGTTGTGCGTATCACTGATCTTTGGCAAGCTCGAAAGCAAAATAGTAAACAAACAATTGAGATGGTGTTGATAGACCAAACGGTTATTGTTGTGTTCTTTCTGATTGTTGTTATTACTCATTTGTATTGTATGTCATGTCACTTCATTTTATGGTTTAAGTGTTTCAGGGTTCAAAAATTGGAGCTACTCTCTGGCAAGAACTCTTCACTGAATTGAGGGACAAGTTACAGTGTGGTTCTTCGTATTTGATTCAAAACCTGAGGATTGTTGACAACCAATCTGAATACAGAGTCAGCCCAGCTCCATATTTGGTTTATTTCCTAAAAACTACATCTGTCAAGGAAATCCACCGTCCAGAAATTCCTTCTAATATTTATCTCATTACTCCTTTTAGTGATATAATCTCTGGCCTCGCACCACGCCATACTTTAGTGGGTCAGTTTGTTTAGTTTTTTGTTTAACCAACAATTTTATACGCATCTTTGTGTCAGACTAACATTTGTCTTGCCTGACCATGTTTGACAAGATATTGTTGGTGTGGTTGCTGATTTCATCGATGTTAAGACAGTTAATCCCCCTCACAGGATGACAGTAAGGCTCAGGGATAACAGGTATTCAAATCTCCTAATTGTACACACACACACACACACACACACACACACACACACACACACACATATATATATATATATATATATGTTCACACACTAACCAAATCAGACGATTCTAGTTTGTCCTTATTATTTTATATGATATATGATATGATGAATGGGTTAGCAGCAACTAACATACTGATTGTGATTGTTTGGTCATAGTAACTGCGACATTCTAATAACTGTTTGGGAGGACTATGCTATTCAGCTAGATGATGCTATTGACAAAAACCTTATGCTTCAGGAACCATTGGTTGTTATGTTGACCCTAGGTAAAATCAAGGATGCTACAAGTGTGTCTGGTGTTGGTTAGTCTTTATTATGTAGATTGATTTACTTTGGGTGATAAATATGTATGTTGTTGATAATATTGATGGATATCATTCCAGACAAGTATCCCCTAAGCGTGCAAAATATCAAATTTGGATCTAAATTGTATGTCAATGCTGATATTACAGAGATACACGAATTTCGTCAAAGGTTTGTCATTAAATTTACATTTTAACAGTGTTGGCATATTGCAGCGTTCATGTTTTTTAGTTCCTTTGCATTTTTTATACGCTTTAATGGTCGAATTCTAATTTTTTATATTGTTGTCCATTCATTTTGTCTGTCCCATTTTATTCTGGTGGGATAATCAATGATAAAGATGGTTCTCAGTCCCAATCTAGCCAGAGTAATGTGGTGGAAAAATTTATGCAGAATGCTCAGGTGGTCAGTATAGGTGAAATCAACAATCTCAGACAGGTTAATAGTTGAACAATGTTTTCGTTAATATGGGCTCTACCACATGTTTGTTTCCTCATCTATTATTCACCATGTTATAGGATTGTTACTGCTTAACTGTTGGAACAGTTGATGAAATCATTATTGAAGCTCCATGGAGTTATGACAGTTGTCCTAACTGTACAACCACATTTGATCCATCAAAAGGTGACTCAGCTTGTCGTTCTTGCCATACCAGTGTGATCGATACAGTTCCACAGTTAGCCATAATCATTTTTTGTACTGATTATTTATTTACACGCTTTCCTGTTTTATCAAATTTCCCTGAAATTTCTATGGATGTCAAGGTATAAATTAAATGTTAGGATGGAGCATAATGGGGACAAAGGAAACTTCTTTCTCTGGGATGCAACATGAATCAAGCTGTTTGGTAAGACTGTTGGAGAATGTCGAGATGAGTTGATAGCAGTATGTTCTACACGATAGAACCATAGATTAAATAATGATTCTGTGATTTGTCATTGATACCATTTACTTCACCTGTCTAGGCTGGGGATGATATTAAGGTGTTTCCAACGTGTGTTGACGAAATTTTGTTCAAAACTTGGGTTGTCAGATTTAAGTTTCATTCACAATTACGCCAATCATCTGTGTTGGATGTGAGTGAAGAACTCCATCATATTCAATCATTGATAGCCACCCTTGGGTTGAAGGTAATAACTAAATAAGTTTATCACAATATAAGATCAACAACAATAAATGGTGTTTCTCCTATGTTAATATTTTTCATGCAGGAACAATCAAGTAAGGGAAAAGGAATAGCTGTTGAGCCAGAAAGTTCACCACCAATTTTTGTTCCCATGGTGGGTCTTTTGTTTCAATATTGCATCATGCCAAATATTTACTTATGATATTGTTCTTAATATATATATTGGTAAATGTGTTCACAGCCATCATTGTCACAGTCTTCTGATTACGATCCTGAAAACTCCACCTGTTTAACTCCAACCAAAAGGATTAGTTGTCAACAAACCAGTTCTGATTTCGATTCTGATGAGCATACACAGTATCAGTTATCAAATAACAAACATATCAAAGCTGAGTAATTAGGACTTCCACAATCCTGTGGCTTCGGCTTCTATGTTTTGTTTAACATCAATTTGATCGTATTGAATCTGCTCACTGAGTAGATATGACAATATATTTTGTGCGGTCCACCATCATTTCATAGCAAGTGATGTATAAACAATCGAATATCAAATATATATGATATATGATAATATTTGATTCAACTTTAACTTTTCATTGGTATTCATCTGTCTCATACTCTTTACTATCGCGAATACCATTACAATTATTAATTAAATGAATAACATACAACCATATCAATTAACTATTCAAATTGCGATACGATAACATATAAATCGATTGGATTTGCTTTGTTTGCATGTTACTAAGTCAAGTTTGACTGTATGACGAACAAAATACTTGGTTTCATGCAATAAACTGTTGTTGTATTTTATCAATTAGCTTTAAATCATCTATGAGGAGCAATCAACTTTAAATTCTTACAATCAATTAATTTTAAGATTTTAAAGATGAAACAAAAACTTTTAACTTATGTCATTTAATGATTTAATTTATTTATTCTTATATTCATATTTATTTGTTTTTATATAAAATTATATATAACAGACAAGGGATAACACTTATAACAATGTTTCGTTCCTTTTTCAAGTATATAACAGGGTTTGTTTTTTGCTTTCAAATATGTTGGCATATTACACTGGAATCAGTATTATTATATATTTATATATGGTTTTAAATTTTAATTCAATTAGTATTAGTATTACTATTAATATTATTATTATTACTATTTTAATAATTATAATAAATAATACTAATTATATTATAATAATAATAATAATAATAATAATAATAATAATAATAATAATAATAATTTTTTTAAAATTAACCCATGCTTAACGTATCCCAGACTTCCATAATTTATTATTATTCATATATACAATATTCAATACACTAATTTTTTGAATACTTTACAATTATTATTATTTTGTTACTGACCTCATTATCTGCAAATGCATTTAATGTGTACAGCTATAAAAATATATGCTATGATTGTTCTGTTTTATAGGTGGCTATTTTTTGGGATGCCATGCTCAATGCCTCAATGCATTTAATGAAACACATATAAATACACCTTTACCAGCAACACTGACTAAACTTCATACTTTAGCTGGATTCACCAACTCTATCAACTTATTTCCCTCATTCGACGGCCTTTGTCAATTCCCCATTGATGTCAATCAATCAATATCAATATCAATATCAATATCAATATTAATGCTATGAAAACAATTGTTAAAAAAATTTTGTTACTTCCAATTCATATGACAATACACCATTTATTTTCCAACATTTTGTTTCCTCCCTCATAAAAAATTACATGTTTACAACTTCAATAAGAAAAACGATGATCATAAATGTTCACACAACAGAGAATTTGCAAACCTAACATTTTAGAGCAGCAGACCATTCGTACTGCACTAAACCATTGAGTATGAAATTTAATGCGTGTTTGAATACAAAATTTTCTATTGTTTAATGTTGTTCTGCTTTTTCTATTGCAAATACATATCCCTTTACTCGTTGATGCAAATGCAAATAACTATAATGTTGGTATCATTTTAAAGTCAGCCTACTACAACAACTTATTTAACTCAGTTTCAACATTTGATTTTCGTGTTGTTTGGAAATTATAAGCCAGTTGTTGCAGAAATCAAACTACTCATGGACATATATGCTGAACGAAGGAAGCGTAGGAAAACTATTTTACAAGAACGAAAAAGACAACGTTCAGCTACTAATGGTAATACTTAATACAGATTTGTAATTTGTAATTTGTAATTCATTTATACATTATTATTATTCTTCATATCATCACATTAATATTATATTATACTTACAAAAACTATTGTTATAGGCAACTTGCAGTGTATCTCACAATGTAGTCCAACCATTAACCATAATAATAACCCTGCTACAAGCTTCCAATCTACACCACCATCACACAGGACTTTATCTATAAATGATTCTGAACATTGCTCAAAAAGACATACAGTCAATGTTTCTTCCATCCAGAGAAATTTGATGTCATCTTTTGAGGATAAAAAAAATAGAACAACTGCTTCTACATCCACATGTCAAGGCAGTAATCCTTATTCCAATATGACACAGTTAGACATTCATAGAGGTAATTTTTATTGATATGCTATTATCAAATATCTGCATGCACACATTTTTTTTATTATTACATCCTTTTCAAAGTTTGTTCTACAGTCAACTTATATATAGAATGCCAAATTGTCTGTTTATTATGCAGATAAACATGAGAGAGCAACTAACACTACATAGCATAATCAATTTGTCGCCCATGACAGCTCACATTCCACCGATAATGATGTAAATATGACGCAGGAAAACATCAATATAGGTATTTAGCAACTTATTTAACACAATTTCAATGTTTGATTTTGGTGTTGTTTGGCACTTATAAGGCAGTTGTTGCAGAAATCAAACTACTCATGGACAAATATGCTGAAGGAAGGAAGCGTAGGCAAACTATTTTACAAGAACGAAAAAGACAACGCTCAGCTACTAATGATAATACTTAATACAAATTTGTAATTTGTAATTTGTAATTTGTAATTCATTTATACATTATTATTGTTTATATCATATTAATATTATATTATACTTACAAAAACTATTGTTATAGACAACTTGCAGTGTAACTCATAATGTAGTCCAACCATTAACCATAATAATAACCCCGCTACAAGCTTCCAATGTACACCACCATCACACGGGACTTTATTTATGAATGATTCTAGACATTGCTCAAAAAGACATACAATCAATGTTTCTTCCATCCAAATAAATTTGATGTCATCTTATGACAATCAAAACAATATAACAACTGCTTCTACATCCACATGCCAAGCCAGTAATGCTTATTCCAATATGACACAGTTAGACATTCACACAGGTAATTTTTATTGTTATGCTATTATTAAATATCTACATGCACACATTTTATTTATTATTACATCCTTTTTAGATTTTGTTCTACAGTCAACTTATATATAGAATGTCAAATTGCCTATTTATTATCCAGATGAACATCAGACACCAACTAACACTACATAGGATGATCAATTTGTCGGCGATGACAGCTCAGATTCCACTGATAATGATATAAATATGACACAGGAAAACATTGATATAGGTATTTATCCATTATTTATATTTTTTTATATTTTTGTTTCTTCGATGATCAAATAAATAAATTGAATATTTTCGGCTGATGTGTGTTATACCATATCAATATGTATAGAATACTCATTAAATGACCCAACAATAGATGATCTTGATGATTATGATGTACAGACCTTTCTATCTGCCTCATCTGCATACCAAAATACAGGTTTGATCTTCCAACTATAAAATTTATTCAAATGTGTTTGATATATTTAATTATTATTCATACCTTATTTATAGGTGGTACTTACATTGATATCGGAGATCCTGTATGGGAATGCCCACATTGTAAGGCTATGATGTGGTATGATGAGAGGATAAATAAAGACAAACAAACAAACAAACCAAGGTTTTCATTATGTTGTTCTGATGGAAAAATACAATTGTCTCTGTTGCATGAACCACCCCATCCATTAAATCACTTACTTTTCAATAATCAGGATCCTAAAGCTAAGAATTTCCAACAGTACATATGAATACATAATCTAATGTTTGCCTTCACATCTCCCGGTATCAAATTTGACAAATCCTATAACACTGGAAAAGGACCTCCAACTTTCCGTATACATGTACAAACACATCATCTTATTGGAAGCCTCATCCCTATGCCTAATAACCCACCTAAGTTTGCACAACTATATATTTATGATACAGACAATGAGATCATCAACATAATTTCACAAAACCCATTAGTATTCATACTTATGTCACACATGTAAAAAATTACATATTCAAATAGCTGTGTATACTGTTCTGGCTAATTTTTTATTTATAGGATGCATGATATGCTTGATGAACAAATTATCATTGCAATCAAAGACATGCTTGATCATCACAATCACTATGCTCAAAGGTTTCGAATGGCAAGGGACAAATTACATTCTACTGCAGTTCCAGACCTAAAGATGAAACTCATTAGTCAAAGACAAACAGACGGAAGGTTGTATAACTTACCAACTACCACTAAAGTTGTTGCCTTGATTGTTGGTGATGAACACTCAGCTGATAAAAGAGATATTATAATAGAAAAACAATCCGGACTTCTGAAGAGAATACATGAACTTCATCCTGCATATTTGCCTTTGCAACATCCACTTTTATACCCAAAAGGAGAAGATGGTTACAGACTAAATACACCTCAAGAACGAGTCACATTGCACGAATATTTTTGTTACCGCCTACAGTCAAGAACGAATGAAGCACAAACTATACTTCATTCCAGAAGATTATTTTAGTAATGGATTGTTGATGGATATTGTATAATTGAGTCTCAAAAACTAAACTATGTCAGACAGCATCAACAACAACTCAGGGTTGACAAATACATCAATTTAACTGGCTCTAATGATCATCCTGAAACACTTGGTAGGGACAGAGGAAAGAGAATCATACAGCCAAGTAGTTTTGTTGGTAGTCAAAGATATATGGAGCAACTGTATTTTGATGGCATGACAATTTGTGGACATCTTGGATTTCCAGACTTATTCTTAACAATGACATGTAATCCAACATGGCCAAAAATACAACGCAAGGTCACACAATCCAATCTGACCCCCAATAGTTGCCCTGATATTATCACACAAGTTTTCAAAATAAAACTCAATCAATTAATGAATGACTTAAAACATGGCAATATCTTTGGCAACATTATTGGATGTAAGTAATAAAAAATTCTATGACTTTTTCCCTACTTTCTAAATTGATGTTTATAATATCACTGATGCAACTTTATTACAGATATTTATACAATTGAGTGGCAAAAAAGAGGATTTCCACATGCCCACATTTTAATTTTTCTACACCCTTCAAACAAGTTACCAAACCCAGACGATATTGATCAAATGATTTCAGCAGAAATACCTGACAAACAGACCCAAGCACAATTATTTGAAATTGTGTCCAATCATATGATGCATGGACCATGTGGGTTTGCAAATAAAAAATCACCATGTATGGTCAATGGAAAGTGCATTAGATGTTTTCCAAAAAAATTCCATGGAGCAACAATTGTTGACCAGGATGGATTCCCAGTTTATAGGAGAAGAAATGATGGACGTACAATAATGAAAAATGGAATTGAACTAGATAACAGATTTGTTGTACCATACAATCCACAACTCTTATTAAAGTATAAAACACACTTAAATGTGGAATGGTGTAATCAAAGTACATCCATTAAATATCTGTTCAAATACATCAACAAAGGTTCTGACCATATCATAGCTTCTCTTGGAAATCAAGATGAAATTAAACAATATCTTGATTGCAGGTATCCTTCTATTCTCACCTGATTCAATTAACAAAATCATTTAACATAAATTAATTTATTTGATGTTATATGTTTAACTCAAACTTACCAACATCTGATTCTATCTTCAACAATATATGTATGCTGCTTGAATCATTAGATATGTATCTCCCCCAAAAGCATGTTGGAAAATTTTTGCATTCCCAATGCATGCGCGTTCCCCAGCAGTCGAGCGGCTATATTTCCACCTTGAAAATCAACAGCATGTTTACTGGACAGATGATCAACAAATAGGTGATGTCCTATCAAAAAACACAATCAAATAATCCATGTTCACAGCCTGGATGCATTCTAACAAAATATATTCTTATGGACGGGATCTTACATATCATCAATATATCTCAAGATTTGTTTATGTCGCCCGCAAAAGATGCTAGCAACCAAGAAAATAAGGGAATACAATAGGAAGACTCATATGGGTCCCACCTTCAGCAGGTAAACTATTTTACCTTAGAATGATGCTATCTACTGCCAAAGGTGCACAGTCTTACAATGACATTAGAATAGTCAATGGGGTGGTATATCCTACATTTAGGGAAACATGTTTTGCAAAAGGCTTTCTAGGTAGTGATCAAGAATTTATTAGTGCTTTACAGGAAGCTAATAATTGGGGTACTGCACACTACCTAAGAAAATTATTTGTCAAGCTTTTATTTATGAACACCATGGACAGACCAGAATATGTTTGGCAACAGACATGGCAATGGATAGCAAATGATATCATATTCAATCATAGAAAACAAGGTGATTTTATATATTCTAAATAAATATTGTTTACTCATAATCATTATGTTTATTATTTTACTAATCACAGGTATTCGCCTTACTCAAAAGGAAACAATTCATTTATGCTTAACTGAGATTGAGAATATGCTACAAGCCAACAGAAGGAGCTTGCGAGATTTTCCATCCATGCCATACCCAATAGGATATGCACGAAACCAAGGGTGCCAAGTATTGTGCAACAAAGGGTGCCAAGTATCTCGAAGCGGCCAGTCAAAGGTTGTATATCATCAAATAATAATCCCCGGACGAAATTAGGGTATGACAGTTGCCCCTCTTTACTTACCTCTCATCGGAGATAAGAGGAAAGCAAAGATAAGACACTGATTTCGTCCGTCCTGCCCTTTCCGTGATGACGACTCTCGTCTCTACTCCTTCTTCTCTCTTTTTTTCTTCTTCTGCACAACACAAAACAAAATACAAACAACAACAAGAACAACAAATATAATATACATATACACATATGCACATGTTTGGCGAAGGAACTGATCCGGAAAATAACAGAAAAACGTATTTCCCAGTCACCAGAGGCTCCGCGCTTGATAACGGAGGACACATGAACAGCGCTAGGCAATGAAATTCATGGGTCTCCGAATAAAAAGTGGAGAATGGAGAATTGGCGAACAGCACTACGCACTAACTTCGCGGGGCTCCAGACTCGAAGGTGGAGGACACATGAATAGCGCTAGGCAATGACATTCATGGGGCTCCGAAAAAAAAGGTAGAGAATGGAGAATTGCACTAAGCAATCACTACGCATGGCTCCAAACTCATTGGTGGAGGACACATAAACAGCGCTAGGCAATGACATTCATGGGGCTCCGAAAAAAAAGTGGAGAATGGAGAATTGGCGAACAGCGCTAGGCAATGACATTCGCGGGGCTCCAGACTCGCTGGTGGAGGACGCATGAACAGCGCTAGGCAATGACATTCATGGGTCTCCGAATAAAAGTGGAGAATGGAGAATTGGCGAACAGCGCTAGGCAATGACATTCGCGGGGCTCCAGACTCGTTGGTGGAGGACGCATGAACAACGCTAGGCAATGACATTCATGGGTCTCCGAATAAAAGTGGAGAATGGAGAATTGGCGAACAGCGCTAGGCAATGACATTCGCGGGGCTCCAGACTCGAAGGTGGAGGACACATGAACAGCGCTAGGCAATGACATTCATGGGGCTCTGAAAAAAGTGGAGAATGGAGAATTGGCGAACAGCGCTAGGCAATGACATTCGCGGGGATCCAGACTCGAAGGTGGAGGACACATGAACAGAGCTAGGCAATGACATTCATGGGGCTCCGAAAAAAGTGGAGAATGGAGGATTGCACTAGAGGGTCCACACTAGTCAATCATGAAGCATAGCTCCAAACTCTTTGGGTGGAGGATGCATGAACAGCGCTAGGCAATGACATTCATGGGACTCCGAAAAAAAGTGGAGAATGGAGGATTGCACTAGAGGGTCCTCACTAGTCAATCATGAAGCATAGCTCCAAACTCTTTGGGTGGAGGATGCATGAACAGCGCTAGGCAATGACATTCATGGGGCTCCGAAATAAATGGAGAATGGAGAATTGGCGAACAACGCTAGGCAATGACATTCGTGGGGCTCCAGACTCGAAGGTGGAGGATGCATGAATAGCGCTAGGCAATGACATTCATTGGGCTCCGAAAAAAGTGGAGAATGGAGAATTGGCGAACAACGCTAGGCAATTACATTCGCGGGGCTCCAGACTCGAAGGTGGAGGACACATGAACAGCGCTAGGCAATGACATTCATGGGGCTCCAAAAAAAAAGTGGAGAATGGAGAATTGGCGAACAGAGCTAGGCAATGACATTCGCGGGGCTCCAAACTCGAAGGTGGAGGACACATGAACAGCGCTAGGCAATGACATTCATGGGGCTCCGAAAAAATTGGAGAATGGAGAATTGGCGAACAGTGCTAGGCAATGACATTCGCGGGGCTCCAAACTCGAAGGTGGAGGACACATGAACAGCGCTAGGCAATGACATTCATGGGGCTCCGAAAAAAGTGATGGTTGGCTGGACCGAACGGTCCACCGGGTTTTTCCACCTGAAAGGCAAACATGTTTTTTGCAAAAAAAAATAAATCATTTGCGAGAGCACCATATCTTAGAGAAACAATATACTTGTGCCAAGGGTAATCTTCCTTGTAACCGAGAATGAAGGGCAGGATGTCAACTTTTAGCTTTTAAATGAACATGCAGGGGAAACATCGGGCTAAGCTGAAAATAAATCACTCATAGTGTATAAAACTCACACAAGCAAGTGTTTTATCCTATTCCCAAACCATAACTGCACCATGACTCTTTTTTGCACATGACTTCCTATCGAATCAAAGATCAAACGTACGATCACGGACCAATAGGATTTTCTCGAGGGTAGTGTTTTTGGAGAGGAAGCTGGGTGTTTCGGTCTTTTCCTCTTTGTTCATGTGGGATGGGATATCGCCAGTCGAGAATGACAATCTGTAAGGAAGAGACACCAGAAATGGGTTTTCCTTTGCCGGCAGTCACTTACCTTGCCGAGAATTTATCTGGTCTGAAGATTTCCCATTCCCTTTCTTTCATTGACCCAAAATTATTCTGTTTGCCTCCGCTCTTTTCCATTTTCACTTCCCTTTGACCTTCGATCGGGAATCCTTCCTTTTCTTTTTTATTGTTCTTTTCTTTATTTTCATCTTTTTCTTTTTCTTTCTTTTCATTTATTCCTTTTCTTTCTTTTCATTTATTCCTTTTCTTTCTTTTCACTTCTCCTTCCCCATCCCTTTGTTTGGGAAATCGGGTTTTAGCATTCTATTCGCTCTCCCTTGAGGAGATTCCGCTGTCCTTTGCTTCGGGGAAGGAATGAGGATTCTTTTTTATTGGCCGAGGTTCAAAAAGGTCTAAGGTTGTGTTTCAATGGGGTCTTTTATCGTGGGAACCCAATCTTGATATCTGGGGCGAAACAAATTTGGGTGTCAAGGTGTCGATTTCGGGCCGAACTTCCATATTATTCCATAAGGCACGCGTGACAATGATGATTTGAAAACAACGTGAAAAATTAGTCATGGCTACAGCCAGGTGGGCACTCAAGCATCCCGTTTATGGCATTGTGATACTACGGTTGGGAATTTACACAAACAGACCCAACGTTTCCAAGTTATGTTCTTTCATCAGTTCAATGAATTCATCCATTCTTATCTCGGTTTATTCTTGAAAATAAACTCTTAGCATCAGTCCCTTGTTTCCAGAAGATACATTTGCTCTTTACGAATGATTTATACTTCTTAACTATAACATGTCGACCTTTGCGGTCTTTCTTTCTTTTTCCTTTTTGTTTCATTTTTATATATTCACAAAATTATACACCTGTGGTCCTTTATGAAGAAATTTTCTTTTGTATATCTACACTCTTATACATGACAAACTTTTTCTGTATACACACACGATCAAACCCTATTTACATTCAAAGATCTTTTTCGTTTTTCTCCAACGCACACCTATGGTTCATACAAAAGTTTCTTTATATACACTCGTTGTTCACACACACAAGAATTTCTCTACACGTATTTTTTATAAAAACCCTTCTATGCACATTTTCCTTTTTCTTTATGATGCAATCCTACCCCGCAAGGGCATTGGCTAGAAGACTCCAAGTAGATTGGGCTAGAGATCCAAGGAAAGGCCCTAGGGTTCTCATGAGCCTTAGGGTAGATTTTGAGCCCATGGGCTAAGTATGAGCCCGCTTATCTTTGTAAATATTAGAATAGGTTATTCCTTCGTCCAGGCCTTGTATTTTGGCCATTCTAGTAGTAGAGGGTTTTAGCCTTGTATTTCGGGGCATTTTGAGTTGTCTTTGTAATAAGGACTTTTTTTTGTTATTTTCATGTTTTTTGTCATGGGGGTGAGCTTAGCTATTATAGGGGGTGTGTAGCTAAGCTCTAGCTTCTCATCTCAAGGAGGTGAGCTTAGCTATTAGAGAGGTATGTGTAGCTAAGCTCTAGCTTCTTAAGGAATCTTCTTAAGGAAGCTTCTCAAGGAGGTGAGCTTAGTTATGAGAGGGGTGTGTGTAGCTAAGCTCTAGCTTCTCAAGGAAGTTTTCTCAAAGAAGCTTCTCAAGGAAGTTTTCTCAAGAAAGCTTCTCAAGGAAGCTACCTAGTCTATAAATAGTAGCATGTGTAACACTTGTTGTAACTTTGATGAATGAGAGTCTTGTGAGACACAACTCAAAGTTCAACTTCTCTCCCTTTTTCTTCCTTCAATTTCGTGCTCCCCCTCCCTCTTTCTCTCCCTCTTTCTTTTCCTCCATTGAAACATCCTCTCCAAGCTTCTTATCCAAGGCTCATCTTGGTGGTGAAGCTCCTTCTTCCATGGCTTATTCCTTAATGGATGGCGCCTCTTCTCACCTCTTCTCCTTTGTCTTCCGCTGCATCTCCATGGTGGAAAATCACCATTAAAGGACCCCATTGAAGCTCAAAGATCCAGCCTCCATAGAAGCCCCACAAGCAAGCCTCCATCAAGTGGTAATCAGAGCACAAGAGCTTCAAGTAGGTGCTCCTTAAACCTCCATTAATTTTTTTTCTTTACCTTCTCTTCCATTGTTGTTTCTTCATTTTTCTCCATGTATCTCCTCACATGTCTTGTTCTAAATGTTGTTAACATGATTCTTTAGAGTTTCCACCGATTAAACTTGCTATAGAAGTTAGATTTGATTTTCTATGGTTCAAAATTCTTGTTCTTGTTCTTGAACCATGAATTGTGTTGAGTTTAGGTTCCGTTGAGTTTTGTCTTGTTATTTTTTGTGGCTGAAACCTAAACCATAAAATTCTTACAAAAATATTAAAGTAGAAGAAAACCTCAAAAATCTAGAGTGACTTGTTCACCTATTGTAGTTTTGTCATAGAAGTCATGTCTAGTCATGAAACTTGTCACATAAGATTTCTTATGTTGTGCTGAATTTTATTTTCTTGTTTCTTTGTCTAACTCATTTGTTCATGAGTGTATGAAATTCTTTTAGCCTATTATTTGATTTGAGTCAAATCTTTCATGTTAATTAGTCCTTAACATGTTCATGCAAAATTCTTAGAGAGTCTTTGATTGTGAACCTTTTCTTGAACTTTTAGGTTTCTTTATGATTGTGTCTATTGTGAATTTGAGTTTTGGTGATTGAATTGCTGGCTGAAATGTTGATCCTAAGTGAATATTGAACTCTGAAAACTGTGGTAAACAATCCTAGTGAGTTCAACATACATAGGAAGGTTGAAAGTAAGCCCAAGGCAATCAATATACCATGCTTAAAGAAACAAATCGCTGGTGCTGGCAGCTTGGACATACAAACTTGTAAAAATTACTGAGAATTGGTTACTTCGAATTTTGAGTTGAAAATTTTACTGAATTTTCTAGACATCTGGAAAAAAGTTATAAAAAAAGAAACAAGTGATTTGGATAAAAGGAAAAAATACGAAAAATCTCATAAGCTGGCAGGAAAATCAGTATCCAGAAAAAAAGGTGAAAGGGAAGGGTGCTTGTTGTTTTGGCTCAAAATTTATTCTATAATTGGAAATTTCAATTCAAAATTAGTGTGAAGACAAGTGCCAAAGCTAGAGTTTTGTTGAGTCTTTTTTTTTTTCAGTTTTTTTACTCTACTCTAGAGCCATTCTAAGTTTCTCTTTGAGTCCTAGCTTGCTTCTATGTCCTTTTCATTGCTTTAATTGTTGAATAATCCTTGAAAAATTGTCTTGTTAAAACTCCATTGGTTTAGCTTTCATTTCATTTTTTTTAGTCTTTGGTTATTGCTTGTCTCTTTGTTTCCTTGTTTGTGGGTTGCCATATAGGGAATTGGAAAGAGGATTGGTGCCATCCCTTGAAGAATTTGAGTCCAGAAGCAAGGGGCCAACCACCTTAAGAGCTATTGGACTAAGAAGCACTCCAAATTGAGTGAATCACCAAAGAGAGAACAACCACCAAAATTGAGGACCGTTTTGTAATTTTGTAATTTGCAATTTAATTACCTTCATTGCTTTCAAGTTTTTGTAACAAAAATGCCTTTCATTGGAAGTGTGTTGGGAGCCTCCAATAGGTTACCAAACTTCCATTTGTGTGTAATAATTTTAGGCATTTTTTACTTAGGATAGTGAGTGTTTTGTTGGGAACCTTGAATGTGGTCATCCAAACACTCTTAGGATTCACCTAGTTTACATTTCTTGCTTACTTTCATAGCTTATTTCTTTTACCTTCCATTGTCAAACCACCTAGATAGCTTGCATTTTACCAATTAGTTTTTTTTTTTTACCTTATCTTTCACACCTCTTTTAGTGTTTATTTGGCTAGTTTCAACCATAGTTTCTTTTACCTTTTGTTTTTAAACCTCCAACAAGAAAGAACCACAACTTAGGAACCAACATGAGTCATCATTCATCTAGTGTTAATGGCGAGGGTACTAGTCATAAAGACCCTTTATCTAGAATTTTAGATGAGTTGAGTTCCCTCAAGTTATGGAAAGAAAAACAAGAGAGAAAAGAAAAAGGAAAAAAAAGAGTGGAAGAAATAAGTCAAGATGAAAGAAAGAAAATAAGAGAGGAAGAAAGAAGAAAAATAATGAAAGAAATGAAAAGAGAAAAACATGCCTCCAATAGTAGTCATAACTCTTGCAAGAGCCTAAGTGAAGAACTTCGTGACTATTACGAATGAAGACATAGGTCACATCTTAGACCTCACTCCCATAGAAGAGAAAAGGAAAGAAAGCCTCAAGAGGCTAACATTAACCTCTCATACTTCCATGGGAAGGACAATGTAGAGGCTAACTTAGATTGGGAAATAAGGGTAGAGCAACAACTTAAAAAGAAGTCTACTTCAAAATCTTATGGCTCTCACTCTTATCCAAAGAAAGACCAAGGTCAAGGCATCTTAGGGGTGACACCTTCTAATCCCAAAGATGATAAGGGGAAGGCAATAGAAAAGCAAGCCCCTAAGGCTAGTATGCAAGAGAAAACTAGCTCTATAAAGTGCTTTAAATGTCTTGGAAGAGGACACATTACTTCTCAATGCCCCACCACAAAAACCATGATTATGAGGGGCCAAGACATTTATAGTAGCCAAGATGAGGCTACTACTTCACCTTCCTCTAGTGAAAGTGAAGAAGCAAAAGGGGAAGAATCTAGTGAAGAAATCTACCCCTAAGAAGATGGACAACCATTAGTGGTTAAAGAGAAGTGTAAGGAGGTAAGTGTCTCCTCCAAGAGGTTAGCTAAGAAGGAAACTCATTTTACAATAAAGACAAACATTAAAGAAACTTTCCCTCTTAGACAACCTCCACATTTTCTCTTTTGTAAAAAGACACTTGCTAGCATTGCCACACCTCTTGGGCTTGAGTTTATTCCTCAAGTAAAGAAGTTGTTGGATGAGGGTTTGGTTCGCAAGAGCTTAAATCCTTGTGGCTTTTTGGTGCCCAAAATAGGTATTATTAAGCACCAAGTCCCTAAAATAGGTGGTATGATGAATGTTTTGAGTGGTGCAACCCTCTTTTGTAAAATCACTCGTACACCTAACATCTTCATGGTGTGTGTACATAGGGACCCATTAGGTAGGTTTGTTCTTATTTTAAGTTTCAATACAAACTTAGGTACTCATATGGGACACCTTAGGTTTGTCATACTTTTTGGTAGGAATAATCAATATGAAAATACAGAAAAAGGTATATTTTATTGCGTTACTTTTCTTAATTTTTCAAATAGTGATCAACGGGTTCCGATGAACCCTAAGAGAATAAAGGTCATTCCTAAGTGGCTCACTCCACCAAGTATAAGAAAAATTTGGGGCTTCCATGACTTAACAAACTTTTACAAAAGGTTTGTCCCATATTTTTCTATACTTGTAGCACCACTCATTGAGTTGGTGAGAAACCATGTTCCTTCATGGGAAGATGCCCAGGAAATGGGTTTTCAGACCTTACCTTACTTCAACATACCAAACACCACTAATACATGTGTTTTTGTTCTTTTTATAGGTGTTGAGGGAAGGAGCCCAGAGTATGATGAAACTCAGGATTTGAGGTCAAATCCTTTCCAAGGTGGAGGGAATGATGCAATCCTACCCCGCAAGGGCATTGGCTAGAAGACTCCAAGTAGATTGGGCTAGAGATCCAAGGAAAGGCCCTAGGGTTCTCATGAGCCTTAGGGTAGATTTTGAGCCCATGGGCTAAGTATGAGCCCGCTTATCTTTATAAATATTAGAATAGGTTATTCCTTCGTCCAGGGGCCTTGTATTTTGGCCATTCTAGTAGTATAGGGTTTTAGCCTTGTATTTCGGGGCATTTTGAGTTGTCTTTGTAATAAGGACTTTTTTTTTGTTATTTTCATGTTTTTTGTCATGGGGGTGACCTTAGCTATTATAGGGGGTGTGTAGCTAAGCTCTAGCTTCTCATCTCAAGGAGGTGAGCTTAGCTATTAGAGAGGTATGTGTAGCTAAGCTCTAGCTTCTTAAGGAATCTTCTTAAGGAAGCTTCTCAAGGAGGTGAGCTTAGTTATGAGAGGGGTGTGTGTAGCTAAGCTCTAGCTTCTCAAGGAAGTTTTCTCAAAGAAGCTTCTCAAGGAAGTTTTCTCAAGAAAGCTTCTCAAGGAAGCTACCTAGTCTATAAATAGTAGCATGTGTAACACTTGTTGTAACTTTGATGAATGAGAGTCTTGTGAGACACAACTCAAAGTTCAACTTCTCTCCCTTTTTCTTCCTTCAATTTCGTGCTCCCCCTCCCTCTTTCTCTCCCTCTTTCTTTTCCTCCATTGAAGCATCCTCTCCAAGCTTCTTATCCAAGGCTCATCTTGGTGGTGAAGCTCCTTCTTCCATGGCTTATTCCTTAATGGATGGCGCCTCCTCTCACCTCTTCTCCTTTGTCTTCCGCTGCATCTCCATGGTGGAAAATCACCATTAAAGGACCCCATTGAAGCTCAAAGATCCAGCCTCCATAGAAGCCCCACAAGCAAGCCTCCATCACTTTATATACGCAGACATTTTATTCACTACACTTCTCTCTTTTTTATCATGATTTTGGTTCATTTTATTTTTAGGACGACGTTCCTAAAACAAAAAATTCTACGCGATTCCGGAATTTCTACAAACATTATTGACAACAACGAAACAAGTACTGACGTAACAACTCAAACGATATGTATGTACAAAACAAAAGTCAATCAACACGAAACAAACGTTAGTCCCTTAGTCAAACAAAAATAAGATGATATGTAACAGGAAAAAAATGGAAACAAAAAAGAAATACGGATCAAGGGATTTCCCAATCATGTGGCTCCGCTCCCTCCTAAGAAATCAAGTAAATCGGTCATCTCCTCGTCCTCGCGGGCCTCATCTGCCTCGTCGGGAGCCTCTGCTGGTGCCTCTCCTGCCTGGGCCTCAGGCCAATCTCCGAGCCAAGCGACCTCTGCTCTGAACTGATCCGGAGTAGGGCATGGAAAAGAAGTAAAACCCTGGCTCTGCAGGCTGAGGCTCAACTGGTAAAGGCAATCATGGGTCTGTACATGCGCCCGGTGGTTGGCCGCCTGCTGGCGAACCAAATGCCGCAAATACTGCTCCGTATCAAATGATCCAGCTGGGCCAGCCTGATAAGGTGGCGGCGCATCTACGGCCTGCGGAGCATCCCCCTGGGCCTGTCTCTGCGTGCAATACTTCTCAATAAAAGCTCGGGTGATGGGCGGCCGAATCACCTTGCTAGGTGCGACGGGGACTCCGAATGACTGGCAGAGTCCTATGATCAAAGTGGGAAATCCCAGGGCCCTGTTGGACTTATCCGGGTCCAGAGGGTGCCTGGTAGGCGCCATACCTGCAAATAGATAGATGACATCAGCGATTAACTGAGCCACGTGAATGCTCATCCGTGTCAGGATGGCGTACACCAGCTGACACTTTGGCAGGGGGAGGTCAGAATTATGATCGCTGGGCTGGATGTTGCTGAGCAGCAAAGTCATCCAGATCTGGGTCAGGGTGGTCATGTTGGTGCGCATGATCCGCACCCGTCTTCAAGCAGCAGTTCGGGCAAAATCCTGCCCCGGTATACACAGTAACTGGGCGATGGCCTCCTCATCAAACCCATCGGCCTGGTTCCTCCTCTGACCATACTCGCACTCCTAGCCCTCCTCCAGCACTAAAGGGTATCCCAGGAACTGGCTGAGAGCATCCACATCGAATGGGATCCACTGACCCCTCACCCAGGATCGCATATCTCATACACCCTCCACTGTAGGCCAAGCATTGGCATAAAACTCGAGGACTATGTCTGGGTCGAACTTGGCCATGGGGGTAACCAGTGATGCCCACCGCTAGTGAACTATCTCCTCCTGGAAGTCGGTATACTCGTCGTCCCTGAGCTGGACGCGTCGCTCCCGGAGAAATGACCATCCCTTGATGGCCTCGAAGCGCTGCTGGTGCTCAGCGCTCCTAAAACGGTGGCTGTCATATTCGGAAGCGAAACTGGTTCCTTCAGCCGCTTTATCCTTCCTAGATCTCTTTGAGGCAAGCTTCCTCGGGGCCATTTCTTGCGAGAACAAACATTTAGAAGTTAGTTTTACAAGATAATGCTTATCTTAACGCAAAAAATGTCATGCTAATCCCTCTGATTTTAGAACGAACTCATGTAACCTATTTATGCACCCGCGTATGTGTGGAATATCCTACTATTTATATCAACATAGAGGCCATCCAACACATTCTAATTGTCATACATATATATGCATTTGAAAAGAACATACATTCTCACGCCCAAGGCATTGCGTCAAAACTCACACTTAATTTATATCCTAAACATTTGCTATTTACAAACTACCTACATATGTTTGAAATATATATCATACAAATTTTTATTGTTTCACTCACATTTATTCATATTGGCAAGCTATTTACATTATGCACACACTTGCATTCAAAAAGGGAATTTCGTGCTATCATACATTCATTTAGGAAGCGACCTCAATATTCATTCACCCTTTGCAAAGAATTTCATGCCCCTTTTATTTACCTATATATACATACTATTGCAAGGTGTTTTTCATATTACTTAGGTGCAAAGTATCACATATGGGGCAGCCTAAATTCAGACAAAAAATCTCACAAGCAAGTCCTAATTTTCATGCCTTTCTAATTCTAAAACCAAACTTTGGATTCCTAGCCATGAGTATGTCTTCTTGTATTGAAGCTAGAAAGTTTGGGTTCCTAAATTTGAAATTGCATTTGGGCACCTATTTTGACTCTCCTATGCTGTCTTTATATATATAAAACAGTCCCACCATCCCAATTTTGCAAAATCATACCCATATATCATTGGGGCATTTCACCGAACACTTGGTGGGCGCACATTTGGACATAAATTGCAAGAGAATGGGAGCAATGTGGCATGCCCCATTGCTTCAGAATACAACATAGGCCTAAGGCCTTCTCATTCAAATCCTCAACTCAAGAAATCAAGCATAAAAACAAACCAAAACTGCCCCACAAATATAAGCATGTTCTCACAATTTAAAGCACCAAAAGATGAAGAAAATACTCCAATGGGAAACAAAAAACTCAAGGATTGAATACTTACTTGCTGGAGTGAGTAGAAACACCAAAAATGAAAGCAAAATGCAACCCAAAGTGACTTGAGGGAGCAAAAACCGCAAACCTTTTGTGAATTCTCTCTTTTGAATGAGGGAGGGGAAGTTTTTGGGTCCAAAAACGTTTCCCTCCCTCGTTTTTATTTTTTTGTGCAGGGGATGCTCGCCCAGGCGAGCTAACCTGCCATTTTTTTTTTTTGGGATACATTAACCATGCCTTCCCCCCCTTTTATGGGTTAGCGTTTTGCCTACTCGAACCTACTTAAGTTAGAATTAGGTGTCGATTACTTATTTAAAAACAAACAATAGTAGTAAAATACTGCGAATTCAAAGGATACTGGGCTTCCTTGCAGCGACGTTCTCTGCTGGCCCAACACCGGGAAGGGGTGACGATTGGTCGGTCGCGACCCTATCCTTCATTTGCCTCCATCCCTAAGTACCTGCAAGTAGGAGACAAACAATATGCGGCCAATCGTGACCGGTCATCGTCTTACCTTGGTTGATTTCTGCCATTGACTTGTCTTGACTTCTGATCGTGGCCTGAGATGATTCTGCTCCTTGCTATCACAAGATATGCATGTGCATGTGCATGTATGAATGTTTCTAATGCGATGATTTTTTTAGTGAAGGCTGGTTAGATTCAATTTTAAATAAGCATTTGGGGCACCCCATAAACCGAGCGAAGAGGGCTCAGGTTATAACAAATTAAAACACAAGGTTTGAAACCAAAGGGAGGACTGAAACCTCGCCCATCTTTTCTTTTCAAAGAAACGAGACAAGTACAGTGAATGGGAATCCCTAGAGGAAACCAAGAAGAACGAGAAAAACTCAGAAATAAAAACCTGCAACGGTCCTCTCGATTGCCCCAGACTTCAAGCATAATATCGTTTAACTACATCGGAGTTTACGGGCGAGGACAACTCCTCGCCATCCATGTGGGTGAGTATCAGAGCACCCCCAGAAAAAGCTCTTTTCACCACGAAAGGTCCTTCATAATTCGGGGCCCACTTGCCTCGATTATCCTTAACAGCGTGGGACATCTTCTTCAGCACGAGGTCCCCCTCGTTGAACTTGCGCGGGCGTACCTTCTTGTCGAATGCATTCTTTATCCTTCGCTGATATAGACGCCCATGGCTCATGGCTGTCAAACGCTTACCTTCAATAAGGTTAAGTTGGTCGTAGCGTGCTTGAGCCCATTCTGACTCTTCTAGGCCTGACTCCGCTATTATCCTCTGAGAAGGAACCTCTACCTCAAATGGGAGCACTGCTTCCATCCCATAAACCAAGGAATACGGCGTTGCCCCAGTAGAAGTTCATGCCGAGGTTCTATATCCGTGCAGGGCGAAAGGCAACATCTCACGCCAATCTTTGTATGACACTGTCATCTTCTGAACAATCTTCTTAATATTTTTATTCGCAGCCTCTACAGCCCCATTCATCTTTGGCCGATAAGGGGTGGAGTTATGATGCTGGATCTTGAAATCCTCGCACATTTCCTGCATCATCTTGTTGTTCAGATTGGTGCCATTGTCAGTAATGATCTTCCTAGGGAGTCTGTATCGGCAAATCAGCTCCTTCTTTATGAATCTGACTACCACACTTCTCGTGACATTAGTATAAGAAGCCGCTTCGACCCATTTGGTGAAGTAATCTATCGCCACAAGAATGAAGCGGTGACCATTCGATGCTTTGGGTTCGATGGCCCCAATGACATCTATTCCCCACATGGAAAAAGGCCAAGGAGCGGACATAACATTCAGAGGATGTGGCGGAACATTGACATTGTTCGCGTATGTCTGACATTTATGACACTTCCTTACATGAGCGCAGCAATCGCTTTCCATAGTGAGCCAGTAATAACCGGCCTTAAGGATTTTTCTGGCCATAGCATGCCCATTGGCATGTGTCCCAAAGGAACCTTCGTGGATCTCCTCAATCATGAAGTTCGCCTCTTTGGCATCTACGCATCGTAGAAGGGTCATGTCGTGGTTTCGTTTGTACAGGATGGTACCACTTACAAAGAAACCAGTAGCCAATCTCCTCAACGTCCTTTTGTCATTGTCAAAAATCCCTGGTGGGTATTCCTTGTTCTCGACATATTGTTTGATGTCGAAATACCACGGTTTCCCATCCCACTCTTCCTCTATTGCATAACAATATGTCGGCCTGCCCTGAGATTTGAATTCGATGTACGGCAGATCCCCGTGTGGGGCGAGTTGAAACATGGATGCCAGGGTGGCTAATGCATCAGCCATTTGATTCTCTTCCCGAGGTATGTGGTGGAAAGAAATGTCGTCAAAGTACTTGGCTAACCTCAAGATGTGAGTTTGATAGGGTATCAACTTCGGATCCCTAGTTTCCCATTCTCCTTTCAACTAACGTACACCAAAGCTGAGTCTCCATACACCTTGAGTAGTTTTACATCAAAATCAATGGCCGCCTGAACCCCGAGGGCGCATGCTTCGTACTCGGCCATATTGTTGGTACAATCAAAACCTAGCCTAGCCGTGAAAGGAATACACTGATCATCCGGGGATACAAGGACTGCCCCTACTCCGTGGCCCAAAGCGTTAGATGCCCCATCGAAGCAAACAATCCATTTGTCTATGTCCTCGTGCGTCCGCTTCTCTTCAAACAGGGCCATGATATCTTCATCTGGGAACTCGGGGTGCATCGGCCGATAATCTTGGAGGGGTTGCTGGGCCAAATAATCCGCTAAGGCACTTCCCTTTACCGCCTTTTTGGTGATGTAAACGATATCGAATTCAGATAATAGTACCTGCCACCTAGCGATTCATCCCGTGAGGGCCGGTTTCTCAAAGATGTATTTCACGGGATCCATTTTGGAAATAAGCCACGTGGTATGGCTGAGCATGTACTGCCTGAGCCGATGTGATGCCCATACCAGAGCACAACACGTCCTTTCCAGCATTGAGTAATTCATCTCACATGCGGTAAACTTCTTGCTTTGATAGTAGATGGCTTGCTCCTTTTTCCCAGAATCATCGTGCTGACCCAACACGCACCCCATAGACTCGTCCAACACGGTCATGTACAGGAAAAGAGGTCTTCCAGTTACAGGTGGCATGAGCACCGGGGGGTTTGCGAGACTCTGTTTGATCTTCTCGAAGGCCTCTTGGCAGTCACTGTTCCACAGGACCGCCTGGTTCTTACGTAATAGCTTGAAAATGGGCTCACAAGTAGGGGTGAGTTGCGAGATAAATCTCACGATATAATTCAACCTTCCCAAGAACCCCCGAACCTGCTTCTCCGTGCGTGGTTCCGACATTTCAAGGATGGCCTTCACTTTCTCAGGATCTATCTCTATCCCTTTCTGACTTACGATAAATCCTAGCAACTTCCCCGACTTTACCCCGAAGGTGCATTTGGTTGGGTTTAGTTTTAGTTGGTATTTCCGCAACCTTCCAAACAGCTTACGCAGATTGACAAGGTGTTCATCCTCCGTTCGAGACTTGGCAATCATGTCATCTACGTAGACCTCTATTTCCTTATGCATCATGTCGTGGAATAACGCCACCATGGCACACTGATAGGTTGCCCCAGCATTTTTCAGCCCGAAGGTCATCACTTTATAGCAGAACGTCCCCCATAGGGTGACGAAAGTGGTCTTCTCTACATCTTCGGGTGCCATCTTTATTTGATTATACCCCGAGAAACCATCCATAAATGAGAAAAGGGCGAACTTGACTGTATTATCTACCAATATATCAATGTGTGGCAGGGGAAAATTGTCTTTAGGACTGGCTCGGTTCAAGTCTCGGTAGTCTACACACATTCGAACCTTGCCGTCCTTTTTCGGGACTGGGACAATGTTGGCCACCCACTCTGGGTACCGAGCTACAGCTAAGAACCCTGCATCAAATTGCTTCCATACTTCTTCTTTAATTTTTAAAGACATCTCGGGTCTCATTCTTCGTAACTTTTGCTTAACCGGGGAAGACCCAGGATTCAAAGGCAACTTATGCTGCACAATGTCGGAATCCAGACCGGGCATGCCTTGATATGACCATGCAAAGACATCTTGATACTCTTCAAGAAGGGTTATCAAGCCTTGGCGGATAGGCGCGGTCATACCGGTTCCTACCTTTACTTCTTTCTTTTCCTCCGTGGTCCCCAAGTTTACCAATTCGGTTTCTTCTTGGTGAGGCTTCATTTCACGTTCTTCCTGAGCGACCAACCTCTCCAACTCTGGGGAAAGGGCGTCCTCTTTCTTTTCCTCGTTTATCATTTGGCTTATATCTCGATCGAAATCGATTGTCAAACCCTCGTTGTTAGGATCCTCAAAGAATCGACCCTCATATCTATACCAAACAAGACAAAAGAAACAAAAACATGCAAAATGATATGAGAAAAGGTGGAATTGCAAGAACAGATGAAACAAGATCTCTTTGTTTATTTAATAAGGTAGGTTTCACAAAACAAAAGAGAAAGGAAATCTATAGGCTCTAATTACATTGAATCAGCAGTATAGACTTCTGACTGGCTTATCACGCGCCAGTTCCCCACTTGGGAATCGGGGTGGCATGGTTGCACGAAATTTGGTGGGTCTTGAGGGAACCCCTCTTCTATTGCGGCCACCTCCTCCTCGGACACCATTCCAGCGCTGGTGAAACACTGGCTAATATGGCCGGGCCATACCCTATCCGCCCGAAGTCTTGATGGCACATTCCTCCTCCCTGGCATCCCGGGTTCATACCCTAATCCATATTTGTATGGATTTCCCTTGATATCGACCACGTCGGCATTTCCGAGGCCGTCCTTGCCTAGACCCATTCCGGGCTCAAATCCATTCCTGAGCATAACACGCGCCACCATTATAGCCGTGTTGGAGAGAGAAGGTAGCAACGGACTTGGTTCCACAGAGGCGCAGCTCACCACCTCGAAGGATTGGAAAGCTGTTTCCAATGATTCTTCTGCCGCTTCTACGTATGGGGCGGAGGAGGGGCAGCTCACTAACATATCCTCTTCACCCGACACTATCACTAAAAGTCCACCCACTGCGAACTTCAATTTCTGGTGAAGCGTTGAAGGGACCACTCCCAGGGCATGAATCCAAGGTCTTCCCAAGAGGCAGCTATAAGCGGGATTTATATCCATTACTTGAAACACCACATTGCAAGTGTGGGGGCCTATCTGAATGGGAAAGTCGATTTCCCCCATCACTTCCCGCCGAGTATCATCAAAGGCTTGCACTACCATCGAGCTCGGTTTTAAACGTGACGCACTAAAAGGAAGCCTTTCCAAAGTGGTCTTCGGCATTACATTTAAACTCGATCCATTGTCGATAAGCACCTTTGCGACAACATGGTCCATACACTTTACCGACACATGAAGAACCTTGTTGTGTCCTCTCCCCTCTACGGGAATCTCTTCTTCCGCAAACGCAATATAATTGCTGGTGGTTATATGATTAACGATGCCTTCAAAACCCTCCACTGAGATATCATGTGCCACATGGGCATCATTAAGAACTTTTATCAACAGCGTACAATGAGGCTCGGAGTTTATGAGCAGTTCAAGCAACGAGATCCTTGCTGAAGTTTTATTCAGTTGCTCGACTACCTTAAACTCGCTTTGTTGGATGAGGCGAAGGAACTCGTGGGCCTCTTCCAAAGTCACCGTCTTTCCTTGAAGACCTTCTTTCTTTTCAGCCCCCCTTACCACTGGAGGATCTACTTCTTTCGAGGGGGTGGCTACGTCTGTGGGCTCTTGGACCATGGGCGCTTTCCCCTTGGAGGGCAACTCTGTCGGGTGAGGGGAAGCGAACACCCGACCACTGCGGGTTACGCCACTGAGGCCGGTGATGTTGGTCACCTTAGCTGACAGGGAGTCAACTTCGGTTGCAACTCTTTCGCTGAATGCGGGAGGGGTATACTTCCACGAACGGCCTTATTACTTTGATATGCAAATGGCGTTGGCTTGGGCGCTGTCCGGGGGTATATGGGTGTGGAGCCGGTCCCTTTCCTAGTAAAACATATCACTAGGGCCTTGGGGGTTAGAGGAACCTTCTTCTCTTCCGACTGCATGCAAATTTGTGGTTCTTCCCTCTCTCCTATGGATACTTCAAGCTGCCCGCAATCCATGAGCCGTTGAAGCAATTCTTCTACCGCGGGACAGGTTTCCATGTCGTGCGACTCCCCGAGGTGAAACAAACATTCGTCCCTTTCGCCTCCGCCACGGGAGACCATACATGCCGCTTGCAACGATTGGTAGATAAAACGTCTGGAAGTAGCCACATCTCCTAATCTCCTTGCCCACGATGACCCACCTTCTTGGATGGCGTTTACGCTAGCCTTTCCATGACTAGCTAGGGGGTTAGTTTTAACATTTGGGCCTTCCTCTTGAAACGATAGCCAGCCGGCACTGATTAGGTGCTGCACTTTATACTTGAATGGGCAGCAGGAGTCAATGTTGTGTCCGGGAGCTCCACTATGGTACGCACACTTGGCACCCGGGTCATACCACTTGGGGTAGGGTGGCTGGAGGACCCTCCCGGGTATGGCTACCACCAAATGATTCTCCAATAATGAAGGCCATAATTTGGAGTATGCCATGGGAATAGGAGAGAAGTTATCTTTCGGGAGTGGGCTCTGTGCATCATTATAGCTCCTGCCGGGGGCTGTATTGTTGACTGGCCGGGGAGTGGCTGGAGCTATGCGTTGGGTCGGCGTTCTCTCTGCCACGGGCGGTTCTTTTACTTGAGTCGGGAGGGAACTCCCGGCTCGGATTGAAAAATTTGGGGGATTGGGCTGGTATGAGCTTTGGATATTTTGGGGTGCTTTCATCCACATCGGGGCGGTGGTGACCGCGTGGGTGTCTCCTTCCTTTTTCCTCACGCTCACTACTGGGGCTCTTCTGTAGTTGTTGGGGGCCACATTGGAAGCATATTCAAACTTGCCTTTTCGTAGTCCGGATTCAATCCTTTCTCCGGCGAAGACGAGATCCGCAAAGTTAGCTGGCATGTAGCCTATCAGCTTTTCATAGTAGAACGTGGGTAACGTATCTACCATAATTGTGATCATCTCCCTCTCCGTCATGGGCGGTACGACTTGGGCTGCAAGATCTCTCCATCTTTGGGCATATTCCTTAATGGACTCATGCTCTCGCTTAGTCATACTCTGAACCTGGTTCCGATTGGGAGCCATATCCGTATTGTACTGGTACTGCCTAATGAAGGCAGTTGCCAAGTCCTTCCATGATCGGATCTGGGACGCTTCCAGATTGGTATACCATGCTACAGCTGCTCCGGCTAAGCTGTCTTGAAAGAAATGGACCAACAACTTTTCGTCCGTAGAATACGCCCCTATTTTTCGGCAATACATCCGAAGATGCCCTTTTGGACATGTCGTCCCTTTGTACTTATCAAAGTCCGGTACTTTGAACTTGGGAGGAATGACGATATTGGGTACTAGACATAAGTCCGCTAGATCCGAGAATGGGTAATTGTCGAGGCCCTCGACTGCTCTCAACCTCTCTTCAAGTGCCTCAATCTTTCCCTTATCTTCCACGAAGGGAACAGATTCTTTTACGGGTGTGGGTGAAGCCGGGATATGGCGGACTATGTTTGGTTGGGGTAGTTCATGGGGGGACGGATCTTTGAGGTGGAGCAGGGGGCCAAGATGGGTATCTCCTTCCTCATCGTCTTGCCCGGGATAGTCATCATAAGGTGGGAGTTGCCCCTCGAAGGTGGGGGCTTGGCTTAAATCTTCCGGGGTGGCACAGGGAGTGAAGTCCGGAGGCAAGCCATAAGGATAAGCTTGCGGGCTATACCTTCGACCAAACACTGCAGTGTTTCTGTCTTGGCCCGAATTTAAGGCGGGCTGCAGCACCGGCTCCGCTTCCCTAACTGTACTGGAGGCGGTTGCCGTGGCTTTATCCTCTATAGTTTTCTAGAGTTTTAACATGACCTCCGAGATGGAAGCCATTTGATCTTTTAAAGCCGATAGATCGGCCTTCATCTGTTCCTGCACGCCCTCTTCATTATCCATTTTTCTGGATCGAGTGTTATAGGGGTGCCTTGGTGTTTTCTTAGTTGATGAAATTCCTAAAGAAATAAACAACGGTGAGTATGCCACCAAAACATGAATATGCAAATGAATGATCGGAGCACTTGGATCCACCCCAAGGTTTTTTAGATAACGTGATAAGTTCATAACTTCTCATTTTATAAAAAGAACAAAGCTTTCATCTAGCCAAGATTATACAAAGGTGTTACAAGAGAACCTAACGGTTTCTAATTATGTGGGCCATCAAATCTATCATGTGTTGACAGTAATTGATTAGCCCATGAATCTCTTCGGGGGCCGTACACATTTCGGCCATGGCTTTTGCTTTGGCTAATAGACACGGGAGGTCTTGACTTCCATTCAAGGTCAAGGCGAACCTATCCATCCACATAGTCGCTTCTTGATGCAATGCATCATCCCTCTTGCTTCTTTTTCGGCGTACACTTGTGCAAAATCCTCTGCTAGCTTTTGTTCATGGGCCACAGACTGGTTTAACTCTTCCTTGTATTGCCCTATGATAGCTAGCATGCTTTGCTCCGTGGCTTCCAAGTGTTGAGCCAAACTCCTCTTGGACCTTGCGGACGCAGCTAACTCTTCTTTTAAGATCATGCCATGCACCCGCGACCGGTCTCTTTCCTCTCTTCGGAGTTTGAGCTCATTGTTGCTGCCCCACAATGCTCCTCGGAATTTATTTCGGCCATGTTCCTCCTTGCGGGCCCTTTTGGTTTCTTGTTCAAGGGCTCTCGCAGTGGCCGCGTTTTCCTCATGTAACTCGGTGCACTCTTTCCGGATGTTTGTAGCGGCTGATTTGAACTTCTCCTTGGCGAGTCCCGCCTTCCCTAGCTCTAATTTTAGAGCTTGGACTTCTTCATCTTCCTCCGGAGCTTCAAAGTTCTCATCGACAACTTTCAACTTGGAGAGCCAATCTAACTCTCGCGTGTGAATTCTTAGCCATCCATGATAACCTCCGATGACGCCATTTCGGATGCCTCTAAGCTCCTTGTCTTTCCTCAATGGACTTCTCCACGCCTTGTGGACTCTTTGTATCACCTTGAGACTTTGCGCGCCTAGATCCCTGATGCAATCCTATCCCGCAAGGGCATTGGGTAGAAGACTCCAAGTAGATTGGGCTAGAGATCCAAGGGAAGGCCCTAAGGTTCTCATGAGCCTTAGGGTAGATTTCGAGCCCATGGGCTAAGCATGACCCGCTTATCTTTGTAAATATTAGAATAGGTTTTTTCTTCGTTTGGGCCTTGTATTTTGGCCATTCTAATAGTATAGGGTTTTAGCCTTGTATTTCGGGGCATTTTGAGTAGTCTTTGTAGTAAGGACTTTTTTTTTGTATTTTCATGTTTTTTTTGTCATGGGGGTGAGCTTAGCTATTATAGAGGGTGTGTAGCTAAGCTCTAGCTTCTCATCTCAAGGAGGTGAGCTTAGCTATTAGAGAGGTATGTGTAGCTAAGCTCTAGCTTCTTTAGGAATCTTCTTAAAGAAGCTTCTCAAGGAGGTGAGCTTAGTTATGAGAGGGGTGTGTGTAGCTAAGCTCTAGTTTCTCAAGGAAGTTTTCTCAAAGAAGCTTCTCAAGGAAGTTTTCTCAAGAAAGCTTCTCAAGGAAGCTACCTAGTCTATAAATAGAAGCATGTGTAACACTTGTGGTAACTTTGATGAATAAGAGTCTTGTGAGACACAACTCAAAGTTCAACTTCTCTCCCTTTTTCTTCCTTCAATTTCGTGCTCCCCCCTCTCTCTTTCTCTCCCTCTTTCTTTTCCTCCATTGAAGCATCCTCTCCAAGCTTCTTATCCAAGGCTCATCTTGGTGGTGAAGCTCCTTCTTCCATGGCTTATTCCCTAGTGGATGGCGCCGCCTCTTACCTCTTCTCCTTTGTCTTCCGCTGCATCTCCATGGTGGAAAATCACCATTAAAGGACCTCATTGAAGCTCAAAGATCCAGCCTCCATAGAAGCTCCACCAGCAAGCTTCCATCAATCCCTCACAAGGAAAGGCGAGAGATTTTCTTCTATTGGCGCTCCCCTCATGGGGTACCCTAGATGTCTTATGGCCAGTGCGGGATTATAATTAATACATCCCCTAGTCCCTATCAATGGAACATTAGGGTAGTCCCCACACGAGAAAAGAACTCCCTCCTTGCCTTCCTTCCAACGAGGAAACCAATTGATTGCGTTGCCTCCTATCCCAGCCAAATGTTGGTCCCAATCGACTCTTCCTTTTTCGGCGCATGAGCGATAACTTTGAAGCGGACACGGGTGTCTTGTGTCTTGTTGGAATAGGTGTGAAACCAACCACACACAGAGAGCGGGTAAACAACAGACAATCCGTGCACTGTTTTTCTCACACCTCCGGTCAAAGGTGTCAAACAAATCTGTCAAGATAGCCACCACTGGACTCTCCTTGCTGTGGTGATATGCGAGGAAAGCATCAATGGCGGCTAAGTCCACCAAACCGTCCACGTTTGGAAAGAGGACAAACCCAAAAATCAACAAAGCTAGTATATCCGCAAACGGGCCCCACTTCTCTTGGCTCGCCATATCCCTTGCCTTGCCTTCCAAGTATTTCCGTGGCAGGCCTACTACGCCGTTGCGAGTTTGCTTCATGCGATCCAACTCTCTTGCCGAATCTCCGACCACAGCTGCAATCTTGCTCAAGGAGGGAAGAAACCCGGAGAAAAGATACGGTTTTCTCCCCCCAAGAGGGCATCCTAATATTTCCTCAAACTCTTCAATAGTCGGTACCATTTGGAAGTCCCCAAACGTGAAGCACCTCAACGGCTGGTCATAGTATTGGGCGAGGCATATGACAGCTTCCGTAAATACTTCCGTTGTGGTCAAATCTAGAATCTTTCCGTAAACTTTACGGAAAGCTTGCCTTTGGAGAGGTCCCATCAATCGTCCCAATTCCTTAAGGCTGGTGACATCTAGACTTTTAACCATGACTTGATAAAACCTTTTGCCGTTTTGATTTGTCCCCATCATTTACCTAAAAAAGGGGTGGATCAAGACTCCGACATGGATGATGCAATGCGTATGCATGAAACGGAAAGAAAAAAACACAAAGGGGTAATTCACACATACGAGACTGCAGAGATCCAATTTTAATGCTACGTTTTGGGCATGATGGCGCCTCAACGTAGTATTAAAAAGGTTACGTATTACTCTAAAGAAAACAAACATCACTAGCAAAACTATAAACTAGTGCTATTTACCAAAAAAAATGCATGAGAACGAATGGCACGGAGCGTGTTTGCTCTTTGCCCCTATTTGGGAACCTATAGGACAATATCTAGGGGTCTCTAATAACTACTCCCCAACAATTCATAACTCACATGGCTGTTTTCTAGAGGTATCATCACTCAAGATAATAATATTGTAGCGGTATGGAATACCAGCGACAACACATTATAAAGAGAGAAAGCTCTAGACGAGGTTTCACTATTATCAAGCAAGTCGGAGACCTAGCATGATGATAGATTCACCTCCACTCCTTAAATTCCCATGAACCCGGGTATAGGGCCCCTTTTTTACTCAAACCCGTGGGTGCTTAGAATGCAGTGTAAAGAATGCGAAATAGACAACAGTTATTTACATTTTACACAGTTCAACAAATGCACACACGAAGTTTCACAAATCCACAATTCCTTAAAATAGGCCTAACTTACAAAATAGTCCCCAGTGGAGTCGCCAACTGTCACAACGTGCCCTTTTGCGGGCGAGCGAAGGCGAGGCTCACGGGTGCGCTTTCCAAAGGAGGAAAGATGCGCGGAGTCGCCACCAATGTTTATTTGTGGGAAACGTCGGAAAAACCGAAGGAAACCGGTCAAAAATGAAAATTCTAAGTTCGGGAGTTGTATTTACGATTGAGGAAGGTATTAGCACCTCTTACGTTTGTCTCAAAGGACAACAACCTATTTTTTAGAATTGTGGAAATCGTGTTATCTTAACTTTTAGTTCTTTTTATTTTTTGAGGTCGACAAAAGCGGGACTTTTGCTCCTACGTACCCTCCATCGAAGAGGAAATCAAACCCTATTTTTTGTGGACGAGCTTGACTAGGCGAGTTGATTTTAGCCTTAGTTTCACTTTAGTTATTAGTCAATTCAATTAAGAATGAGAAATCCCAAAGAGAAAACGTCCGATTGATTTTTTCGCTTTATTTTACTAAAAGGTATTTTTTTATTATTATATTATTATTTTACCTCTTTTTTTATTTTCAACGTGGTTACGGCACGACCGAACGGTCGGAATTCATTTTAACAGAAATTAACGAATGATACAATTCAAATGATCGGTGGAAATTTATTTTATTTTTAGATTAGGCGAGAAACGACTTAAATAAATGACTGAAGCACGTCAAAATGGAGGTATAGAAAGCGAATGAAAACGAGAATAAAAATACATGAAACAAAATGTGGACCACCATGGGTACATAGAATGAATTGAAAAGCTCGGTTTGAGGTACTTACCCGTTGAAGACTGAAGAAAACGAAGAACGAACGATGAATGTTGAAGAACGGTCGAGAATCTTCACGTAATTACTCACGGAAACGTTACGGAAGCGCCTTGGCTTGGATTTTCTTCATGGAAACAATTTTCCTCAACAATTTCGAGAGAATAAGAAGTGCCAAGAAGACTGAACCCCTTCTCTCTTCACTCCTCCCCCTATTTATAGCAAAATAGGGGAGGAGCTTGCCACCCAGCTCGCCCCGGCGAGCAAGGTTGCTTCCTCCAGAAGCAACAGCCTTCTGGAGGAAGAATCTGGAAGGCCCAAGTGGGCCTGATTGCTATTTGTACCCCCCCTTTTTACTAAATGCACCCCTTTACCTTTTTTGGTAATTCTTTTTCCGTAACGTTACGAAACTTTACGAATTTCGTAACGATACTTATTTTCCTTCCGCAAGGTTATGAATCCTTACGGATTATGTATTTACTCTTTTTTAGCTTTCGAAGAAGTTACGAAAATTCACGGATTGCGAAAAACACCTCCTTTCGATTTCCGTCACATTACGGAATTTTCACGGATCGCGTAAGCCTGCTTCCTTTTGATTTTTCGGCACGTCTCGGGACTTCACATATTGTGCAACAAAGGGTGCCAAGTATCTTGAAGCGGCCAATCAAAGGTTGTATATCATCAAATAATAATCCCCAGACGAAATTAGGGTATGACAGGTAATCCAAAAAATATTACCACTAATGTTGTTGACAATGAAGTCTTTGCCAATTTATAAACAGGTATCCTTCCATCATACAATACAATTATGTTGTTGCATTAATTACATCTTTCTGTTTGTTTGTTTTATTCAGTCTGACATATAACACATGTACTATGTATGCTGTTGCATTCCAAAATTGCTATACTGACTTCGGGGAATTCAATGCAACTTCAACAAATTTATTTAATACTACAAATGTTATCTGAAAATTTATATTACATGGTCAATATCAAATTGTTTATTTCATGGTAATTTATTTATATAACTACAAATCATACAATTATTTACGAAATACATGTTCGTTTTCTTTGTTTCTCCATCTTCCTTTTTCGTTCCTCTCCATTCATCTTCCTTCATATTCTGTTTTCTTTGTTTCTTTGTTTCTCCAACTTCCATTTTTGTTCGTCTTCATTCCTCTTCATATTCTGTTTTACTCCTTTTATTCAGTCTGACATATAACACATGTACCATGTATGCTGTTGCATTCCAAAATTGCTATACTAACTTCGGGGAATTCAATGCAACTTCAACAAATTTATGTAATACTACAAATGTTATCTGAAAATTTATATTACATGGTCAATATCAAATTGTTTATTTCATGGTAATTTATTTATATAACTACAAATCATACAATTATTTACGAAATACACATACAAATCCATATTATGGTTAATTAAATTGAAATCCTTTTTTATTTAATGTGATTTAACGAAAATGTTTTCGAACTCCCTGGACCACCCCTGCACATTTTGTATTCGTGCTTACACTCCTATACGATTGGTTTTTAAACTTCCACTTAGTCTACATATAAATCCAACTTCAATCCTTTTTTATTTAATATGATTTAATTTAATGAAAATGTTTTCGAAGTCCCTGGAGTCCTGGACCAACCATCCACAGTTTGTATTCGTGCTTCCAGTCCTATACGATTACCTTTTGAACTTCCACTTAGTCTACAAATAAATTCAACTTATATTCACTGCCAAATTAAAATTACACCAACGAATCCGTATTCCTAATAAATACACTGCACAATTACTGCTCAACCCTTACTTTTCCTGATACGTACACATTTCCTACATGCTTAATATCCCTGCTTACTCTGTTATTGGATTTCCTTCTGAACTTCCACTTTGTCTACAAAAAAAAAACCACTTTCCCATCCCGCATAAAACTTACACCACTAAGGCACCATCGTAATAAATGCACTAAGACAATTACTGCAGTTGTATCTCCCTATACTACATGAAATGTAATCATTATCGGGAGACGTCAGCGCTGTATAGGGTTGTGACTCTTCACAACTCTTTTTTGCATCGTTCAACAACAAAGAGTCACCATTTAATTTGTTAATTAAATCGGTCATTATATCGATATAACACCACCGCCACTTACAACACTTCTATACACATATATCTATATATACTACACTTCCTATTCATCTTCTTCACATCCTGCCAAACACAAACTACACTCCCTATTCATCTTCTTTGCATCCTTATGGCCACTTCCGCATCACGCTCCACTATTGTAATTTATTTCCTCTGCTTCTCATTTTCATCTTTCTTATATCTGTTTCCTCTATTCCTTTGGTTACTTAATATTTTCACATTATTCGTATAGTTCCCACGCGATGCAATGGACAACATAAGATTCACCGCACCCTTCAGAGTTCAAAAGGTAACATTTCACATAAAAAACCATTTTCTACTTGACTGCATTTCCATTTTTTTTCAACTGCCTCGCCTTACTTTCTTTGCCTGCAGAACCTTCTGCAAGTTCCTTTCTCTTATCACAGGCAATGGCTCCGGAATTACCCCAAATATGTTTTATTCCACTACGATGGCGAGATACATTTCATTCGGGTAAGAACACATGGTACTAAATGCTTTTTTGTTGATGGCTTAAATGATTTTAGAAAGGCACACAACCTCAACGAAAGCGTCATTCTACGTTTGGTTGCCGGTGACAAAAATACCACTTTCACGGTTCATATTGACGAACCTACACACCACCACTCCAACCTAAAGCCCATTATATATAGAAGAAGATACATTTTCACGGCTGATATCACACATGATATGCTACAGCAAAACATGCTTTTGGTGCGTTATATTACATTTTTTTCAATCTATCATAGTTTGTCGTTTCCTCATCAATTTGTTTAACCATCCTTTGTCTTGATGATACAGATACTTCCTGCAGCAGCTTCCAAATTTGTCTATGGCTCAAAAAAAAGTATTACCATTCACCAAGGACTTCCAAAATCCACCAAATGGCCACTCAGCATCCACAATGACATGCCAGCTATTACAGAACCATGGTTCAACCTGATTCATGAAAAAAATTTAAGACCCGGAGATGAGGTAGCTTTCTACTACCGTTTTCATGAGCATGCATGGGAACTGCTCATTAGGAAAACCATCGAATGGGGCAACAACAACACCGACCTTGACTTTGACGAATAAGTACTTTTATATTCATCTTTATTTCTTAAAAAGTTTAATATTTTGTGGTTTTTGTTTCCTCCTACTACCAGACAATTTCTTCACTATAACTGCACGATTCCTATTTTAATATTAACAATATTTACGTTCTCTTAATTTTGCTCAACGCTCTATTTTTCTTTTGATATTTATATTGATTTTGCAAACTTTGGCTTCCAAATTACGTTGAAGCACATGCCTTTTGTTGGTATTTATGCGAAAAAAGCGATAGGTCAATATTGACTTCTAAATTAGATTAAATGATGAAATAAAATGATCATTTAAGTTTAAATTATATTATTCCTTAATAATATAATGGTTGGAATTTCTATTTCAAAAAAATGGTTGGAATTAGTAAAACAGTTTTGATCAAAAGTGTAGCTGCAGGATTAAACCTTCTATTTGTATGATTCTTTTATAGAAAGGAAAAATGGTATGTTGCTGCCATTCGTTGTCTCTTAACCTTTTTTGGTTTCCTTTGCACTGAAGTACTGAAAACATGTGTCAGCTTTGTCTAATTTCGTTTTGATGCCTACTACTGTTTCTATTATGTTTTTTTTTCGCACGTTTGTATGTGGTCCGTTTTGGGCTTTATACGAAAAAATAGATAGCTCAATAGTGCCACCACCTGTACCACATAACTAAAATTGTTCTAAAACATTATTTTTTATACATGATTATAAATTTTTTTTTTGCTGAATTAAATTAAAATTTATTTAGGATCAGAATTAAATACTATTATTTATAGAGATTACAAAATTATTTAACATAACAACAAATTATTTTTATAGACTGAAACATTTTTTAAAACAAAGACTAAAACATAATTTTTTTATAAGTCTAAATTATCTTTTATAATCAAAATATTACTTTTATATGCCCACTAAACATTTTTTTAAACAAACACTACAAAATTATTTTAAAAATTTTGTCCCTCTTCACAATAAAATACATCTAAAATAATTTTTTCCTGAAAAACAAAATATTTTTTAATTTATTTCCTATGTTTCTTTTATATAATTTAAATCAATTTTAAAATATTTTCAACACAATCAACTCTTCATATAAATTATCTTTATGTTATATACAAACAACATGTTGACAAATAGTATATGTCACTTACAGTAAAATTATATAAACAGCACCCTGACAAATATTATTTATGTCACTTACCGTCTAATGATACAAACAGTACCCTAATAAATAGTATTTATGCCAAAAATACCGACCCGTGCATCGCACGGACTCTCCACTAGTTTATCATTATTTGACCATACTCTACTCCTTACTTTCTACGCTATTAAGAAAAAAAGTAAGGTATTTTAAATTGAAAGTTCTCTCTTTTTATATATATATATATATATATATATATATATATATATATATATATATATATATATATATATATATATATATATATTAAAATCCAATAATTAACAAAAAAATAATAAAGAGTTTTAGGTGTGGCACTCATCTTATATGCATTGGTAATTCTTGATAGAAATGACAACTTTCATTTATGTAGAGATTCTTTTTTTTTTTTTTGGTGTCGAGAGACTTATTTAAAATTTAGAACAATACTTATCTATTTTAACAAACAATATATTTTTTATTTGCATGAGTTGCTCCCCCCCTTAATTTTATTTTTAATTTTATAAAAAGAAGAAGAAGAATTCACGTCTATCGTATACTTAAGAAAAATGGCATTCTCCTTTCAATAAAAAAAAAAATGGCTTTCGGAACGTATTATAGACTCTTTGAGAAGTCTCAACCCTAAATTTGAAAGATATTTCTTCTGTTAACAAGTAAAAATATATTACAAATTTTAGTATTTATTTTGCTTAAATATGTTTTTAGTCTTTTAAATTGGGATAATTTTTTAGTCCTTCAAATTTTTTTTTTATTAATCCCTTAAATTTTCAAAAAGTTATTTATTTTTAGCCCTTCTATTTCTTTGCATTAATGGTGTCATAATTTGTAGCCATTTCTTCTCGTTATCAGATTTTTTTTAATTTAATATCTTTAAAAATTATTTTTGACATTTTAAAATCACCACTATTCAGCGTTCAAGTTTTCGTTTATCTTCTTTAAAACCGTCAAATATATGTAAAACAATGGATATCAATCTATATGAGTCAAATATTTTGGTAATTTAAAATTGTTAGAAATTATTTTCTTAAAAATTAAATTAAAAAAATGAGTTTAACAGTTAAAAAATATCACAAATTATGAAATCATAAACACAATGAATAAAGAAGGACTAAAAGTAGTTTTTTGAAAATTTAAGACTAATAAAAATAATTTTGTTTTTGAAGGACAAAAATTAATTACCCAAATTTAAAGGGTATTTAAACCTATTTATTTTTTGTAAACAAGATAATTAACTTTCATTGTTCTTCTTTTTACTTTTGGAATGGTTTCTCTATTATTCTACTTTTAAATTTTATGCGTCATTTTTTTCAACATAGTGGTCTTTTGAGGGGGGAAATATCAAATATCCATGTGGCAACTGTTGTGATATTATGCCTAAAAAAATTGTCGTGACATTATATGTTTTGTGGACCTCAAGATTGCATATCATAATGGATCCGTAGTATTAAAATGTGGAAGATAAGTTATTTTGTACGATCGATGAACTTGATTATGTTAAATAATATAAGGGTAGTTTAATCTTATTATTTATTGATTTTTATATTTGTGTTTTGTTTCTCTTGTACATTAAAATTTTCCATTTCATTGAATAGAGCTGGAGTTTTTCATTTCCCCCCGGACTCTCTCCTTTTTCTTCTTTCTCTTTGTTTATATTTGCATTGTTCACATGGTTTGAGAGCAAGTTCGATTCAAGTCACATTTTCTAGTTATTAGTCATACATAATGTAGTTCACACAATTTTTAGTCCACCAGATAATTGTTTTTCGATCTACAACTTCAAATTCGTTAATAGTTGGTTGGGCTCATTTTTTAACACAAGATTCGGAAGACGTGATTCTTTGTTTTGTACAATTGGATCATCGAGACGTAAATAAAAGATTATAAGAGTTTAAAATTAATTAAAAAAATTAAAATTATAACACTTCAAAATATATTTTTATTCGTAAAATTCAAATTTATATAAAATATCATATAAATATGTTTGTTTTTCTCTTTTTATATTATGCTGATACTTCAACATTTAGTTTTATTGAACAATTATCTTTCAATAATGTTAGGAAAAAGTAGCTAATAGCTAGAGCTGAAAAACTATCTTACAATGACAAAATAATAATAAGTTGTGATTTAATTAGAAAGGGTAACTAAAAAATTAGATAAATATAGATCATAAAAATGAAAGAAAATATAAAAAGTTAGGAACTGATGTTTTAAAAAACGTTACTTTAAGTATAATGTCAAAAAATGTTAGAAGTTATTAAAAAAACTTATTTACCCAACAATCAAACAAATTTTTCAACAACTAAAAAAGCTATAATTATCAAACATAACCCTTCTGCTACTAATTAAATTTCCAGCTTTCATTAGTTAATTTTGTCAAATATAATCAATGTAAATGGTACTTTAGAAAAATGAGTTAATTTTTTTATTTAAAATATCATAATTAAATGGTATAACTACTGCTCAGAAATAAAATAAAATTTTATAAATATTTATGATAAAATACTAATATTAATGTTGTTAAGACAATGATATGATTTTTAAAAAAATACGATTACATAGTTAAAAACTAGTGTTCTTTTCAATGAATTAGTCAGAATTGAGAAAGTTAAATTAAATTAATTTTGCTTAATGTTTATGATTTGTAATTGTCTTATTTTGGTATACATTAAGTTTTAAAAATTTTATTTTTATCTTATATGTTTTTGAAATGTATCATTTTTGTTATTTTTTTAATTTTCCGTTAGAAATGTTAGTGTTCTTTTACTTTTAAATTTTATAATGATTTAATATCACTTGTCTAATATATTTTGTAGTTGTTTTGTTTTGGTACATTATGTTTTAAAAATTTTATTATCATCCTTTATGTTTTTGAAATATATCATTTTTGTATTTTTTTTTTCTTCAATTTTTCATTAGAAACGTTAGTGTTAGTTAGTGTTTTAAATTTTAAAATAGTTAAGTTAACATAGTCATGATGTTTTAAATTATTATTATTATTATTCAATCTAATCATTTAATAACGATAATAATTTAATTCACTAATTATTCTCAATCATAATCGACAATGAGTGACTAGGGATGAGGTTTGACCAATTAGGCTAGTAATATCATCTTCTAATGAAATACACCGTTCAACCCCTCTTTGCATTGCTCGTCTTCGCCGGGCCTGATTGTAGCTATCGTTTGAAAAATCCTCTACTTGCTCAGCCTAACCATGTGTGACAGTAGTTGCGAACCTCACAAAGAGTCACATTATGACTTTCTCATTCAAATCTAGATTAATTGGCGAGTTAGGGTCACATTTTTGTCTTTTGTCGAAGACAACTCTTACTTCGATCTCCGTTGCTTTTGTTTCCAATAGCATAATTGTATAAAATGTTTGATTCTCTAGTGAAGAGTATAAGACATTTTAGCGGTTCTAACGAGATTATGTGTTTATGTGGTTTGATCTATGTGATGCTGTATTTTTTACCTTTTTAGACTTGAAAAAGTTGGAGGAGATGATGATTTTTTAGTTGTTTAGTTTTTAAAAAATAAAATAAAGATAGTAACTGTTTTTAGTTGTTATTATATAAAATTAATTATTTTAAAAAGTTTTGATGTTGTTGTTAGTCCATATTTCATAGTTGTTTGATTTTGGTATATTAAATCTTAAAAAATTTCATTATGATCTTTTATGTTTTCGAAATGTATCATATTAATCTTTTTAAAAATTCAAAAGTTAATAAAACGTTAACATTCTTAACAAGAAAATATAAAAATATCAAAATGATATATTTCAAAAATATAAATAATTAGAATTTTTTTTTTAAAATTTAATATATCAAAACAAAATAACTAATAAACATAATAAAACAAAAATAATATTAAACAACAAATTAAGGTGTTTTATCACATGGGATAAAGAAATAGTTTGAGCCAACGTGTGATGCATAGGCAGCATAGCGAGGTTACAGCTACAACACTGAAACAAATCTTTTCCCTGAAAGTGAATGTTACCGGTACGGTATAGCATCACATAACATTATTATAAACCAGTACGGTATCCACACACATGCGACATATATTTGTGTATAAAATTACATTCTTATATTGAAACAAACATAATTGCATTCTCAAGAAATATATTTGGTTTAGTCGATTGAGTTTGTTTTTATACATGTTTTAAAAAGTCTTTACATATATAAATATTTACTTAAAAATAAAAAATAGAACATATGAAATGAAACCAAACATTTTGATTGAAATCAAGTAAAAGGAGAAATGTACTTACATTTTTATTTTATTTTAAAAAAATCAACATGATAGAAAATGAAATCAAAATAGCAACCCAATATTTTTATATTTAATTAACTTTATTTTATCTGACAATATTTTTTTTTAATTTATTGTAAAAATTAAATGCAATATAATGTAGCTAATTTGATATAATATTATCTCATTTATATTTGGATAATAATATTATATTTTGGTATAAATTACATATATCTTTTCCAGGAGATAATTGAGCGTGAGTCGAATAAGATTGGCATAGGATGGTCGTGGACAACAAAATTCTCTTTAAATATATTTAACACAACTACATACTTAATCTTAAATTTTAGACAACAAATTAAGTAAAACAATATTGTGTCAGAGAGTTGATCATGCATTATGAAGTTTAAGTGAATTTGATTTTATTAAGTAATAAATTATTTTTTAAGGTTAATTTTATTTTTTATAAATTAATTAAAAATATTTAAAATTATATCTAGAAACTAAACAATTCTAAAATAAAAAATTAATACATTGAATTTTCTTAAAATAATTAATAAATAAAATAAAAAAAATTAATTTTCCATTTATATATCGTGTATATAATCTTTTTTTTTCTATTTACCGATTAACAATAGCTTTTTGGGTATATTTTTTTTTTGTTTATATTACCTCTTTGGTGTAAATTTTGTGTTCAACATGATACAAAATAAAACATTGATGACTTTAGATCCCAATTTGCTTACTTTGTTATTAAATTAAGGATTTTTCTCTGTTTTTTTTTTTTTTTACAGAGATCGTTCTATATGATAAATTTGTTAATTATCATATAATTACTTAAAAAAATATATTTAAAACAAATTTGATTATTTGACCTGAGTTATTTATTTTTCTAATTTAAGTAAAATTAAAAAATACAAAACAAAAACATTCAAAACTAAAAATTCTATAATTAATTTGTATAAAAAATAATATAAGTAATTATATCTAAAGAGAAAAAACATATGTAAAATATAATTTGATCTAATAGAGAAATAAAGACATGTGAACGGATAAAATTGATTTTTTTTATATTTTAGGAAATAAAATTAAACTCTAAAAATAAGACAAAAAGACTAAAAATGTATTTTAATCTTATCTAAATATATAAATATATAATTATTTAACACAAATACTATATAAATGATGATTTCAAATAGAAATAACAACGGAATGGAAAGATGGATATTTCATTTTTCATCTCATTCTTGGTTTGAAGTTGTTTCCGAGAATTTATAATGATAATATTAGTCGAAAACTGATTAGAATATATTAGATAAAAATTACATGTAAGTTTTGCTACAGAAACTTAAAAAGTAATATTAAAATACATTCTTCTATCAAAATAATAATATATGAATGTTTAAATTTCCTATATGTTAATTACATATATTTCACTTTAATCCTTATTTCAAAATAACACTATGATTTGGTAAGTCCTATGTAATGTTTGGTAAGATATTTGATGACCTTATAAATTCATTTATTAATTTACTAGTTTGTAATCCGTGCGTACGCACGCGTCGTTTGTAAATTTTTTTACATGTATGTTTATTTGTTTTGCAAAGTAAAAATAAAATGAAAACTAATATGCAAATTAAAATAGATTAAACATTAATAATATATTTATATAGTAGATAAATTATTCAGAAAAGCAAGATAAACACTATTATCATGAAGTAGCAATTTAACATGATAATTTCCCATATTTCATCACGTCTGTAATAGAAGGAGACCTCATCGTCGTGGGAGAGGCAAGAAATTGATACCATGGTTGTACAACATATATGTGGCCAATTCCAATGTCAAGGAGCAGAACATTCCACTGTAGTGGATGTCCAAATTTCTAAGGATCGTCATGTGTTGGCCGCAGGCATTAACATGTGTAATGGCACAATTTGGGAGTCTCTGCAATGAAAAAGAAAATAGTCTTATATATAAATAGGAATTTGTATAAGGAACAAAGAACATTTTTTGATGGTTACCAGTGGTTGGGGTGCAGCAAGGATCGACTGGGTGATTTCAATTGTCCAAATATGCTCTCTTGAGATCAGCCATGGTCTTCCACAAGTCTGGTGCTTTAGTGAGGGAGAGAAATGAAGGTCAAATATGGATTTGTTGTCACATGCCAAGAAGTTAATGGTGACAGATTCATAAATTGCTTAATCTTTCCTGAACTGGTTTAGTCCGTCAGCAAAGTATATTTTTTGCCGATGTTATCTTAGTCTGATTTGGTGTGCTGCTCCGTCATATCTAAAATGGACAAAGTCAGGGTATTCTGGTGCCCATTGTTGGTGGTAAAAAGAAGGCACCACTGTGGTGTTCTGCAAAAAAACATAGTAACAAAAGAAAATGAAAATGCACCAATGAAAGAACAAAAAAAACCAAAGAGTGGGCATATAAGATTACCCTATCGTTGTGGAATGGTGTTGTGAACTGCATGATTAATGGTTTTTTGTTAACTGGATATTGAATCTGCATTGAGATAGAATGGAAAAAATAAGATAAAATATGGTACTAAAAGATAATATTTAAAAATATCTGGACAATGACAACAACATAATAAAATCAATGAATGTATCGTGGCATGAAGTGTATTATGCAATTAATGTTGAGAGTGATAGTCATGGTTAAGTTAGCAGGTTTTATAAAGTGTATTCTGCAATTAAAGATTGAGATGTACACAGGCTACTGGGATGAAGTGACATTGGGTTGGAATGCAGGTTTAAGAATCAAAACAGAAAAGCTATGGCAAAGTTTTCGGATTGTTTTGGTTTGGGACAAGGCAGCAATCTTAAAATTTGCTGCACTATGTTTGTTTTTCTCATATGATAAAATAGAGTAGGAACAATTATTTTCTTTTCTAACAGAAATCGTCGCAAGCAACTAATACTTCGTAGATCAGTTAATGGTTAAATTAAGTTAGTGATTGGTTTGAGAGGAGTTTTTTATGCTGATAGTGTGAAGTAGGAACTTCAGTCAAACCAATATTTCTGTTATCATGTTATTCATAGAGTGATGAACTATTGTATCAACTTTTGCACACTACTATTTTTGATTCTGCTAAAACTCTCGTTATTCATATTCTGCATATTATAGGTATGAAGCAGGAACTTTAGTTGAGGTAATATATCAAGTTTTGTTATACTTATATCACATATGATTTGTGCTGCAAGTAAAAGGTTTTGGTCTAGAATTACAATGTGCAATTATTTATTAAGATGACAAAACAATATAGATCCAAATGTGGAAGTCAAGCAACATGATTTTCAAAATCATAAGCTACACCTAACAGGACAAATCCCTAAAAAAGAATACCTAGGGCGAAGTGGGTCTGGACTCAATTTTGTTCCCTTTGGTCAATATAGCCTTTTTATTTGGTGATAAAAAAACATAAATTGAGTACTCTCAAATTTATAGTTTAGATAAATTAAATTCATTTTTGTCCTAAACGAAGGGAACTCTAATTAATTTATATATGGCTATATCAGTTCTTCAATATCAGTTATTAATAAATTGTAAAAAAATAATGGAATGTGGATTTCATGTTGGGGATTCTAACAGGTGTATATTCTATCTAATTACTATCCATCAGTGGCATATTGCAAATTAGAACCAATTTTATAGTAATATATTGCAGATTAATAACAATAAACAAAAGAGACACAAAAAATAATTCCCTATTTGTTGTCTGGCAGTTAAAGGATAACAAAACTAAATTTTTAGTGCTTATTCATATGTTGTTCGTTGTTTAATTCTAAACTCAAAGTTGATAATATCAATCAGTCAAAATGTATCCGTGCATGCATTGAAAAGATTAACTAACAAAGAAGTTTTGGTTTGATGTATAGAACAAAATAACAGAAGAGAAAGAAAACCTAATGTACTGAAAAAAGAAACGCACAACTTTGGGAATCCGGATGGTGAGTTTCATCACAGTACCATACTTACAGTTAAAATTTTAACAAAGCAAAGTAAAATATAGTTAACGAAATTTCAATATATATTCTAAATAATTTGGGACTTGCCTTGCTTAAAACAGATGATGAGTCTGAACTCATGGTTGTCCTGGTTGAAGTGGAGGATGAGTCTGAACTCATGCTGGCAGTTGTCTAAGTATTGGTTTTTTCGGAAACGAAGGAGGAATGGATGGCCGGAGAAGAAAGACTCTTCGGAAAAGAAGTGTGGGACTGATGCAGTGATTGGTGAAAACGAGTAGCTGGTGGCATATGAATGAATTTGAGAATTGTAGAGCATTGAATGCTGGCTCAGAAGATTGGACGTAGAGAGTGATTTGAATCATCATGAATGTCTCTCTGGTGTTGCAGGGAGTTGAAGTGTTTTTTTTTTTGTTGCTGAATGTCACAACCAATATTGATATTTACAAAAATGCAGGGGAAAAAATTTATCACAAAAAATCATCATAATTATGTATTTGGCAGAACATATATTCAACATTAATGGTCTTAGCAAAACAATTATACATATTCTAAATATATAATTTCAGAAGAAATTTTTTCATGAATAATCAAAAGTTTTTTACAAAATTAGTTGATTGTTTAACTATATATATATATATATATATATATATATATATATATATATATATATATATATATATATATATATATATATATATATATATGTATGTATATGTATATCATTGTTTTAAAATATTAGTGTCATGTTAGTGGCAAAATACAAAACTAATTAGTGTTACATAAAATGAACGAATTAGTATTAAAAGTAATAAGATTTTTGAATGATGGACATTAATTTTATGGATTAGAGGAAACATTATTATTATTATTATTATCATCATCATCAAGCATTTCTCTTTCGACATCTTAATCTGCATAAATCAACGATTTACAAATAATGAATTAGAATGCCCATTAAAACTCGAAACTAATCAAACTTTTTGACTTGATCATGATGTGTGAGCGAACTAAGTAGATTGAGAAAATAGGCCATTGGCGTTTGTATATGTGTGAGAAAAAAATTAAAACATTAAAAAGGATATATAATAAGTTGGCAAATTAATAAAATAAAAAATAAACACACTTGCTAAAGTTAAATCAACAACACATAATAATAATAATAATAATAATAATAATAATAATAATAATAATAATAATAAAATCGTAGCCAAAAGTACCTTATTTGAAGCATAAGGTGTAATATCATTTGATAGAGTGGAGAGCAGGTACAATCTTGGATGTTCCAAACATTTCTCCTTAAATAGGTCTGTCACAAGCTCACAACACAACCAAGAATAAGATAGATTTTCAAATTTCTGGGGCAAACAAATAGATAGATTTTCTTTTGGAAAAAAAATAAAAAGGGTTCTCTTTGTTTATAATAATAATAATAATAATAATAATAATAATAATAAACACCATGATTCCATGACCCATGAAAGATGATTCCACATAAATCCTAAAAACTTCAAAACCTTGGTCTCTTGCAAAATTCATACAAAAGCTCACTAGAGAAACTGAATCTGGAAGTAGAAACTAATAATAGACAGTATAAATAGTAGCATACTTTTTGAGGTTCCAATAATTGTGTACTCAGTTTTACTATTTTTGCCTTGAGTTGTCTGAGATGATACTCTGCATAGTAGACATAATATAATAATAATAATAATTTTAAAATCAAGCAAAATAGATGCAATTCATAAATTGAATCCAGTAGTATAAATTGCAATAGAAAGATTTTAATGTAGAAGATGATATTATGTACCTTATAATAGAACATTTGACGGTGGCTGATATGATCTTGTATTTAGCTGCATATTAGAGTGTTTTTGAGTAATTGTTAAATAAAGTATTATTAGGAATAAAAACTAACAATTGCGTTAGGGTAGAAATTATATTAACCTTGTTAGATTATTGAAGACTTATTTGAAAACTACATTGGTGGTACAAGTCATATTTTTCTGGTCTTTATCATGGATCAAAATTTTTAAGCCTTTCTTTGTTTTGACCCTTGATAATGCAACATATAATTGACCATGGTTAAAAACTGGTTTTGGCAAATAAAGTCCAACTGTGGACAGTGACTATTCCTGAGATTTGTTAATTGTCATTGCATAAGATAACATGATTGGAAATTGTCTTCTTAAAAGTTTAAAAGGCCATGGTGATTGTGAAGGAGACATGGACATTCTTGGAATGTAAACCATATGGCCTGAATTTTTGCCAGAAATGATTTCAGCCGCAATTACATGCTTCTCCAGTCTTGTAATTATTAATCTAGTGTCATTACACAGGCCTTGAGTTTGGTCTAAGTTCCTTAAAAGCATTATAGGAGTTCCTATTTTAAGCTTGATACAATGATTTGGCAGGCTAGATGTCATCAATGAATTAAGGAATTCAGTAGTTATTGTTTGAAAATGACAACTTTCAATGGTTTTTGATTTGTCTATAGAGTCAGAACTTAGGTATTCCATGTGTTCACCTATGATAATTTTTGTAATTAGTATGGCAATTGTAAAGTTAAAGATCTCTCCAAAATAGTAGAAACATAAAATAGATAATAATATTTAAAAATTGGTAATTAAGCAGGGCTAATTTAGATAGATGTAATACGAATTACATTAGTGATTCTATGTTTACCTGGGATTAATGATAGTATATAATCATTGACATGTTCGACTATTTCATTGGTTGAAGCTAATATTACCCTGCTGTTGAAGTACTGAGCATCATTGTGATGCTGAGTTAAATCTGGGAATGTTGAGTTAACTATGGCATGGATTGGATCATCATATTGAGTTATCAATTGGTCCTCAGGGATTTCAATTATCAAATAGCCATCACTTTCGTGTCCAATAATTCCATCTCCAATGTCTAGGATCCACTTAGCAAATGCATCGGTTTCTTGTTCATCTGGTGATTGTTCATTGTTCTGCAAACACATGTTTTTTGTAAGTCTTAAGACCTGACAACAATCCCATAAATAAGAGGAATTGATTGTTGCGTTGACAATGTCTGAGCGACTTCCCCTTGGAATGACTGACAGTATTTGTCAGAAGTCTCCACCAAATACGATGACTTTACCTCCAAATATTTGATTTAAACTGGGTTTAGTTTTAATTATATCTCTTAAACTTTGTGATCGAGGTCGTACCCGAATCAAATAAACATTAAAATGCAGTAACTAGGAAGTGATCCTAGGTCATTTCCCAACGAGCAATGATAAACCAAATGTTCATAACAGATAGTAGGAAAATAGTAACGAATTGGGGGGTTGTTTGCTTTTGTAAATTAAACAGTGAATAGATGTGAATTATAAAATATCAGAATTAAGACACGTTGCTTCCCCTTGATTCACAAGCAAGTCTCTTATCCTAGGTTACGAGAGTTTATCCTTTATCAGTTCAGCCACTTAATCCAACCCTAAATTAAATTACTAAGTGAAATTTAACATAAGGAATTCAATATGTGATTAAGCAACACATACACCAATTAATCATAAACGATCATTAAGCATGAACGTAAATTAAGCGCAGAGACAATTAATGAAGCACTAAGCATGCATGAATTAATAGCAACAAATTCAGAGTAATTAGTGAAGAGGAAAAACTGAACAAAATTTAATAGTAATACTAGAACCTCAAAGAGAACTGTGCTTGATCCTCAAGAGAAAATAACGCTGGAGACTTAGCCTTCCATTAATCAATAGAGAACGAAATTATAGATTGAAGAACGAAATTTTATTGCTGAAACGAAAAGTAAAAACTAGAATTGGAAAACGAAAAAGTGTCTAAAAGAAGAAAAGCCTAAAACTAAAAACGAAAACAGGAGAGAGAGGAGAGGAGAGTCTAAACTAGAACCTTGGTGCTGTTATATAGTTTTCAGCCCTAAAGCTTACAAATTTGTTTTAAGTCCAAGCCCATAAAATAAAATCTAGACAAGATAAGATAAGATAAAATAAAATCTAGATGAAATAAAATCTAAATAACATAAGATAAGATCTAGATGAAATAATATCTAGATTAGATAAAATGTAGATAAGATAAGATTTGATCTAGATAAGATAAGATTTGATAAAATTGTCTGCTCTCTTCAAGTTCAAGCCCAATTCTGGATTCAAGCCCAATTGCTTATAATTCTCCTGAAATTAAATTAAAAACACAAAATTAGTCCAATAGGCTCAAATGATAAAACTGCATAATTAATTTGACAATTAAGACTAATCAGTAATTAAAATGGTGCAAAAAGGGTTAAGAAATAGGTGAAAATAATGACACATCAAAACCCCCCATACTTAGCCTTTTGCACTCCTGGACAAAATGAAACAAAGAGCAAAATCCAAGGATATCAAAGAGAGACAAACAAAAACATTTACATATTTCTCAATGAACATCAAGGAATGAAAGGAATGGGTAACATCTAACATGAAGAGATCCAAAGAGTCAAGACATTCGTGAAAATCATCCAAGCAACCCAATCATGGCAAAATAGTTAATCAGCTCAAGAACGAAAAGTGATAAAGCCTCACAAGATATACACTCTATCTCTCAAGTGTCTAGGCTACTATTTACCCTCAAAGCACCCATGAAAACCAACACCACATAAACTTGGCAAGATTCTAAAATTGGCAATCAACCCATAAACACAAGCACGTGAGGATCAAAAGGTCTTTTAAGGTTGTAATGGGGCCAAGGACAAGGTAGGGAAAAATATGGAATAAGTAGCTAAATCCCAAAGGAATAGAGGAGCAATGGGGAGTAAGTGCATATTAAGAAAAAATAAGAAAACCTAAAGATAAAATTTTAAACGCAAAGAGTAGAGCCAAGAGTCTCGTCATTCTTTTTCCATTTAAGATCTTATTCACTCAACTTTATTGCTTTTCTTTTTCTTTTGTTTTTCGAATTGATTCAACTTGAATTTTTTTTGTTTTGCAAATTTTTTTTTCTCTTTTTTTTTTTAACAGTAGCATTTGAGAACTAGCATATCATTCAACAGTATGTCCAACATTTAACCCATATACAATGTACATCAGTATGGCCCAAAAATACATCATGAAGCATAACCAACAAAACATGTTATCCAACAAAACCCCCCCACACTTATCCCCAAAACAATTCCAAAGCTCCAAAATTCCTTAAGGTTAAGGTGAGATCATGGTTTTTCACTTAAGGCTTGTAATGAGCTTCAAAACAAAGAAAGGGAAACATAGGCTCAAAAGGGGCTATCAAAGGAATTAATTCAAGGTAAGTCCATTTGGCTAGAAGCTTATAAGAACAAAATTGCCTTAATCATTTCCAAATATGCATGTGAATTAGGAAGCATCAACAAGAATCAAGCCAAGGCTATTGTGCAAGCAATCAATGGGGGCAAAACACACCAAATGATTATGATGATGGATGACTCAAATTCTCACAAAGGTAAACTTATCACTTTCAAATTGAGCTTTTAAAACTATCATGACATGTAGAGGAAAAACAAGGATTTCAAATCACAAAATGTCAAGAGACTTTTATTTTCAAAACAATTACCCATTACTTGAACATATCCTATAATTCAAAGAAAAACATGCAAAGTTGTACTTGCAAATAGAATTGACCTAAAATATTAAACTAGAAAGCCAACAAAACTAACAAAATTAACAAATCCAACAAAACTAGCAAAACCAAAACCAAAGAACACTCCCCCCCCCCCCCCATACTTAAACGACTCATTGTCCTCAATGTAGCACAATTAAAAGATTAAAAGCAATTAAACCATCAAATAGAATCCAACAAATGTAATAAAAGTAAAGGAGGAGATAGTAAAAGAAAAACTCCCTAAGTCATGGTGGAAAAGAAGTAAGGAGATCTTTTGAGCAAGGACAACCCCCAATGTGTAATTGGATGCATCGCACATTAGCTCAAATGGGGCTGTCCAATCAGGTGCCTGAATGATAGGGGTGGTAGTCAATGCTCTTTTGAGGCAATGAAAGGCCTCTTTGCATTTATCATTAAAGTCAAACTCCACCTCCTTTTGCAACAAGTTGGATAGTGGAAGGGCTACTTTACTAAAATCTCTTATAAAGTGCCTGTAGAATTCTGCATGACCACGAAAAGACCGCACCTCTCGCACGCAAGAGGGGTAAGGCAATTGTGAAATAACAGAAATTTTTGCAGGATCTACTTCAATGCCCTTATTGGAAATAATGTGGCCTAAAACTATACCTTGCTCAACCATAAAATGACATTTTTCAAAATTTAGAACAAGGTTAGTTTCAGTGCATCTATTCAAAACCTTTTCCAGACTATCCAAACAAATATCAAAAGAGGATCCATATACAGTGAAATCATCCATAAGCACCTCTATGCAATTTTCTAAAAAATCACTGAAATACTAATCATGCACCGCTGGAAGGTACCAAGGGCATTGCACAGGCCGAAAGGCATCCTCCTATAGGCAAAAGTGTCGAAGGGGCAGGTGAATGTGGTTTTTTCCTGATCCTCAGGAGTATTAGTGATTTGCATATAACCAGAAAAACCATCAAGGAAACAGTAGTGAGATTTACCTGCCAGGCGTTTAAGCAGGGGAAAATGGTCCTTTTTGGTAACCTGGTTCAGCCTCCTATAGTCAATGCAGACTCTCCAACTGTTCTCCACCCGAGTAGGAATCAGCTCCTCCTTCTCATTTTTTATCACGGTGAGGCCGGTTTTCTTCGAGACTACTTGGACGGGACTCACCCATTGGCTATCGGAGATAGGATAAATGATTCCAGCTTGCAAAAGCTTGGTTACCTCCTTCTTCACTACATCAAGAATCACCGGGTTGAGTCTTCTCTGTGGCTGTCTTACTGGTTTAGCCCCATCCTCTAAATTTATCCGATGCATACAAGTGGATGGGCTAATACCAGGAATGTCCGCCAGGGTCCAGCCTATAGCCTTCTTATGCTTCTTGAGAACTGATAACAGTTTCTCCTCTTGCTCATCAGCAAGGGAGGCAGATATAATTAATGGAAAACTTTTGCTATCATCCAAGTAAGCATATTTTAAATTTGATGGCAGAGACTTCAATTTTGGTGTGGCCGGCTGGATAGTGGTAGAAAGAGATGGTTTCTCAGCCTGTACCTCATAAAGAAAGTCAGAAGTATGTGTACTTCCTGAAACATGGTTAGTTCTATCTGACTTTATAAAATCAATCTCAAGAGGTAAAACATCACCAGACATGTAATCAATATCAAATTTAGATTCACTCTCAGCATCAAATTCAGACATATGATCAAGTACAAATTCAGATTCAATGCATGAAGAGTGACAGACATGCAGATTAGAATGAAGATCAGTCATGCATTCATCAACAATATGGTCAATTATTTCAACACGAAATACAGAAAGATCTTCAAATGGGTGTTTCATAGCATCAAGAATATTAAAATGAACAGTTATATCACCAAACTCCATAGATAGTGTGCCTGCATATACATCTATCTTAGTTCTAGCAGTTTTCATAAAAGGTTTGCCTAGAATGATGGGAACTGATCCTTTAGAAAATCCCTCCTCCATATTCAAAATATAAAAATCAATAGGGAAAATCAGTTTACCAACTCTAACTAAGACATCCTCTATGAAACCAGTAGGATAGGCAATACTTCTATTAGCTAAATGAATTACCACATCAGTTGACTGTAAAGGATCAAGAGATAGAGAATTAAAAATAGACAGAGGCATAACACTAACTGAAGCTCCTAAATCTAGCATGGCATTGTCAAACTTACTGTTCCCTATAATACAAGGTATGTTGAATGTACCTGGATCTTTACATTTTTCAGGGATTTGGGGAACAAATTTACCAATCAATGCAGAGACATTTCTGCCCATACTAATTCTTTCACTTCCTTTAAGCTTTCGCTTATGAGTGCACATCTCTTTCAAGAATTTAGCATATCTTGGAATTTGCTTTATTGCATCCAGCAAAGGTATGTTTACCTCTACTTTTCTAAATGTTTCCAATATCTCCTTCTTTGTCTCTTCCATTTTTTTGTTGGAAATTGCTCTTGGAGGGAATGGAAGAGGGATATGCTGCTTCTGTAAATCAGAATTACCAGTGGAAGATTCACCTGCATAGAAATTGTTAGGTAACTTACTCTTTAAATTTTTGTCATCATCTTTTTTCTGGAGCAGAGTGAGGTTGGGCAGGTTCATTTGCGGATGAGGAAGATGTTGCTGGTTGAGGTTCTTGACCCTGCTTTCCCGACCTCAATGTAATGGCACTCACATTTTTTGGATTATGGACCGATTAAGAAGGTAATCTGTCAGAATTCTGGAACTGTTATTGATTTAACTGTGTAGCCAATTGTCCCATCTGATTAGTTAAGCTCTGAATGGAGGCTCTGGTCTCTTGTTGAAACTGCAGTTTTGCATAGTCATTTGCCTCACAAGTTCTTCAAGGGAAGGTTGCGGAGGAGCCTCAACTGTTTGTTGTTTCTGGGGTTGTTGCTGCTGGATTGGTGGAGGAATGTATGGTCTACTTGGGCCAGCAGCATTTTGAAAATAAGGTTGTTGTTGCTGCTATTGTGAAGGATTCGACCATATAAGGTTGGGATGATTCCTCCACCCGGGATTTTACCTGTTGCTGGAGAGGTCATAATTGTTTTGTTGTGGCTGATTTTGCTACTGAGGTTGAGGAGGTCTGTTGTAGATGTTTACAGCATAAGCTTCAGGCTGTTCAATTGCTTCAGATTGTTGCACAGAAGGGCAAAGGTCTGTGTGGTGGTCGATAGAGGAGCATAAACCACAGAGTCTGGCGACAGGTGCAGATTTTTTATTCATGGCCAGTTGGGTTACCAGGTTAACCAAGGCATCTAGTTTACCTTCAAGCTTCTTAGTATCGGCTGATGAAGATGAATTCGTGGCTACTTCATGCACTCCTCTAATGATAATAGCATCACTTCTGGCACTAAATTGTTGGGAGTTTGAAGCCATCTTCTCAATTAAATTTCTGGCTTTAGCAAGGGTCATGTCTCCAAGGGCTCCACCACTGGCAGCATCTATCATACTTCTCTCCATGTTATTGAGTCCTTCATAAAAATATTGGAGAAGAAGCTGCTCAGAAATCTGGTGGTGAGGACAATTGGCACATAGTTTCTTAAATCTCTCCCAGTATTCATATAAGCTCTCTCCACTGAGTTGCCTAATTCCTAAAATATCTTTTCTGATGGTCGTGGTCCTGGAAGCAGGGAAATTTTTTTCTAAGAATACTCTCTTGAGGTCATCCCAGCTCGTGATAGACCTTGGAGCAAGGTAATATAGCCAGTCCTTTGCCACTCCCTCTAAAGAATGAGGAAAAGCCTTCAAAAATATGTGATCCTCCTGGACATATGGGAGTTTCATGGTGGAGCAGACAATATGGAATTCTTTCAGATGTTTGTGGGGGTCTTCACCTGCAAGGCCATGAAACTTTGGAAGCAAATGGATCAGTCCAGTTTTAAGAACATATGGGACATCCTCATCAGGGTATTGGATGCACAAGCTTTCGTAGGTGAAATCAGGTGTAGCCATTTCCCTTGGAGTCCTCTCACAGGGTGGAGGTTGTGCCATGTTCTCAGAATGCTCAAAATCAGAATGTTCAAAACTATAATGCTCAAAATCACCAATAACAGAATGCTCAGGGTGCTCAAAAGGTACTAAATGATGTCTAACTAATCTATGAAATGTCCTATCTATCTTCGGATCAAAGGGTTGTAAGTCAGGTGGATTGCCTCTAGTTATACACTACATTCAGCATGCACAACTAGTTGCCTTCTTATGCAAGTAACAATGTAGGTTTGAACTACAGCTACCCTCAAATGATATCCAAATGACTTGAAATTTTGTGAGCAACACCCTAAAATCATGAAAAGATGGCACAAAAATTTTCAGGAAAAAATTCAAAGTCTAAATATGGAAACTACCTAAGGAAAGATTAGAAAAATAAAATAATAAAACTTGAAAAAAAAACTAGTAAACAGGCGATTTTGGCTAGCTAGAGTTTGGCTGGCTGCCACAGTATGGGAAATTTTTTTCTACCCCAAATACATATATAATAATAGTCATTCTGATACCCGGAGATACCCGGAGCAAAAGTTATGGCGTTTGAAGTTTTGTTAAACACAAGTTCTCAAATTTTTTTGAATCTCTCAAATCTGGCCACACCAAGTGTTCCTGGTATTTTTCACACAAAATATGAGTCAAAAGAACCTACCACACCAAAATTCAGCCAAAAATAACAACCCTAACTATCAAAACAAAAATCGCCAATTAAATTGTCACCAGTAGTCACTAATTCAGTCACTAATGGATTTGCACTACTACTCTGTTTCCCAGGTCAGCAAAAGTGGTCGCTAAATCTGTCGTAAAGCACTATTCACAGCAAAAACTAAAACAAAACACCACACTAAACAAAATAACAAGACACTAAATGACACTAAACAACACTAACACAACACGAAAACTTAAAACAACTAAACATAAAACACGAATCACTAGCTATTATGAACCTTTGGACACTGCTCCCTGGCAGCAGCGCCAAATTTGATCGAGGCCGTACCCGAATCAAATAAACATTAAAATGCAGTAACTAGGAAGTGATCCTAGGTCATTTCCCAACGAGCAATGATAAACCAAATGTTCATAACATATAGTAGGAAAATAGTAACAAATTGGGGGGGGGGGTTGTTTGCTTTTGTAAATTAAACAGCGAATAGATGTGAATTATAAAATATCAGAATTAAGACACGTTGCTTCCCCTTGATTCACAAGCAAGTCTCTTATCCTAGGTTACGAGAGTTTATCCTTTATCAGTTCAACCACTTAATCCAACCCTAAATTAAATTACTAAGCGAAATTTAACATAAGGCATTCATTATGTGATTAAGCAACACATACACCAATTAATCATAAACGATCATTAAGCATGAACGTAAATTAAGCGCAGAGACAATTAATCAAGCACTAAGCATGCATGAATTAATAGCATCAAATTCAGAGTAATTAGTGAAGAGGAAAAATTGAACAGAATTTAATAGTAATACTAGAACCTCAAAGAGAACTGTGTTTGATCCTCAAGAAAAAACAACGTTGGAGACTTAGCCTTCCATTAATCAATAGAGAACGAAATTATAGATTGAAGAACGAAATTTAATTGCTGAAACGAAAAGTAAAAACTGGAATTGCAAAACGAAAAAATGTCTAAAAGAAGAAAAGCCTAAAACCAAAAACGAAAACAGGAGAGAGAGAGGAGAGGAGAGCCTAAACTAGAACCTTGGTGCTGTTATATAGTTTTCAGCCCCAAAGCTTGCAAATCTATTTTAAGTTCAAGCCCATAAAATAAAATCTAGACAAGATAAGATAAGATAAAATAAAATCTAGATGAAATAAAATCTAAATAACATAAGATAAGATCTAGATGAAATAATATCTAGATTAGATAAAATCTAGATAAGATAAGATTTGATAAAATTGTCTGCTCTCTTCAAGTCCAAGCCCAATTACTTATAATTCTCCTGAAATTAAATTAAAAACACAAAATTAGTCCAATAGGCCCAAATGATAAAACTGCATAATTAATTTGACAATTAAGACTAATCAGTAATTAAAATGGTGCAAAAAGGGTTAAGAAATAGGAGAAAATAATGGCACATCACTTTGGTGAAGCGCTTCAAAACAAAATTTGTGAGCCATTGGTGCTTCATCCCAAATAATTAGGCTTGTTTGATTTAGCAATTCAGCTAATTCACTTCCTTGATGAATGTTGCATGTTGAGTCTTCAAAAATGGGTACAGGTATTTTGAATTTTGAATGTGCAGTCCTGTCGTCGGGCAACAATAGAGAAGCTATGCTGCTGGAAGCAACTATAATAACAATTTGATTGTTTGCTCTCAATGAAGTTACCAATGTTCTTCTTATGAAGGTTTTTCCTGTACCTCCAAATTCATATAGGAAAAACATGCCACCTTGATTTTTGTTGACGGCTTCAATGATTTGGTTATAAATTGATGTTTGTTCATCTATAAATATGTATTAGTTTATGTTAGATGCAAAAGAAGAACAATTTAATTTCAAATTCGAAAGATATGGCACCTGTCATGGATGAAAAAAGTTGCAGAAATTCTGATCTGGTCTCATCATTGTTGTAATTTAGTTATGCTAATATCAGGCTATTGTCTAGATAGGATGTGTAATCAGCATCCTCAGGATATGGCATTGAAGGATAGTCTTTAAGTTATTTTTGGTTTACGTGCAGTAGTTGTGAGCAATGCCAAATTACTCAAATGATTATCATCGATATGTAATTCTAACACATTGGACGTTATCAGTCAAATTATGATTATGGTTGATGCCATCTGATGTAAAAATTAATTAAAACTAATTTGTATTTATTGTTGATTTGCTATAATGATATGCAATGTCATCAGCTAGCCAATGCCAAGTTTGGTTCCAAACTTCTTCAGCTTTATTGATGGCACCTGTTAAAAGCATCAACACAAATAATTTCCTCAAATAATTAGTCGTGCCCCAGTCCTTTGCCTCTTTGATTGCTTCAATGAATTCTTTGTCATATTGTAAAAACCCCATGGCAAAGCATGCTTCTCTACATGTAGGGTATTGAATATTTGTAACAGTTCTAATATCCTCAAATGAAGTTGCTCCTTTGCAGGCAGTAAGCATCATCCTCAAATAAAACAATTCTCCTGTCGTTGGTGGGACCCATATAAGCCTTCCAATATTGTATCCTTCTTTCTAAGGTGCCATGATTTGGTCTTTTGATTATATACAAACTTTGAAATGAATTCTGAATAAGTCAGAGTTCTTCCTTCTGAAAAACATTTGTTGGCATTCATTCAAGCTAAAAATTTGGAATCTGAAATGCTTGGCTTGGATAAGACATCATCAATATCACCATGGTCCTCATAAAGAACACTGTGTTGGCCTGGAAGATGGATATATAATCTTTCAACAGCAGGCTTCCTAGCATGTATTGGAAAACCAAAAATTCTCCAAGCAGCTTCACAGGGAGAAATGTATCTGGCATAAACATTAATTTATTAAAACAATAATGGGCACATTAATTACACATGTTAAATTAATGCTACATGTAGTCTATATATTCTTTAATCTCATCTTTCTGGTTGGTAGCATTCTGGATTTCATCATTGCCATCATAAAGCATAACAGCAGTGACTCTGTATACCCTTTGTTTATGTACTTGAATAAATATTTGATTGAAGTACTTTGATTACACCATTCAATATTGACACGCGCTTGGTATTTTTTCAGTAATTTTAGATTATAAGGTACGATGTGTCTATTATCAATGATAACACCATTCTTTGAAATTGTACGACCATCATTTCTCCTACGATATACTGGATAATCATTTGCATCTAAAAGAGTGCGAGGTTGGAACATTTTAGGATAAAATCTGCTACACTTTCCTTTTTTTCATACATGGAGATTCAGAGTGTATAATTCCACATGGGCCATGAATCATATGATTTTGCACCAATATATAGAGTTCTGGGTCATCTTCCTTTGAAGGTATCTCTTCTAATATAATCTGGTCAATTTCATATGAAGTTGGATATTTATTGTTTGGGTGCAAAAACAACAATAAATGGACACGAGGAAGTCCTCGTTTTTGGAATTCTATTGTATGCATATCTGTGATTGTTAAATTATAGTATTAGCAGGAAAATGATAACATATAAATATTTAACAATTATGTTATAGGATGAGAAAAAGTGAAAAATAATAAATTGAATTCTAAGTTTAATAGAAAAAGTTGCTATCAACTTACATGCCACTGTTTTTTTGAGTAGGTGATTCTTTGTTAGGTCTGAAATCATTTCTTCATATTTCAACTTGAAAACTCGTGAGATAATGTCTGGTCTATTTGCTGGTTTCAAATTCAATGGTGCAAGTAATTTATGGATTTTAGGCCAATTTGGATTACATGTTAAAGTGATAAAATGATTTGGGAAACCAACGTGGCTGCATATCGCTATACCACCAAAATATAATTGATTCATGTAGCGGGGGTTGCCAACATAGGTAGAAGGAAAAATTACTCTCTTGCCTTTATTTAAACCTTGGCTTGTCCCAGCATCTAGTGAATTTTGTAAGCTACAATACTTGTCAACTCTGAGTTTCTTTTGGTTGTTCCTGATGTAGTTAAGTCTTTCCGATTCAACCATGGTATATGCTTCAGCAATGAATTATTGAAATAGTCTTCTAGAATGCGATAAAGTTTGAGCTTCATTTGGTCTGGACTGAAGTCTATAAGCAAACCACTCTCTCATAGTGAGACAATTTCTCTTTCTTTTTTTGTTGTCTAGTGTTGCACGGTGAAGTATGTCAGGCCTATATCCATCTTTACCATAGGGGAAAAGCAGAGGGAATTGTAGGCCTAGATAGCTAGAGTGCAATTCATGTATTCTCTGTAATTGTCCATTTTGAGTCTCAACAATAATATCTTTTCTTGAGTTGGGATTAAAATCACCTACAATAAGTGTAGCAACTTTTGAAACAGTTGGAACATTGTATGTACGACCATCCTTTTCACGAGTAGCTATCAATCTTAATCTGACATTATCTACATCACTATTTGCCAATCTATCTCTAACCATCCTAAAAATTTTAGCATGAGCATTGTATTCATCCAACATTTCACCTAACCTTGAAACAATTTGCGGTTGAATTCCATCATGCTGGCTGAAAAAAGTAATGTTAGAAGTGATATGTAATTGAAAGAAAATCTGTGATGAATGTATGATTTTTATAATTATAGAAATGAAAGAATCAGTACCTGATGACATTAATTCTATTTTGAACTTCATTATCTGTGTCAAAGATATATAATTATGCAAATTTGGGTTCTTTTCCAGACATTGGTAATAAACTGCCTATGCGGTGACATGGTTGACCCTGAATTCTAATTGTAGGAGGTCCTCTTGAATGATTAATTGATTTGTCTAGCTTAATACCAGCAGAAGTAAATGCAAACATCATGTTATATGTGCGTATGTTTTGTTGATAATTTCTACCATCAGCTGAATTATGGTCAAAGAGAAGTCGGTAGAGATATTGGGGTGGATTTTGTAATAATGGAAGTTCAACTTTTCCATCTCCACAACATAAGCTGAACCTCGGGCTTCTACTATTTTTATGTTTTGATATTCTTTCATTATATCACATTTTTTCATTACAGTGTCTACACTACATTAGTTGGTCACCACGATTAGAATAGCCTAAAATTGTTTAATGACATACGCAAAGATGATGGTAACAATTGATAAGATGAATAAAAAAATATGTCAACTGGTATGGTTGTCAGTGACTCAGAATTATAATTCTCACCTTCAGTGTTAATTGCAAGGTCATTGGCAGAGGATTGGCAATCTTCATTTCTAGGGGAAAAATTTAAATCAGATCCTGCAAGAATTACAATTACATATGGTTATTAGATTTCAGGGATGAAAAAATCTTGAATAAAGGAGTTTGTTTGCATGGTACCTTGTGTTGATTCAGAACTTAGATCCTCTGATGAATCAGATTCAATTTCTTATAGATAGAGATAAATCAAAGTTAAATGGAATCAATTAATCGAAATCAATATATTTTACATGCAAGATGGTTCATATAGTTTCTTACTGTGATAATTCCTTGATTGTGAAGTAGAGTCCATAATTGCTTGTGGAGGGGCCTAAGCCTAAGGTCGTCGTTTTTTTTTTATCTATGATAGGTTTTCTATTCGTTCTGGCTTTCATTGAATTAGACTTGTCCGTGAATTGGTACTTTTCCATGGTGTTAATGACAATTGTTGACTTGGTCGAGTTATAAATTAATGAGAAAATGGCAATTGAGATCAACTAAGAAATAGTAAACTAGATCTGGAATGCATGTGAGACATTCTGAAAATAAGAGAAATGGACAGCTGAAGGCTTAGAACTATAGTTCAACATTGACAGCTGGGAAAATCTGCATATAGGAATGATGACACTTGCATGTAGAAGCATCGGTTGGTGAGACTGATGGGAAAACTAATATGAAAGATGTTGTGGATTTTTTGTAATCACACATATAGCATATATCATTCAACTTGATGTATGTTTGTTTTTTCTTCGGACGATACAGAACAAAACAGGGCACAAACAGCTTAAGGCAATCCCAAACCAAAACAGCTTTTCGTAAATTTGAGCAATTAAGATTGTGTTTATTGTTGAATCAGACTTATTTCTATATTGAAATTTTTCACGTTCTTAATTGCAATTGTTGTACTTCACCAAGATACAAATTAATTAAAAAAATGAAACAAATATTGAAAATAATAGAAATGGCTAGCTAAGGGGCTAAGTGTATGGTTCAACATAGACAGCTGCCAAAATTGGAGATACAGGAATGATAATAGTTGTATGTAGAGCCATGGCTCACTGACACTTGGACAAAATCTAATATCAAAGATCTTATGTGTGCAAAAATAGGGACAATGAATTTTGGTGAACTCCTAAAAAAATCCCCTTGCTTTATTTGACATTATGATAAAAAAAAAGTGTATCCTATTTATTCTGGTTTTATCGTATCATGTGCCATTGGTCGAATGAGCGATTAATGCTATTTGTGTTAGAAGCAGTTAACAATCGAATCCTATACTTTCCATGATATGGTTTATGTAATAGTATGGTAATAATTTGTCATATTTGCTTTTATAGATGATTGAGAATACAATTTAAATTGGATAATATCAACACATGAAATTAAGCTTGGGGAAAAAAACTTTTGGCTCCACACTGCAAACGCACAACAGGTTCCAGTGCTAAGTTAACACATATATAGAGTTTTAAGCAAGAGATTATGGAGAACTGGAAGTAAGAAGCTACTATATCACGGAAAAGATATTTTCTTTAAAGGAAAAAGGGTGTAATAATTCATTGTCCTAATTTAATTGTGTTAATTAATATCAGTTATGGTCATGCTGAAATAAACCACAGTCTGTTAATAATGATTTTGTAATCGGTTTGAGAACTGATAAAAAATATAATTCAAATTGGACAATCTTAACACAAAAGATATCTAAACAACCAAAAATTAGTTCCTGCTTCCACATTAGGAATTTATAAGATATGTCCACCCTGACAAAATGTTAAATAGGGACAGTACAAGAAAAGAACGTCAATGTTTCAACAATTGCACGTCTTGCAAATAATAGAGTCCATACAATGCAAAAAAAAAATGCAAGTAACTGCATTCATTCAATTTGATCATGTCTTGCTAATTTGTTAGATGAAAGCTGGATGGGTGAAATCTGAGAGCTTTTCGGTTCATCATCACAGTCATCAGATGTAATCTGTTTTGTGGGTGTCAATGGAAGACCCAAAAGTGGATCATGATTTGCTGTGACAGACACAGATTGCTACATAACACTTACACTAGTCAATAAACTAAATTTGGAATTAGAGGCGGTGGAGTTTTTAAATAAGATTCTGCCAACACACATAAAATCTGGAAAACACTATCACAGTGTCAACTTACAAATTCAAGTTGGGAAGGATCATCGGAGTCAGGGATAGGAGCATGAACCTTGGAACATGCCTGTATAAGATATAAGTTCAGGGTAACAGATATAACAATAATGGCTGCAACATGCTTTACAAAACATTACCTCAATATCAGGCAGCATGGCCACCACAACATTGATCAAATCTAAGTCATTTGAGTATCTAAGAACAACAACATTGTTAAACTTGGGTTGAACTTTGACTTTAAATGTAAGGACATAACCCAGCAACTTATCAAGGGCTTGAGGAGAAACATTTAAATCAACATCACCCTCCTTGACCAAAGAAAAAAAATTCCATAATTAATACCTGTAATCAAATTCGATAGTAAACTAATAAAACATCATTCAAATGTTAAAAACCATCGTATGATAATTTGGTTAGGTACTTCTATTTTCAGCTTGTTAACTTCATTAGCAGATTGTCCAATCAGTTCAGTGCATTCACGGTCCTAGGGCAAAAAATTTGTGCTTTCCTCCTTGTACTTGACCATCACCTCAAGTCTATACATGCCAATGTACATAAGAGTGTAAAAAAAATAATAAATGAAGATGACAACAATGAAACACGAGTGCAATAACCTCAACACAAGTTGATCATTATATTTGTCACATGCGCGTGTGAATGCGGTTGTCTCAACATCAGTTTTTTTGTAGCAGTAACTACAAGCTGAATAACACCATGAATGGTTATCCATAACAATTCTATTAATGGTGCCGACAGTAACACAAATAATTTCCTGGCAGAAAAACATAGGCGTCACATTCCAAACCAACTGGTACAACCATTGAATAAATAGCAGGACTTTCATTACAGTTCATAGACTTTGATCACCAGGACTTTTCATCAGGTTTTCCATTGAACTGAATTAACAGTTAAGATAAATAACAATTTTACCTCAGAAATGTTGTTAATCTTAGAGATTGTCTTTGCTTCAGCTTTTGAAAGAAATGCATCCTTTGACGACAATTGGCTTGAACCTGAAACCTGCAAACTCCCCTAGCCACCAGGTGTCAAAACTGACCGGACCTGAATGCCTAAATCAGAAAGCCTATAGATATAGAATAAACCAAAACTGTTAGAAAAAATAATCCACACATGTAATTAAGAAAGTTTATAAATACAGGACCAAGGCCATGGCCAACAAACCTCTCCCTGAATTCTTGAATTTCAAACACAGCTTCATTGATCAATAATTTGGAGGCCCTCAACGAATTACTGACTGAGGGTGCATAAGATCCTGTATTTGTTTGTGACAAAAAGAACACATAAGATGTTATTTAATAAGCGCAAGAATTCACAAATTTGGCATCATGATGTACCCTGGGCTTCTTTGATTCGTGCATGGGTCAATATAATAATGATGAGGACATCATTTTCAGACTCATTCAAGTAGTCTCAGAACTGCAAGCAATAACTATCCCACAGAGTGCAAGACAGGATTTGGCCACTATGTCAAATAAACAATGGTTAATGCATCAGCTTGTAATGATCAAATACAGATACCAATTGGGCACCATACCGAACAAACAATGATGAGAGTAACAACATATAATTTTAAAAGACATAATTTGTCAAAAGGTCAATTGCACAATATAACCTTAAATCCTTGAGTTTGAAAACAACCCTTGTACTCTTTGATCCCACATGGTGGTAGACCACCTCATCCACAACGCCAATAATGTCTCAAGAAATCATAAAATAAAAAATGTCATCAAAAGAGCTATAAATTTTGTGAACAAACTAATTGAACAAATTGCAACTGAACTTACCAACCAACAGCTTAGGCTGGAAGAGCCCAGCAATGACATTGGTGAAATAAGCAAATTTATATTTCTTAAAAGGAAGATCCTCCAAATCGGATTGCCTCACAACAGTAACTCCAGTAAAAACTAATTTATATTGGTGATCACAGATTTTAAATTGACCATCATTCTTCATGACTTTAAAATTATGCATTACATAAGTACAATTTTCCATCAAATCAGCCTTCCAAGACTTTAGCTGATCTTGTTTGCAAACAACATGGATTGCATCTCCCTGTAACAGACAAAGTATATAAGTAACTGGTTCAATGGTTAATAATGAACCAAACAAAAAGACAAAGAAAACCATACATGAGAAACAGAGAAAACCATACATGAGAATCAATTATGACCATTTCCGCTTGTTCAGACCTATTGGGAGTCCCAACAAACCAAAGATCAATAATTCTTACAGCAAGTTTAAGTGTCTCTTTTGATCGATTAATAGACTTGATGTTATCTGGAGCACGTGCCATAATTTTGCCACAACAACATGACCGATAAACTTTGAACATAAATGCACATGGGAGAATCAAAGAAGGTGCAGCAAGGCAACAAGACATATGGCAGAAAACAAAGGCAAGCAAGCAAGGCAGCTGGCAGAAAACTAAGGGCAACATGGGAGGGGTCAAATAGGCAAAAACCCAACAAAAGGACAACATGTCAGAATTCCAACAATGGCTATAATAGGCATTTCAATGGCCTCTTTTTTTACTTACACATCCAATAAATGATCCAACAAATGGCTAAGCATGGCCACGACAAACCAAAAAGTTAATTGATCAGTCAGAAACAAAACATGCAGTTGGAAATGTGGTAACAATGACCAACAAAGGAAAAACAAACATGCATAAGAATCAGGCAAGCTGCGGACATAAGTGCATAATAGACATGCAACTCTCAGCATGAGATGAAAATATATATTAGAAAGAAGCACAAAACATTAACTGAAGAACTAAAAAGGCAAAACACATTCGAACGTAATTTTTAGCCTCATTCAAGTACTCTAAGAACTACAACCAATAATTATCCTACAGAGTGCAAGACAATATATAATAGACATGCAAGTATCAGCATGACATGAAAAAAAAATATAGAAACAAACAATGGTCAATTAATGTATCAGTATATAATCAAAACACAGCCATAATTTTTCGCAAACAAAGCCAAGCACAAACTGACTGAAACACAATGATACAAAAAATCCAACCATGCATTAATTGACAAAAAGCAAAAAATCTCAAGAAAACACCAACAAAAAAAAAATACTTAAGCTAAAGAAGCTCAACCAAATGTCAACTGGCTAAAAATTTAAACAGAAAAGAGGAGATTTAATTTTCAAAAATTTACAACCAAAAGGAAGACCAAACCATTACCTTCACTCCCCGCAACCAAAGAGAACACCACAGCAAACCAAACTGTATAAAACAGGGGATTTATTTTCCAAAAATTTACAACCAAAAGGAATACCAAACATGAATGCAAGCATGCAACAAAAGAAATGGAAAAACAAAGGAGAAGAACCTGAAAAAATCAATCCTACCTTCACTCCCCGCAACCAAAGAGAACACCGCAGCAAACCAAACTACAAAACAAACTGAAATGGACTCAAAAGTTAGACAAAAAATAGGGATTTATTTTCCAAAAATTTACAACCAAAAGGAAGACCAAACATGAACGCAAGCATGCAGCAAAAGAAAGCGAAAAACAAAGGAGAAGAACCTGAAAAAATCAATGCTTCGTTCACAAACCAAAAAACTGAAGAAGAAACAAAACAGCAAGGCAAAGTAAGATATAATGGAACAAATGGACGTAGAAAGAAGACCAAACCAACACAGCAAAAGTGCCACATAGCATAAAACAAAAGCAACACAGCAAGCCAAGTGGCAGAAAACTAAACCCAAAGCTAGAAATAATTAATTGAAGCTATAAACATATAGCGTCATACATTAATCCACATAGAAAGAAAAGCAAAGCATTGTTTGGCGAAAGAAAAATTGACACCAACAAAACCAATAAGGAAGTGAAAAATTCAAACAGAAACAAAAGCAAGAACGGGCAACGAAAGAGACGAACAACAACAATTAAGAATGAAGAAAAAAACAAACTTGGTGAGGACATCACGCAAATGAAGGTAGCAGCAGTTGATAAGAACATGACGCTAGTGGCTACTTTTATTATTATTATTATGATTATTATTAAATTATTTTGTGTACTGTGCAAATCATTATCTGGACCAGCTGAAGGCAATGATAGGAAAACTTAGGATACAATTATTGGAGTTTTCAAAAGTATGATGCTATTTATACTGTTTATATCATACTGTAATTTTAGATTTTAAATCATAAAGTTCTATATAATTTCTGTGTTATTATTATTATTATTATTATTATTATTATTATTATTATTATTATTATTATTATTATTATTATCATTATTAGTTTATTATTATTATGGAGGCTCTAGTTAAAGATCTTTTTTTTATGTTGTGATGACAGGAGTTGGATGTTTCTCTCTAATTGCTAATTTTTTCCAAATTTGAATGCTCAGCTAAAAAAAAGTGTTTTTTTCCATGTTTATTTTTTCTCACTTTGTCTTATGGTTTAATTTTGGTTTGGGGTTTATCTTCTATATATTTGATAATTTAATGCATTTGAATTTGAATATGAATACTTTGCAGAGGCAATATAATCATTATCAAGGTTGGAAAAGAAGGCGTGTGGACTAAGCAAGAGAACTGAAAGTGTGATGCGGAAATGCTAAAAAACCCACCAAATGTACCATGTGTTAATATATCAAGCATGAGTATAATATGATTATTATTATTATTATTATTATGGAGGCTCTAGTTAATGATCTTTTTTTATGTTGTGATGACAGGAGTTGGATGTTTATCTCTAGTTGCTAATTTTTTCCAAATCTGATTGCTCAGCTAAAACGAAAGATAATTTCCAAAAAAAAAAAAAACCAAAAAAAATAGAGGAGAAACAAAAAGCGGAGAAGAAAAGAGGAGAACTGAGGAAGAGAAAGACGGAGAAAGAGAAGATTGGGGGAGAAAACACAACAGAAACACAGGAGAGAGAAGAAAGTTCTGGAATTAAGTGGAATTAAATGGGTGGTTTAAATCCGCCAATCAGGAAGCGACACGTATTTTTTTTCACTTTGTCCTATGCATTTAAATTTGAATATGAATACTTTGCAAAGGCAATATAATCATTATCAATGTTGGAAAAGAAGGCACGTGGACTAAGCAAGAGAACTGGAAGTGTGATACGGAAATGCTAAAAAACCCACCAAATGTACCATGTGTTAATATATCAAGCATGGGTATAACATGAATTTCATATGGCTTGTTATTTATAAGATTAGCTAAAATGGACCGATTGTGCATTTAATTTGTTGGTGGTGTATCATTGATTTAGGAAAGCTTTTTCCCTTTTCCTTTTGTGCATGCATTACCAAACAAAATCCCTACAAGGAAAAAAATTAAGCATGCGCTCCAAAAAAATTGTGTGTCATCTATTTTTTTTTCACGCATGCTTTATTGTTAATAATAAATAACATGAATAAGATCAATGGGAGTGATAATTTTTTTGTGTTGGTAAGATTTTAATTTTGTTTGCTGTGATCCATGTTTGCAGTCTAACTAATAGTGATATTTCCGGTTGTCACATTGATTTTGCCACCTAATGTGATATTTAAGAAGATAAATATTAATACGTTACTTTTCCAACTATGTAATTTGTATAATAGGATTAAGTATTCAAGCTTAAAAAACATAATATCTTTAATATATAAATATTGTTTAGAACAACTACATGGATAAAACTAAGAAGATGAATATTTTAAATTTAGATATCATTAAGCATCAAAATTAAGTAAACATGTTTTGTAAACTAACAAAATAGAAATTAAAATTCAGTCACCATCATTGTCACCCCAATTTCTCTTTTTTCTAATAATTACTTCCCAAATATCGTCACAAGGCCTATAGTAGCATGAAAGCTCGTCTCCATGAACAAAATCACCTTCAGCAAGAAACCAGTATCATGGTTGGGCAACATGCTTGCCATGAAAGCCAGGGCCAACCGAAAGGACAGGCCATTGCAATGGAGGGTCTAACCTTCTTAAAATCGTCATATGAAAACCACAAGAAGGAAGATGTATTGCTGCAAGAGGTGGAAGCATCTGAACATAAAATTAAACTGAGTTAATTTTTTTTGGGTAAAAATTTGATAATAATGTAAAAATAGTAAATATAGATTACCAGTGGTTTAAGATCACCAAGCAGGGCCTGTGTGAGTTCAAGAGTCCATGCATGCATTCTAGCTGCCAATAGGGGTCTGCCGCATGCTTGTTGTTCCAGCGGAGGAGTGAAATGGAGGTTGAAAATCCATCTATGTTCACACGCCATAAAGTTGATGGTTACTGACTCATAGATGTCTAAGTGTTTTCTCAAGTGTTTGAGGCCATCAGCAAAGAACAATTTTCCTCGATGTTGTCTGAGTCGTATCTAGTATGAGGCTTCGTCATAGTCAAAGCGGGCAAAGTCAAGGTAGTGTGGTGCCCACTGTTCATGATGGAATGCTGGTATTTTTATATAGCCCTGCCCAGAAAATGTGGTAATGGTAAGTGTTATGTATCAGGTAAAAAGAATCAGGGGAAAAAACAATATGAGTAAAAGAGAAGTCGAATATCACCTTGTCGTTGTGGAATGCGGCAATAAATTGTAACATGCAATGCCACCTCATAATGGGATTCCTCATCTGCAATAACATAGGCATGATAATTGCAGTTACAACAACCATTTGGTGTGGAGAGAAGCAGTTTACTGAAAACAAAAGCTAAGGAAATTAAAGTTGTTTAGGCGGCTTACGCTGCTTGACGATGTTGGTGATATTATGCTCATCTTAGGGATGGTCAGAAGTTAATGGTTCTTTAGGAAAAACACTAAGACAGGAAAATCCAGGAATGTTGTGAAGCTTCTGCGTTCTTTGGTATATAAGTTGTCCTTCAACATGTCACTGGAAGCTGAAGTAGCAAATTGCATGAATTAACTTATTGCATTTTCCCAAATTTGAATTAATGGCAGGTTCATTTGGTTGGCAAGTGTGCAGTCTCAATCGCTGTTTCTAAGAGTCAAGGTTGCAGGGGCGTTAGAATCATTGGCAAGCTACACAGGTGTGCAAGCAATTGAAGGGTTATTTGTGCATAGTAAATAATTATATTATAAATGCTTTTAATGCTACACATTTTGTGGCTCAACTGGATCTGACAATTGGGCCAGCAACATGATCAAACGATGCAGATTGAGGTTTGCCACTTGGTTGCTAATTTAATAAACTTGGGCTGATATTGAGAATTTGTGTTATAAAAATGCAGAGCAGAGGATAACAATATTCTAAATTTTGCACAGCCAGAAATATAATTGGAAGTTGACCTCATGCATGATCATTGGATGAAAATCATATGACATCGGAAGTTATTTTTTGATAAACGAATTTGAAATTTTGGCAAAGATGAATGCAGAGCATGTATGTAGATAGATCAAAGCAGATATTACACCAAAGAGGATTATGGCAATTGTTTCTAGAATCTAATGTGTTAAATAAAAGCAATTTTGTGTAAAGCATGGCACGAAATCTAATCACATATCAAAGGAAATGCATATCAGGCATACCATATCTGATATTTTTAGGTCAGAGTAAATAAATATATGATTTTAAAATCATCACATTAGTTAAAGCTTAACAATTAAAAGTATCAGCAACGTTCAAGACAACTAAAGTTTATCTGAATTTAAAAATAAGCACCATTCAAAAGGATGAAATATTCCAGTAGTACAGGTAAAAAACAGGATCAACGGTCATCCATAACAATTGTATTAATGGTGTTGATAGTTACACAAACTATTATCGGAGCAAGCCAATAAATAGCAACACTGTGATTTTAGCTAATAAAGTTGAGTTGCCAGTACTTTTGGTTAGATTCTCCATTGAACAAAACAAAGATGAAACATAAATAGCAGGTTTACCACAGGAATGCAATTAATCTCAACAAACACTCTTGGACTGAGCTCCTGAAAGAAATGCATCCTTTAACATAATTGACTCAAAAGAATTGTTGGCTAATGATGGGCAGCATCCTGTACCAATGAGAAACATAAGCATTAGGTCAATGTGGTAAATAGGAAAAACAACAAAGAAGCATGGAAAAAATAGGATTGGAAGTAAAATGCAATAGTAAAATAGAAGCAAATTTGCCATATGCATGCAACAAAACCTGGAAAAATATAAAAGGAAATGCATGTCTGATATTACATATTTGATTAAAAACATGGCCAATTAGTTTAAACTTAAGAATTAGAAGTATCAGGAGTGTTAAACACGCATAAAGTTAATCTAATTTAATCATGCAGGCACCATTCTAAAGTTTGAAATATTTTAGCAGCAACAATAAAAAACATAATTAATTGTTATCCACAACAATCCTATCAATGGTGTTGATAGTTACATAAATTATTAGTGGGGGAAGTGAGCACAACACTCTGATTTGAGTTAATAACAGGTTTGCATTGAACTTAACAAATAGCAAACATAGATAAACAGATTTACCCCAAAAAGGTAGTTGTCATACCCTAATTTCGTCCGGGGACCTTTGCTTGATGACATGCGACCTTTCTTTGGTCCTTGTGAGGTGCTTGGCATCCATCATTAGGCAATTTGTGAAATTCCAGGACATGCCGAAAAACCAAAAAAATATTGATGCACAATCCGTAAGTTTCCGTGACACACCGGAAATCAAGCGGAAGCATCGTTGCATAATTAAGTGAGGTTCCGTAACATTCCGTAAGTCAAAAAGGGGATGATTATGTAATCCGCAAGGTTCCGTAACATTACGGAAAGAAAACAAGTATCGTTACGAAATTCGTAAGTTTCCGTAACTTTACGAAAAAAGAATCACCAAAAAACAGCAGAGGGGGGTGTACTTAGTAAAAATGGGGGTGCAAATAGCACCCAGGCCCACTTGGGCCCTCCGGAATATTCCTCCAGAAGGCGGTTGCTTCTGGAGGAAGCAACCCTGCTCGCCTGGGCGAGCTGAGCTCGCCTGGGCGAGCTGGGCGGCAACCACCTCCCCTATTTTGCTATAAATAGGGGAGGAAGTGAAGAAGGAAGGGGTTCAGCCCCTTAGGCACTTCTCTCTCTTTCGAATTTGCTTGGAAAAATTGTTTCCGTGAAGAAAATCTAAGCCGAGGCGCTTCCGAAACGTTTCCGTAACGTTTTCCGTGAGGAATTTCGCAAAGATTTCAACCGTTCTTCGACGTTCTTCATTCGTTCTTCATCGTTCTTCGATCTTCAACGGGTAAGTACCTCGAACCAAGCTTTTCGATTCATTCTATGTGCCCGTAGTGGTCCACATTGTGTTTCGTGCATTTTTATTCTCGTTTTGTTTACTTTTTATACCCCCTGTTGACGTGCTTAAGCCGTTTTACTTAAGTCATTTCTCGCTTAACTTAAAAATAAAATAAATTTCCACCGAACGTTTGAATTGTATTATCCATTAACTTCGGTTAAAATAAATTCCGACCGTTCGGTCGTGCCGTAACCACGTTGGAAATCAAAAAGAGGTAAAAAATAATATAATATTCAAAAAGACATCTTTTAGTAAAATAAAGCGGAAAATCAAGTGGACGTTTTCTCTTTGGGATTTCTCATTCTTAATCGAATTGATTAATAACTAAAGTGAAACTAAAGGCTAAAATCAATTCGCCTAGTCAAGCTCGTCCATAAAAAATAGGCTTTTGAAGTTTGTCATTTCAATTTCTCACTAAGTAAAATGGATCATTTTTAAGGTCCAAATGCCTTAAAATGATCACCACTTAAGTAAAAAAGAATCACTTGACAAAAAGCAAGAACTACGTAGGTCTGAGTTCCTCATTGAGGATACGTAGGAGCAAAAGCCCCGCTTTTGTCGACCACCCCAAGAGATCGTTAATGGTCCAATGCCTTAACATTTCTCTCCTTTCAAAAACAAGAGGTCGTTAATGGTCCAACGCCTTAACGTTTCTCTCCTTTCAAAATCAAAAGACCGTTTAATGGTCCAACACCTTAAATGACCTTTTGTTCAAATAAAAACATATTTTACAAAAAAGACAAAAATAACTTAACCAAACACTTTTTTTCCAAAAGAACTACGTAGGTCTGATTTCCTCATCGCAAATTGAGGAATACGTAGGAGCAAAGGGAAACACCCTTGTCGACCACAAAAAGAAAAAAATATAAAAAGGATATAAAGGATATAAGGACATAAAAGGGAACATAAAAATCAAAGTCATGTTTGCACATTCGATTAAAGGTTGTCGTCCCTTGGGACGGACGTGTGGGGTGCTAATACCTTCCCCGCGCGTAAATACAACTCCCGAACCTTTTCACTTAAAAGTTCGTAGATCGCGTCTTTTCCGGTTTTTCCGACGTTTTCCTCAAATAAACGTTGGTGGCGACTCCGCGCGTATTCCTTTCGTGGAACACGCATCCCGCGAGTCACGCGTCGCCCTCCCGCCGAAGGGTAGGTTGCGATAGTTGGCGACTCCACTGGGGACTGTTTTTTAGAGAGTTAGGCCATTTAATCTTGTGCAATGTTTTATCATGACTTTCTCCTTTGTTGGTTTCCCTTTATTTGTTTTATGTTCTTGTGTATATAAACTATTTGTTGCTTTTAGTGTGTTTTAGAATGTATGCATGAGGTAAATATTTATTCATTTGATGCACACAAACACTAACACTATTTGCACACACTGTGAGTGAAAAAGGGCCCTATACCCGGGTTCATGGGAACATAAGGAGTGGAGGTGAATCTGTGATCATGCTAGGTCTCCGACTTGCTTGATTACAGTGAACCCTCATCTAGAGCTTTTCTCTTGAAAACTTATTGTTGCTAGTAGTCCCTACTGCTGCAATATGTTCTTCGAAGGGGATGATACCTCTAGAAACTATCAAAAGAGATATGACTACCTTGGGGGTTATTACTAAAAGCCTAGTTAGCTCTCTCCCTTATAGGTCCCTTAAATAGGGGCACGGAGCAAACACGCTGCGTGCCATTTTTCACACTGCCATGCATAAGTGTCATATACCCTTTTACTTATATTCAGTGAGTATTGTCATACTATGTACATTCCCGTGTTGCGCCTTTCGCATATGCATCGCACATGGGTTCTGTCTTGATCCCCTCTGTAAACAAACCAACGAAGGGTCCGTGTCACCATTTTAAATACATACGTTGGGGCACTTTGCTACCCCTAGACGTTGTATCTAAGAAGGAGACAGTTTCTCGGGCTCCCGTATTCGTAAATTGCATCTGTGTCATATGCATTTCTTCATGCATTCATTCATTCCACCCATGATAGATGTCAGAGTTTTGATTCGCACTAGATTTTATTTCACTTTAGTAAAACATGGGATCAAGTCAAAAGCCTTCGCTTAAAAAGAGGTTCTATCAAGTCAAAATCAAGAGCTTAGAGGTCACTAGTTTAGGAGAGTTGGGGCAATTAATGGGTCAACTTCAACGGTAAGCCTTCCGCAAAGCCTATGGTAAGATTTGGGACCTAGCTAGGGTAGAAGTCTCCATGGAACCGATTGCATCCCTTTCCCAGTATTATGACCAGCCCCTAAGGTGCTTCACATTTGAGGACTTCCAGCTAGTGCCGACTGTGAAAGAGTTGGAAGAAATCCTTGGATGCCAACTGGGAGGAAGGAAGCCATATCTTTTCTTTGGGTTCTATCCCTCCACGACAAGAGTTGCCAAGGTAGTGAAAATCTCAGCACAAGAGTTGGAACGTCTAAAGCAAAACAGAAATGGAGTAGTCGGAGTACCAAGGAAGTGTTTGGAGGAAAGGGCAAAGGCCTTGGAAAATCAAGGCGAATGGGCTTTCTTTTATTGACATCTTGGCGTTTTTTATCTTTGGAGTTGTCCTCTTTCCGAATATGGAAGGGTTAGTGGACCTAGCAGCGATTGACGCTTTCCTCGCCTTTCATCATGGCAAGGAAAGCCCGGTCGTCGCCATTTTGGCCATGTATGACACGTTCGACCGGGGATGTGAAAAGAGCAGCGCAAGAATTGTTTGTTGTGCACTGGCTCTCTATGTGTGGCTGGTTTCACACCTTTTTTCTCCAAGAAGGTAGGCCCGTCTATCCGCTACAAGGTCACCGCTCGTGCGTCGAAAAGGGAAAGGGTAATTGATTCATTGCACCAAGAGGCAACAATGTGGACGGACTGATTTGCTCTTACTTTGAACAGGAGTCAAGAACTTCCCCGATTGCTAGCCAAGGCCAAAGCAGTGGCGGACACCTACTCCGCCCCCGAGGAGATCCACGGACTTCTCAGCTATTGTCAGCATATGATAGACTTAATGGACCATATGATTAGAAACCGCTAGGAAGTTTGTATTGTCGCTCAGATCTTGACTAGTTATAACTTTTTGAAAAAAATGAGTTTATCCCACGTTTTTACTCCAAAAATCAGTGCGAATCAAGTCACTCCCACATTTTATCTCTAGCATGCATTGTATGTTGGTCTCGTCCTTTGTCACGGGAAGCCGGAAGGTCCATATCACCTTCTTAATTGTACACATGGGGCACTGCGCCCCCAAATGCGCAAGTAAGAAGAGATAATTTTCCGGGCTCTCGTGTCCGTAAAATGCATTCATATCATGCATCACATAAGCATCTCTTCATAATATCATAATGAACATATCGTTCCTGCATTTGTCCGTTATCATATTCCAGCCTCACATTTTGCATGAGTCATTGCATCATCATATGCGTTCAACATACTTTTTGTTTGATCATACATGATCCTTGTATTTTCCTCTACAAAACAAAAACAAAAAAAAAGGGAAGTACGAAAATTCACGCTGCATTCTTAGTTGCATATATTCGGTACCATGAGCCAACCATGTTGGGATCATAAACCCGTTTCACAACAACAAAACAAAATAATTGAACATGGTACCTAATGCATGGTTAACTAGGAAATGGTGTTTCTTCGGGCATCTCAATTTCATAATTACATTTTCCATGCATAGCTTAAAGTATGCCCGAGTCATTCATCCCTATGAGATGTTGTTGAAATATTGGCGATCAGAATTGCCATTCCTTGGATTATAGGGTTGAACCAAGCTCATGCTTTTATAAAAAGGTTCATCAAGTCAAGTTGAAATATGGAAGTAACCGTCTTGCAAAATTGGGGCAAAAGATGCATCGAGTCACATCACTGCTTCGTCTACTGCCAAACATATTTAGGATTGTTGATGTCCTTGTTACTTCCAGTTTCACCTTGACAAAGATGTCATGGACCATGTTGAAAATCTAAATTGATTCAACCCCATATCCTGCATAAAAATTCGCAATACTTCAACTGTACATCATTCGCATACATCCATGCTTTTCATTGGTTGCATTGCTCATTGCATTCTTTCCTTGAAAAATAAAATAAAATAAAATAAAATGAACTTATCAAAAAGAAAAGGACACGTTTTACAACGCCCTTACCGAACTTGTGCTAGAGCTAGAGTAATGGGTGAAGCAGAGGAGGTGCAAGAGAAGATGAAGGCCGAAAATGGAGGCCATAAAAGAGCAAATGGCCACAATGATGAAGGCCATGATGAGCATGAAGAAGATAATGGAAGCCAATGCGGTTATAGTTGTCGCTATTAGCGCTGTCGCTAAGGTGAACCCGATGCTCCCATCTGGCCTCAAGCAAATGAATCATCCAACCTCAAATATGTTAGGCAAAGATTTGGGAAGTACGGACGACCCCATGATGTGCAAATTCAAAACAAGCACGCCTTCCCATCATATGGCTTGCCTCCCGACTATACACCACCCAATGTGGCATACACTCTCAATGAAAATCTCAATAACTCCACTCCGATACTCATTGAGAACCAATAACCTCATCAGGCACATATCTCTCAAACCATGGGGGAGACACATGAAATTCCCCACCACAATCTAGCTGACTTCGAGCCTTGGCTCGGATATGCCACTGAAGGGCAAGCAGTTGGTGGTATACCCTTTGAAAACACTTTGGAGGGCCCTCAGTTTCGCCCACAACCACAACCATTGCATTTTGCGGTGGGAAGAGCCCCTCCTGCTATGGCCGAAAAGGGAAAGGCGGATCATCTAAAGGAAAGGCTCAGGGCCATTGAAGGAGGTGAAGATTATGCCTTTGCTAACCTAAAAGAGTTGTTCCTAGAACCCAATATCATCACCCCTCCCAAGTTCAAGGTGCTAGACCTTGACAAGTACAAGGGGACTACTTGTCCCAAGAACCATCTAAAGATGTATTGTCAGAAGATGGGGGAATACGCAAAAGATGAGGAATTGCTGATACATTCCTTCCAAGAAAGTTTTACTGGGGTAGCTGTTACCTGGTACACTAACTTGGAACCTTCCCGAGTCCATTCTTGGAAGGACCTAATGGTTGCCTTTGTTAGGCAGTATCAGTACAATTTTGATATGGTTCCGGATAGGATGCAACTACAGAACATGTGCAAAAAGGGGGACGGATCTTTCAAAGAACACGCCCAAAAGGTGGAGGGATCTGGCGGCCCAGGTGGTACCCCCAATAATGGAAAGGGAGACGATAATCGTGATGGTAGACACATTATCGGTACTCCACTATGAAAAGATGGTGGGCTGCGCACCCTCAAAGCTTTGCAGATTTGGTCTTCGCCAATGAAAGGATCAATGTGGGTCCGAAAAGAGGCAAATTTGATCATCCTACTAGGACGACTGAGAAAACTGGGGCAAATAAAGAGGGTGAGGATGAGGGAGAAACCCATGCTGTGACTGCCATTCCTGTACGGCCAAGTTTCCCACCAACCCAACAATATCTTTACTCAGCCAATAACAAACTTTCTCCTTACCCACCACCCAGTTATCCACAAAGGCCATCCCTAAATCTACCACAAAGTCTGTCTACCGCACTTCCAATGACGAACACCACCTTTAGCACAAACCAAAAGCACCAACCAAGAAGTGAATTTTGCAGCGAGAAAGCCTGTAGAATTCACCCCAATTCCAGTGTCCTATGCTGACTTGCTCCCATATCTACTTGATAATTCAATGGTAGCCATAACCCTAGCCAAGGTTCATCAACCTCCATTTCTCCGAGAATACGACTCAAACGCAACGTGTGCTTGTCACGGAGAAGCCCCAGGGCGTTCCATTGAGCATGGTAGGGCTCTGAAGCGTAAGGTGCAATGTCTAATTGATGCGGGCTGGCTGAAATTTGAGGAGAATTGCGTGTAAATCCTGACATTGACAAGAGATGCCACACATGGGGCAATTTTGAAAGCTGTTGTTAGGTGTCCCTAATGACTCATCAGGGTTTCCAAGTTTATGCCATTATTGTAAACCACAGCTACAATGTTAAATGAAATGGATAAAGTTGATATCTTTGTCCCTCATCCTCTCACAAACGCATGTTTGCTTATTCAACTTTCACCGGAATGTGGGTGTAAGCCATTGGTCTGTTTGCTCAAGCAACCTGCGCTCCTGAGTGTTGACTTCCAAGACCGTTCAATCAGAGATTACTCATCTTGCACGTTGGTGGGGGTGCCGTAAAACAACGAGTAAAGTTCAAAACAAATAAGTTTCAAAATAAAAAAATAAGTTTCAAAATAAAAAAAAAAAAAGGCATTTGATTGACTGTGTTTTCAAGTAAAAATATAGACGTTCATGTGACTTCATTTTATCATTACGGAAAGTTTGTCTTCTTAGAGAAGCGAGTTGTCAAGAATAGGATGTTGGACAAATGGCCTCAGTTACCTTGAGAAGAAGAGGGGATTGAATTAAGATACGAATATTATTCCCCAATTAAACTTTCACTCTCTCTTTTCGGATTAACAATGCACATAGGGACAACCCTTCCCTTGTGTTCAAGAATCCCCTACAACAAGAGACCCACGGTCTCTTAATCCCTTTTCAGAAATAAGAAGAAGAGAAGAAGAGGTCTCTCGTAAAAGAGGTAGATTGTAAAATGAAGATCAATCAAAAATTCCTTATTGAATAAGCAAGTGGTTGACCAAGGAATCTTTTTGAGAGGATAAGACATTTCAGTTCAGAAAAACTCTTGATCTTTCGAGAGGATAAAACTGTTTGGGCAATGAAAACTCTCTTTAAAACATTTGAATGGCCATTCATAAAACATTTGAATAGATATGTCTCTTGGAAATTATTTTCTGAAAATCCCCTCTGGTAATCAATTACAAGACTTATGTAAACGATTACAGGTTTTAAAAATTTGAATTAAAACATTTTCAACTGCTGGTAATCGATTACCAGAGAGCAAATCTCAATTTGAAATGATAGAATTCTTTGGTCAAACCTTTTGTTTTTCAATTTGGAAACTTCTTCCTATGATTCTAGAGATCAAATTGATCATATATCTTGATTTCTTGTCTCGAATAAAACTTGGAAGCACTTGATCCTTTGGCATCATTAAGACATCAAAACATCTTGCTTCTACATAGGAGTCATTTGACTTAATCCATCAACTGAAAGATCCTTCAACTATTTCTCGTCCTTAGAAAATTCTTTTTGCAAGAATCAACTGCTTCTTTCATTCTTCCTCACTACGAGGTCGTGAAAACAAGACAACACTTGGTACCTCTAAGCCCTACACTGGGGCAACGAGGGGCACCATGCATGAGCCTCAAGTGAACCAAGGGGCAGATTAGAAGTTCTCACCCAATAGGTTCCCTCCTACAAGGTCATGACGAAAGACAACGATTGGTACCTCAAAGCCTTACACTGGGGCAATGAGGGGCATCGTGCATGAGCCTCAAGTGAACATAGGGGCAGATCAAAAGTTCTCACCTGTCGATGTTTTTAAACAAGAAAAAGAAAAGGGGGGACAAACCCTAGGTTTTCAATGGATTGATCAAACATCAAACGAATCCATTGCCGTCACTCCAAAATGGTCAAGTGACTAAATCAAACAGAACACACACTCTGAGGGAGTTCCCGGAGAGATTTGCAAAAAAGATAGGATGAGGTTGCATGAGTTATCACCTCTTTCAAAAGGACAGTCAATCTGTGTTTTCCAAAAAAAATTAAATCAAAATCAAAATCACAAAATAGGGAAAGAATGTCATGAACATTGTACAACTTTCCATTACATTGCATTGTTTCATATGAAGTCTGCATTTACCAAAATTTCACGACAAAGGTTGCATGCATCTGCATCCCCAAAAATTATGTTAACTGCATAGATTTCCTACATCTAATGTCCAAATCTTGTGGATTTGGGATGACCGGCCCTCTCGATGAGTCGATCTCTTGCTTTCTCATAAGGGTGGACCCTTGGGTACTTGTACCTATCACCTTTAGAGGACTACACGTCCTCGCCTTGAGAGGACTACATGTCCTCGCCATCAGAGGACTACATGTCCTCGCCATCAGAGGACTTCATGTCCTCGCCATCAGAGGGCTGCACGCCCTCACCTCCAGAGGACTACCTGTCCTCGCCTTGAGAGGGCTACACGCCCTCACCTTGGGTACTAGTTACCCTCACCGTTGAGAGGACTACACGTCCTCGCCATCAGAGGGCTGCACGCCCTCACCTTCAGAGGACTACACGTCCTCGCCTTGAGAGGGCTACACGCCCTCACCTTGGGTACTAGTTACCCTCACCGTTGAGAGGACTACACGTCCTCGCCTTGAGAGGACTACATGTCCTCACCTTCAGAGGACTACATGTCCTCACCTTCAGAGGGCTACATGTCCTCGCCATCAGAGGACTTCATGTCCTCGCCATCAGAGGGCTGCACGCCCTCACCTCCAGAGGACTTCATGTCCTCGCCATCAGAGGGCTGCACGCCCTCACCTCCAGAGGACTACCTGTCCTCGCCTTGAGAGGGCTACACGCCCTCACCTTGGGTACTAGTTACCCTCACCGTCAGAGGACTACACGTCCTCGCCTTGAGAGGACTACACGTCCTCACCATCAGAGGGCTGCACGCCCTCACCTTCAGAGGACTACACGTCCTCGCCTTGAGAGGGCTACACGCCCTCACCTTGGGTACTAGTTACCCTCACCGTTGAGAGGACTACACGTCCTCGCCATCAGAGGGCTGCACGCCCTCACCTTCAGAGGACTACACGTCCTCGCCTTGAGAGGACTACATGTCCTCACCTTCAGAGGGCTACATGTCCTCGCCATCAGAGGACTTCATGTCCTCGCCATCAGAGGGCTGCACGCCCTCACCTCCAGAGGACTTCATGTCCTCGCCATCAGAGGGCTGCACGCCCTCACCTCCAGAGGACTACCTGTCCTCGCCTTGAGAGGGCTACACGCCCTCACCTTGGGTACTAGTTACCCTCACCGTCAGAGGACTACACGTCCTCGCCTTGAGAGGACTACACGTCCTCACCATCAGAGGGCTGCACGCCCTCACCTCCAAAGGACTACATGTCCTCGCCTTGAGAGGGCTACACGCCCTCACCTTGGGTACTAGTTACCTTCACCTTCAGAGGACTACACGTCCTCGCCTTCAAAGGGTCATGTACCTTCAACTTCAGAGGACTACACGTCCTCGCCGTCAAAGGGTCATGTGCCTTCACCTTTGTAGGGCTACACGTCCTCACCTTTAGAGGACTACACGTCCTCGCCATCAGAGGACTACATGTTCCCCATTTTCAAAGGGGGGCATGCCCTCACCTTTAGAGGATTGCACGTCCTTGCCATCATAGGACTACATTCCCTCGCCTTCGAAAGGCGACACGTCCTGAACTTCAGAGGGCTACACGCCCTCGCCTTTAGAGGACTACGCGTCCTCACTTTCAGTGGGCTCCATATCCACACCTTAAGATAATTTAAGGTCCTCTGTCCTTAAATGCTTAACCGAGACTTGCACTCCCGATTAAGGGACCAGTAGTTTCCTTTTAACGGTTCCTGGGCCACCCCCTGATATTGGAGGAGGGCCAACTGTGCGAGCACAACCAGAGAGGGAGGCTATCACACAGCTACTATGCATACTGGGGCAAGATTTCACCCGTGCCGCTGCAAAGAGAAGAGTGCGGACCATGCGCACCAACATGACCACTCTTACACAGATATAGATGACATTGCTATTTAGCAACATTCTGCCCAGCGACCGCAATGCCAATCTCCCCCTGCGGAAGTATCAGTTGGTCTGTGTCGTCCCGACATGGGTAAGTATGCATATGGTTCAACTGATTTCTGATACCATTTATTTGTTTGCAGGGATCGCACCCACAAAGACACCCAGTGAACCTGAAGAAGTCCAACAGGGCCCTGGGGTTTCCAGCTCTGGTTACGGGCCTCTATCAGTCCTACAGGGTGCCCGTACCCCCCCGGCAAGGTCACGTCATCATAGGTAAGTATGCACATCGCTCAACTGATTTCTGATTTCATCTATTGTTTGCAGGGATCGCGACTGCAAGACACCTAGTGGACCCGAAGAAGTCCAACAGGGTCTTGGAATTGTCAAGCTCTAATTACGGGTCTCTGTCAGTTCTACGGAGTACCTGTCACCTCCAGCAAGGGCATCAGGCCCCCTACTAATCGAGCTTTCATCAAGAAGTACTGCGCCCCAGACAGGCGCAGGGCGAAACACCACAACAGCATTGGGATGGTCGGCAGCGGGAAACAGACGCACCGCCATCACCTCTAGAGTTCACCTCTGCTCATCCACAAAAAGGTTTGAGTATTGCCTACACACATGGCCGACCAGTAGGCGACCAAGTCCAAAGCCAAAGGTAAGCAAAGTACTAGGTCCGTGACCAACAAGTCATATAGCGTCCAGCTAAAGACGTTAAAGAAGCGCTACTAGGAGGCAACCTAGTACCTTTTGAATCTATGCTTGTTATTTGATCACTTTTTATAGTAGGACGCACCTAGTTGCTCATGATCCTGGGGATTTAAATAAAACAAGCGCAAGCTCGAAAGGTAGTCATACCTCACAAAATATATATATGTATGTTTAGGTAGTGAAAATACCTTAGATATGCATGTATGTAAACAAAAAACACTTCACAAAATATATATATGTATGTTTAGGTAGAAAGATACCTTAGATATGCATGTATGTAAACAAAAAAACACTTCACAAAATATATATATGTATGTTTAGGTAGAAAGATACCTTAGATATGCATGTATGTAAACAAAAAAATACTTCACAAAATATATATATGTATGTTTAGGTAGAGAGATACCTTAGATGTGCGTGTATGTAGCAAAAAAATACCTCACAAAACATATATATGTATGTTAAGGTGGCAAGATACCTTGGATATGCATGTATATAGCAAAAATACCTCACAAAAATATGCACATGTTTAGGTAGCAAAATACCTCATGAAAAAAAAAAAAAAAAAAAAAAAAACAAGAAAGAGAAATAAACAAATGATAATGATAAAAAAAAAAGAAGGAGAAAAAAAGGAAAAATAAGTTGTCAAGCTGAAAAACCAACATGCTTTTGAAAAGAGATGACTTCCAACTTTTCTTTGGAAAAATTCACTGATCATAACTAGTTTTTGAAAAAATGTGTATACACCTGAAGGGTGAATGCTGTGAAGATTTTCCCAGACGCCCGAAATGGACTCGGATGAATGCACAAATTGATAAAAGAACATATTTTGGAAACATTGGGTTGATTTAAAATAGAGGAAATGAATCCTGAGCCCTAGCATCACATGACCATAAAAATTTGACACTTGAGTGTCCGCATAGGTGCATGCATGACCAGTTTTGCATAAAGTTTCTAAATCATCATTTTTGCATTTGTGTCATGGAAATAATGTGGGGCATCCCTTTTATCCTTGAACCAAACCAAACCCCGACATGTATCATGTCTAGCCATTCTACAAACCTTGAGCCAAAATCCTGACTCACCATAAACCTTGACCTAGGGTGAGAATGTCAATCCTTACCCTCGGAAGCAAAAAAGAAAAGAAGGAAAATTTCCAATCAAAGAGAAAGCAAAAAAAGAAAAGAAAGGAAATTCCCAATCAAAGAGTGGGAGAAAGCAAAAAGAAAAGAAAGAAAATTCCCAATCAAAGAATGGGAGAAAGTAAAAAAAAAAAAGAAAGAAGAAGAAGAAGAAGAAGGAAAGAAAGCCCCTGATCGGGGATCGAAGGAAAAACAGAAGAAATATGCAGAGAGGTCTTTGGACCGGACAATATCTGAACAATACAGAATTGTCACCAAATGAACGAAAAAGAAGGAAAGGGAACCACGACCTAAAATAGTCTTCTCCCTTTGATTACCAACCAAAATTTCGTGCGCTAGCGACCTTTTTCTCGCCCCGCACTAAACAAAAAAAAACAGAAAAAGAAAAAGCCAGAAAAATCAAAAGCCAGAAACACACAAAAGCCGAAAGAAGAAACCACCAAAAGAACCCATTCCCAAGGGAAGTCCTATTTGATCCATGATCACGCATGTAATTTTTGATTTGATAGGAAATAATTTGCAAAGTCAAGTCATGACATATCTATGGTTCGGAATTAGGATGAAACACTTACCTGTGCGAGATTGATACACTTTGAGTGGATTTCTTCTATTTTTGTCGAACCCAGTGTTTCCTCTAAATGGTCATTTAGAAACGAAAGGCTAACATCCAAAATCTCATTTATGGTTATGGGAGATTTCATCAGCAGACTCTCCTTCCCCGGTAGACGCATTGTTTTTCACTCAAAAAAGCATATGCTGCTCTAAATCAGTTGGAATATTTGTCTCCTTGCTAAAGCATGTTTGCATTTTAGTGGAGAAAACACCGAGACTTTTTCAAGTCTCACAAGTTATCCAGAACTACGTAGGTCTGAGTTCCTCATTGGAGGATACGTAGGAGCAAGAGCTTTGCTTTTGTCGGCCGCCCCATAATCTTTGTCATACTGACCCTGAGGTCATGTGACGTGCACCCTTGTATCATCCAGAGGCGGCGGGCCCGATGATACGCGGAGATACCTTACGGTTATCCGCACCCTTTTGTCATCCAGAGGCGGCGGGCCCGATGACAAGCAGAGACCAAGTTTGGTCATTCTGCACCCTTGTATCATTCAGAGGCGGCGGGCCCGATGATACGCGGAGATACCTTACGGTTATCCGCACCCTTTTGTCATCCAGAGGCGGCGGGCCCGATGACAAGCAGAGACCAAGTTTGGTCATTCTGCACCCTTGTATCATCCAGAGGCGGCGGGCCCGATGATACGCGGAGATACCTTACGGTTATCCGCACCCTTTTGTCATCCAGAGGCGGCGGGCCCGATGACAAGCAGAGACCAAGTTTGGTCATTCTGCACCCTTGTATCATCCAGAGGCGGCGGGCCCGATGATACGCGGAGATACCTTACGGTTATTCGCACCCTTTTGTCATCCAGAGGCGGCGGGCCCGATGACAAGCAGAGACCAAGTTTGGTCATTCTGCACCCTTGTATCATCCAGAGGCGGCGGGCCCGATGATACGCGGAGATACCTTACGGTTATTCGCACCCTTTTGTCATCCAGAGGCGGCGGGCCCGATGACAAGCAGAGACCAAGTTTGGTCATTCTGCACCCTTGTATCATCCAGAGGCGGCGGGCCCGATGATACGCGGAGATACCTTACGGTTATCCGCACCCTTTTGTCATCCAGAGGCGGCGGGCCCGATGACAAGCAGAGACCAAGTTTGGTCATTCTGCACCCTTGTATCATCCAGAGGCGGCGGGCCCGATGACAAGCAGAGACCAAATTTGGTCATTCTGCACCCTTGTATCATCCAGAGGCGGCGGGCCCGATGATACGCGGAAATACCCGAGTGGTTATCCGTATAAACATTCTTTTGCTATCTGTAAGACAGAACGCTTGATAGCATGCAGAGGCTGACATAGTCTTCTGCACCTTTTGTTCCTCCGGGAACAACAAGTCATTTACATGCGGAAATTTCATGGTCACCCGCGACTCTCGTCAACCGAGAGGAGCGAAATTAGTGTCATACACTGATTTTCGTCCGGGGACCTTTGCTTGATGACATGCGACCATTCTTTGGTCCTTGTGAGGTGCTTGGCATCCATCATTAGGCAATTTGTGAAATTCTAGGAACGACAAGTCATGGTCACCCGCGACTCTCGTCAACCGAGAGGAGCGAAATTAGTGTCATACACTGATTTTTGTCCGGGGACCTTTGCTTGATGACATGCGACCATTCTTTGGTCCTTGTGAGGTGCTTGGCACCCATCATTAGGCAATTTGTGATATTCTGGGAACAACAAGTCATTTGCATGTGGAGATTTTATGGTCACCTGCGACTCTCGTCAAATCGAGAGGAACGAAATTAGTGTCTTATCTTTACTTTCCTTTTATCTCCAATAAAAGACAAGTAAAGAGGGGCAACTGTCATACCCTAATTTCGTCCGGGGACCTTTGCTTGATGACATGCGACCATTCTTTGGTCCTCGTGAGGCGCTTGGCACCCATCATTAGGCAATTTATGAAATTCCAGGACATGCCGAAAAACCAAAAAAATATTGATGCACAATCCGTAAGTTTCCGTGGCACACCGGAAATCAAGCGGAAGCATCGTTGCATAATTAAGTGAGGTTCCGTAACATTCCGTAAGTCAAAAAGGGGATGATTATGTAATCCGCAAGGTTCCGTAACATTACGGAAAGAAAACAAGTATCGTTACGAAATTCGTAAGTTTCCGTAACTTTACGAAAAAAGAATCACCAAAAAACAGCAGAGGGGGGTGTACTTAGTAAAAATGGGGGTGCAAATAGCACCCAGGCCCACTTGGGCCCTCCGGAATATTCCTCCAGAAGGCGGTTGCTTCTGGAGGAAGCAACCCTGCTCGCCTGGGCGAGCTGAGCTCGCCTGGGCGAGCTGGGCGGCAACCACCTCCCCTATTTTGCTATAAATAGGGGAGGAAGTGAAGAAGGAAGGGGTTCAGCCCCTTAGGCACTTCTCTCTCTTTCGAATTTGCTTGGAAAAATTGTTTCCGTGAAGAAAATCTAAGCCGAGGCGCTTCCGAAACGTTTCCGTAACGTTTTCCGTGAGGAATTTCGCAAAGATTTCAACCGTTCTTCGACGTTCTTCATTCGTTCTTCATCGTTCTTCGATCTTCAACGGGTAAGTACCTCGAACCAAGCTTTTCGATTCATTCTATGTGCCCGTAGTGGTCCACATTGTGTTTCGTGCATTTTTATTCTCGTTTTGTTTACTTTTTATACCCCCTGTTGACGTGCTTAAGCCGTTTTACTTAAGTCATTTCTCGCTTAACTTAAAAATAAAATAAATTTCCACCGAACGTTTGAATTGTATTATCCATTAACTTCGGTTAAAATAAATTCCGACCGTTCGGTCGTGCCGTAACCACGTTGGAAATCAAAAAGAGGTAAAAAATAATATAATAATAAAAAAGACATCTTTTAGTAAAATAAAGCGGAAAATCAAGTGGACGTTTTCTCTTTGGGATTTCTCATTCTTAATCGAATTGATTAATAACTAAAGTGAAACTAAAGGCTAAAATCAATTCGCCTAGTCAAGCTCGTCCATAAAAAATAGGCTTTTGAAGTTTGTCATTTCAATTTCTCACTAAGTAAAATGGATCATTTTTAAGGTCCAAACGCCTTAAAATGATCACCACTTAAGTAAAAAAGAATCACTTGACAAAAAGCAAGAACTACGTAGGTCTGAGTTCCTCATTGAGGATACGTAGGAGCAAAAGCCCCGCTTTTGTCGACCACCCCAAGAGATCGTTAATGGTCCAATGCCTTAACATTTCTCTCCTTTCAAAAACAAGAGGTCGTTAATGGTCCAACGCCTTAACGTTTCTCTCCTTTCAAAATCAAAAGACCGTTTAATGGTCCAACACCTTAAATGACCTTTTGTTCAAATAAAAACATATTTTACAAAAAAGACAAAAATAACTTAACCAAACACTTTTTTTCCAAAAGAACTACGTAGGTCTGATTTCCTCATCGCAAATTGAGGAATACGTAGGAGCAAAGGGAAACACCCTTGTCGACCACAAAAAGAAAAAAATATAAAAAGGATATAAAGGATATAAGGACATAAAAGGGAACATAAAAATCAAAGTCATGTTTGCACATTCGATTAAAGGCTGTCGTCCCTTGGGACGGACGTGTGGGGTGCTAATACCTTCCCCGCGCGTAAATACAACTCCCGAACCTTTTCACTTAAAAGTTCGTAGATCGCGTCTTTTCCGGTTTTTCCGACGTTTTCCTCAAATAAACGTTGGTGGCGACTCCGCGCGTATTCCTTTCGTGGAACACGCATCCCGCGAGTCACGCGTCGCCCTCCCGCCGAAGGGTAGGTTGCGACACATGGCAGTAAATCGTCAAAAGTACAAACCCTTCTCCCAACAAGCGACACCATAAAATGTAGTGTTTCGGCGATTTCACCTGCATAGAAAATAAATGAATAGTTATTAAAATAATCTTCAATAAGCGCAACATTCTTTTCTAAATTATAATGGACAATGTATACCAATAGTCCTCTTCTTGCATGTTTTGGGTCGACATAAACTTTTGTTTTACGCCTGTACCACCTCATATATTCAGAGTTCAGACTGAGGGTCCCTGTTTGTGGCGGCGTCTGCTCTACTCTCCTTTCATAGCGACTATTCCATTCATTAAGCACGGGTTGCATTAGTCGCATCCAATTTTTTCCTTCCTTTCCCTTTAATGTCAAGTCATGTATGTTGTTGGGTTGCATTACTGGTCCCAGAATAGGTTGCTGCATTCCAAATTGTCTCATGACTCTATCCGGCTAGTGTCATTCCACTTTTTGAAAACAAATAAGTGGTATGATACATGTCCATAATACAGACCCAAAAAAACAAACTTGACTCAAATTCATTTCCACATGTCCGGCATAAGGGACCCATACAAACTGCATATAAAAGTTAAATTTAATAAATTAATTAAGAAATACAACATCATTTAATAAACAAACATCAAAATTGTTACCTCGTCGCGTTTCATGACATCTAATTTACGACGAAACTCAATTAAATTGTCATTGCCTATGTGATGCAATTCACCTCCCAACCATCTTCACAAAAAATTAAATAACAAAATAAAATGTTACATAGAATAATGATTAACATCAACCAAACATGTTTATTAATAATGAATTCAAAATAGTAAAGGAAAGTATACCTGTAACCAAGTGGCGCGTTTTGTTGTTGTGGAGGAATAACTGAGGGGGCTAACGTTGGGCATCGTTCCCATGCCCATAATTGAATCAAGAGAGTGAAACCGCCTATTGATTTAGTATTATAGTTTGTTGTGATGCACATCTCTCTATAAAGGTTACCCAAAACAGCAGCTCCCCATGCATAACTGCTGCACTCTCTAAGGTCTCTCAGAAACTGCAAATATTTCAAATGCACTCGTTTGCTGCTTTTGTCAACAAACATTACCCCTCCTATGAATCGTAAGATTCAAGCACGAACAAATCTTTCAAGGCCTTCTTGGTTGCCTGTAAAATCATGAATATTTGCAAAATGAGAAGACAACCAACTCAATTTAATTGCGTTCCCATCAATTGCAGCATCGTCAGGCATGACACCCAATAATTCATGAAACAACTCAAACCAGTCAATATTTGTATTTCCAATTAATGGTCTTCCATCCACAGCAATACCTAGTAGCACAGAAACATCTTGAAGTGTAATAGTTGCCTCTCCACACTTCAAATGAAATGTATGCGTTTCTGGCCTCCACCTTTCAATAAAAGCATTCATCAATGCTCCATTCACTTTCAACTGAGCCAATTTCATTATCGGGTACAAACCCGAAATTTGTAATAGAGGAATAATTTCTTCGGGCGGTGCTTCTCTATGATTGTACAGTGGTGTGGCTCGTCGAATTTTTAACGTCCTATCATTAGCACCATTCCAAATATGTTGGGATACATGATTTTTTTGCATCCACAATAAATCATCCTCTAATGGTCCAGATGTCACGTCATAATGATGAGAAGATGACGAACTAGCCACATTAAAACTCTTGTATAGAAAGAAAAAAAAATTAATAGTCACACATATCATAAATAATAAATAAAGTCAAGTACGTACGCGTAATTTAAATTTTAGAAACGAGCACGTAATTTAAATTTTAGAAACGAAGACGTAATTTAAATTTTAGAAACAAACACGTAATTTAAATTTTCTTCACATTGAGGAATTTTTTTTCTCAACTTTCAGAAAATATATATATATTTTTTGTCAATTTCAGCAATTTCAATAAACATATATATATATATATATATATATATATATATATAATAAAAAATAATTTCTTCACATTGAGGATTTTTTTTTCTCAACTTTCAGAAAATATATATATTTTTTTTCTCAAACACGTATATATATATATATATATATATATATATATATATACATATATATATATTATATATAATAATAATATGCCTTTCTTTTTTAAATACGCCTAATAACAATATTACAGTAATATTTATTATGAATCTTAATTAAATTTATATTCTAAAAATTAAACAACCGTAACAAAAATAAACAATTTGTTATATAATTAATAAAAAATAACTAAAATAATAAACAAATTAAACTAACAGCAAAAATATATAAAGATAAAAAAAGAAACTTGTTGTGTTGTGAGTTAATACAATTTTCTTGTACACAAGATGACTACCTGCAAAAAAAAACATACAAATAATAAAATATAACAATTTATAAAAAATAAATAAATTTGAAACAATTAAAAAAATAACATACCTTGCTGGGGAGAAGGGAAACAAAAATGGAGTGTTGGGAGGGGGGGAACAAGCCTGGGACAGAGGAGAGCTTGGGGGAGAAGGAGGGAGTGGGGGACCAGGAGGGGGTGGGGTGGGGTGGGGGGGGACCCTTTATCGGGCAGGAGGAGGGGGTGGGGGGGTCGCACCTGGTCCTAGGCGCCTGGGGTCGTGCCTGGTGCAGGGGCGCCACCAGTCGAGCCCAATGGCAGGGCGCTACCCTGCTGCTCCCTCGTGCGTCGCGCTTGTGCCATGTGTCGCGCAATCAATGGAGACGCCTGTCTGGGCGGCGCTTTGTAATAAAAAAACAGACCCCTCCCCCCCCCGGAAATAATTTCAAAAGAGCCCCTTTTTGGTAAATAATTTGTAAAACTGTCCCCTTTTGGTGTTTTTGCCAGAGACAAGCTTGGGCAATAGTATTTGGTGTATGTTCAAATTAGTTCATTACATTTATAATGAAAACCTACCAAAGTTAACAAGATGTCTTGGTGCATGTTTAGTTTAGTTTATTGTTAAGATATTCATTTTTTTAGGGTAAATAATCACTTTTGTCCATCAATGTGTAATTCGTTGACAAATGCATCATTGAAAGATGAAAATACAAAATTTAGTTCTTGAAAGTATATAAAGTGCGACAACTATATCCAGTCGTTAACTTTCGTCCGTCACCGTTAATAAAATAGCCTAAGTGGCACGGAGGGACAAACTTGTCACTGAAATGATATTCAATGTGGATTGTCAGTATAAGGGCATATTTGTCATAATATTTTTTTGACTTTTCGTCTTTCCACCTACTGACAAATGCGTCCCTGAAAGATGAAAATATAAAATTTAATTCCCGAAAGTATAAAATGTGCGATAAATATATTCAGACATTGATAATAGATTGTGACTAATTATTATTATTATTATTATTATTATTATTATTATTATTATTATTATTATTATTATTATTATTATTATTATTATTATTATTATGTGTTTGTAATTTACTGCTCCTGTTGTTTAATATTTATGTAATATATTTTTTAAATTATCTTTTAATATATATATTTTTATTATTTTAATTTTCTTGTCAAACCTTAATATTTTCTGTTAAAAAAAACTTTATCTTATATCTTATAATTTTATCAAATTTCTATTAAATTTCTTACTTTTAATCTTTATAATTATTTCATATCTCAATTCCAACTTAAGTACCCTTATACTTCGATTGAAAATAATATGTTGAGAGTTGAGTATAAAAAACACAATCGATTACGGGATCAAATTTAATTATTTATTTATTTTAAAAAAAGAATTTAATCAACATTTTTTTTAAAAAAAAAGTCTCACAAAATTTTAACTAGATAAAGTTAAAGTGAAATTATAAGCATTTTTCCTTAATCAATAATATATATATATATATATATATATATATATATACACACACCTCAAATATGAAAAAATCTCTTGAATAAACCTTATATGCTTCCACTCGAGACAACACTTATTATACATAATATGAATGAAATGAAAACATTTACTAAAAAATAAAGAATTCAAATAAAAAATACAATAATGTTCAAACTAATACAAATGTTGACTTGAAAACAAAAAAAATAAATTAATACAGAGGTTTATTCTTTGTCTTTGGGACATAGAGCTGTATCTCTCGTTAATTTAGGGGCTATAGCGACCTTGCATTACATTTGACATATTGTGACAGAGTATATAATAAAGATTAATAATTAATTGAAGAAACAAAAAATTTCAAGAAATAAAAGGCTTTCATTTTTTATATCATAAAACTGAAGAAATTTATTTTATTTTGAAAGATAAGTAGTTATATTGATTAATTAAAAAACTAATTAACAATTTGATAGATGGATAAATAGATAGATAATCAAAGTATAAGAGTTCAAATCTTAAGTTGTATTTAACTATTTTTTTAATCTTTTTTTTCCCTAGGTTCTCTCATGTACAATTCATTATTAACGTTTGAATATATTTATTACACTTTTTATACTTTCAAAGACTAAATTTTATATTTTCATCTTTCAGGGACGCATTTGTCAGCGGAGCGAAAAGACGAAAAATCAAAAAAATATTATGACAAATATGTTTCTATGTTGGCAATCCACATTGTCAATCATTTCAGTGACAAATTTGTCTCTCCATGCCATGTAGGCTATGTTATTAATGGTGACAGACGGTGACGAATGAATGTTAACGACCGGATATATTTATCGCACTTTTTATATTTTCAATGACTAAATTTTATATTTTCATATTTTAGAAACGCATTTGTCAGCGCATTATACATTGGAGGAAAAAAATGACTATTTACCCTTTTTTAATCTTTGTGACAAACAACTTATAAAAAAATGATTATTTTTAAAATAATTTTTTATTAAGCATGCACTTAGTTATGTCTTCCCTTTAACAAATTGTTATTTTTAATAAATAGTAAGCAAATTTAAGCGTACAAGTAATAAACAAATTCGTGATATTAATCACAAAAATTAGACACTCGTGCCCTATGTCTGTCCCCCTCACCCTCACCAAATTTCTGTATAATGTTTGTTAGACTTAACTATACAATTAATGAACTAACAAGTCATTAGTTTTAGTGGTACTGAATTTGGTCTCCTTAAGAAAGGTCCTAGGTTCAAGTCTTATAGATGAAAAAAATGTAATTGGAAGGAGAGATTCCACTAAAGGTGATCAATCAAATTCTCTAACGAATATTAGTCATTGGAGTGAATACTTCATACGGAAAAAAAATGAATAGACAAGCTATCTTCCGATTATTTTAGGTTTAGAGAACGAATCGATGACATGCTTATAAAAAATAATTATACAATTAATTCCTTAATTATAATTAAAAGTTTTATTGGATCTCTCAATTATTTAAAAGTTCAATAAGATATTCTAATTATTTAAAAAAACTTTAATTGAGTCCCTCAATTATTAAAAAATTCAACTAGGTCCTTTAATTATTTAAAAATACTTCAATTAAGTCTCTCAATTATTAAAAAATTCAACCGGGTCGTCCAATTGTTTAAAAATACTACAATTGTATCATTTTTGTCAACTTGATTAGTTTGAACGATAAAATTTCGTAAATAAAAATATTTGCATCAATTGTATTAGCAACATATATAAAAATGTTTATTTATATTGACAATAGACCTTAACAAGTACTCTATTTTTACATTGATTACATTAATAATTGATGTAAAAATTTATTATTTTATGTTAATTGTATTAAAAATCAATGTAAAAATATCTATTTTCATCAATAAAACTAACAAAGTTAACAAAAAATTATACAAAATAATTGGCTGACATGATTGAACTTTTTTTAATAATTGATGGAATCAATTGAAACTTTTTAAAACAATTAAACAACGTAGTTAAACATTTTTAATAATTAAGACATCTAATTAAACTTTTAATTATAATTAAAACAACAAGTTGACAAAATTGAGATGACGCAAAGGAAGGTGCCGTGCAAATATAAAACAGCCAATTTGACAAACTTTACCCGCGTATAATTTCCATAAGTGGTGACTATTCATCTGTTATTTCATCTTCAATTGAAAAAGATTATTTATCCCTTAATTTTTTTTAGATTGTGTTTGGATAAGGAATATTAAAATTTTAAGGAATTTAAAATGCCTAGAATTTGAATTGTTATGATTTTAATTTCCTTTATTTTTCAAATGCTTTATTTGGATAAATCAATTCAAATTTCTTCCCTTTTAAATTTTTTATTTGGATAGGGCAATTCAATTTCCTCCATATGCAAAATTTTAATTTTATATTTTAAATAGATGAAATTTTAATATTAAACTTTATAGAAAATAAACACAATCTAATTTTGAAATATTAATTAAAAAATATTTTTAATTTTTAATAATTTATAAATACAAAATATTGATAATTTTAACTAGGGTTGTTTTGCTTGACCACAACCAGTGATATTTTTAAACCGATATTAACCAAGGTTATTTTTCAGTCGACATCAAATAGGTTTTTTTTTTTGTCAAAGTATGTTGAGAATATTTGTCAGCTGACGTCAGTCGAGGTAATTTTTTGGCTAACGTTGGTTGAGTCTATTTTTAAGTTGATGTTGGCTAGATTTTTTTACCAACGTCAGCTAGGGTTTGTTTGGCCGACACCGGCTAGGGTCTTTTCGAACGACATTGACCAAAGCTATTTTTAGCCAACGTCAGCCTAAAAAATCCTAGCAAGTGTTGACAAAAAAACCTACCCAATATCGGCTAAAAAATAGCTTGGTCAATGCCGACTAATAGAACCTAATCAATGTCGGTTGAAAAATATCCCTGACCAATGTCGGACAAAAAACCTTACCCAACATCGACTATAAAATAGCCTTGGCTGATGTTGGCTAAAAAATAACTCTGACCGGTGTCGACCGAAAAAATTCTAGTGGATGTCGACTGTAAGAACCTAGTCAATGTCGACTAAAAATAGTCATGCCCGATGTCAATCAAAAATACCTAGTTGGTGTTAGTAGAAAAAACTCTACAACATCAACCAAAAAACCTAGTTAATGTGGTTAAGAAATAGCTATGGCTGATGTCAGCCAGAAAACCCTAGTCGATATCAGTAAAAAAATCCTAACCGACGTCGGCTAAGAAAATCTAGTTGACATCAGCCAAAACACCCTAGCTAACATCAGCTAAACAATAACCCTAGCCGATATTGGCTAAAACATAACTTTGGCTAATGTTGGCTGAAAAAACCTAACTGACGTCGGCTAAAAAACCCTAACAGATGTCTACTCAAAAGTTAGTCATGACCGATGTCAATAGAAAAAATGTAGCCAACGTCGGCCAAAAAAATCATTGGTCAACATCAACTGAAAAAACCTGGATAACAACGACAAAAAATTTAATTGGCCGACATTAGCAAAAATTTCCCATGATTGACGTCAGTGAGAAAATAACTTTAACCAACATCATCTAAACAAATTTTAGCCGATATCGACAAAAAATAGTTTTGGTTGACATCATACAAAAAAATTTTGACCGAAAAAACTTCAACCAACGTCAGTGAAAAATAACTTGTCAATATCAGCCGTAAAAACTTTGGTCACCCGTAGTAGTAAGTGTTGAGTGAGAAAGAGTTGCGAGCAAGAACATGAGTTAGAGTGAACATCTCCGGAAAAAGAATTTCAAATTCTATATTTTTTGAGAGAATTTAAAATCTCTCTATTTTAGTGAATCAAAATGATTCATAAAAATATCAAAAATTAAATCTTCTTTCAAATACTTTATCCAAACAAGCTATTGTATCATGAATCATTTTAAATTCCTTGAAAAAATGAATTCCCCTGTTAAATTGCTTCATCCAAACACACTTTAGTGTTTTAAAAAAGTGCTTATTTTATTTATCATTACCTTTTGTAAATTGAAATGCACTCTAACACACTATTATTAAAATTTATTAAAAATTATAAATCATAAAAGATGAAACTCAATAATTTTATAATTCTTTAAATTTTAGTCAATATTAAAATATTATTAACATTTCTATTATCTATTCCAGAGGATAAACTAAATTCATGCTTAAAAGACCATGTTAGTATTTCATGGCTGAAAGATCTCTCTAGGAAATTTTAAACATGATTGTTTAGCTACACATTTGTCAACATACTGATTCCAACACATTATTATAGGTTAAAATTGATTAGAAACTACAAAATTATGAATATAATTTATTATGTAAAAGTAAGACCTGAAAAATATATTCAAAAGAGTGTGTTAAAAAATATATTAGTAACATTTCTCATTCCGAATTTATACTTCAAAATTGTGTATATGATCCACATAACAATGAAAAGAAAAGAAGAGAACAACAAATCATATCGACTACTTCACCATTGGTGAAATGATGCTCTAAAGTGTCCCGACTAACATTTATGTCACTCACAAAAAGACAAGTGGAACATGTCACCTACGAGTAATCCCTTGTTGGAAAATCAACACTCTAATACCAATGTTGGGTAATTAACGCCCCCACAAATAAAACTACTCACACCCACAAAGAATCGTGAAAACACAACAAAGATTACACCGTAGAAAAAATAATAGCAAATACAAGAATTTAACGTGGTTCGACACCTCTTGTCTATGTCCATGGAACCGACTCAAAAAGTATTTCACTATCACAAAAATGATTACAAGATTATAATCCACCCCAAATAGTATATCACTCTACAAACCCGAGTACCCCACTCAATGATTACAAGCAATGATAACACTCTCACACAAAGACACTTTTCTCTCAACAAAGTGACTTTGTTTCACAATCTCTCTTCTCACACACTCTCTCCTCATGTGTTGTGTTTCTATACTAATTCTCTTCCCTATTTATAGTTATGATTGTCACCAACTATAATAAATAAACTCTTTTGGAAGTTGAAACAAAAACAACTTTCAATGCATCCATTCAACTAAGGTTCATCTAGTAAAATGCAATCTTTCAATTTATATTTAAATCACTTAAATCTTAGTGATAAAAATTCAATTCCCAGTGTGCATACACCTTATTTTTTGGCTTGAAACTCTACATCCCTATCACATACAAAACCGTGTTATTCCACTCAACCATTCCTTGAGAAGCATGATATAAGATGGAAATTTTCTCTCTTATACAAAAAGTGAAGTCACCATTGACATCTATTTCTCGATAAAGTAACTGAGCATACAAGTTACATCTTTTCTCAACAAAGTGTAATCTAAACTCAATAATAAAAAAAAAAACTCAACGGATTGCTTAAGTCTTCAGTACTAAAAACTTGGCCTCCTGTATCAGAGTAAACATAGTCAATGATTGATGCACCAACAACATTTTAATACAAAACATTATTGAATAAACAACTGAAGTCCGCTTACACATGATATTGACAAGTACACCTATATTACATAGCAGGATTAATACAAGCACACTTCGATATATTGGTTAATTATTACTTGAACCATCATTATACAAAACATTTACACCAGGCCTAATCTACTAAACAATTTATTAATAATAGCATGTTCGGGGAAATGGAATCTACTCATGAAGGATGATGCCATAAATGTTGAAGGGTTAAAGCTCCTAAATGAAGCATATGAAATGAAACAACTGCAAGCCACAATCAGAATGGGGACTAAAAAAGCAATGCAATAAATAAAAAAATTTATTGTTTGCTTACATCAGGGATGGCCAATGGGTTGATAAAAGTTTAGCTTGACCCAAATTCAAAGCTGGACGATATCAAGATTGGTTATCAACTTAGCATACAGGGTTTGATTATGTAACTGAGAAGAAATCAAGTTCATCAGGCTTGACTAGAGTTTGGTCAATTTATGTAAATAAATGAAAGTTTATAAATTGCTCAATGAAATATTTTTGGAACAAGAAGTTGGTTCTCAAAACATTAACAGCATGAAATTGGTCTGGAAATGATGATTTTATCATTGTCTGACATCCTGGTACAAAACAACTTTTGGACTATTTTAATATCAACGAAGTACCAAAATGTTTATAATATTATAACAGCTTTCATAACAAAATTTAATATTTAAAATTGTAAAGAAAATGAAAAGTTAAATTATTATGATTCCTATAGTTCCATTAAAATTTAAACTAAGTTTATAATTTAAAAGTATATATTTGGGTCCCTATGTTTTCAATTTTTTCAAAGAAGCCTTACTAACAGCCGTTAATTTTGGCTAAACTATAAGGATACATTGGAAAATTCAAAAAACTATATCTGATAAATGCAAATTGACTAGGTACCTATAGTTTATCTAAAATCTTTCAAAAAGATCATTATATTTTAACGAAACTTAATATTTACTGATGAGTGAAAACTTTCAAAATATTGAGCGGTATAGGAGCCCAATTACAAAATTTTAAATTATAAGAACCAATTTTAAAAATCAATGAAACTATAGGGACTTGCAAATGATTTAACCAAACAAAAAACTTAAAATAATTATTAGAATGAGGATTGAGCTTGATGACAAAACTAAATTAGGATTGGACTCAAGCATTTCCGCTTTGTTAAACTCCCACAATATATAACATTTACTCATAAAACAGAAGAACACATTATAGCCTCCTGCAAATTCCCAAGAATCACATATTCCGCACATGTATTGGATTTAGGATAATAAGTTGTAGAATGAGTTAATAATAGTACTTACAACTGAAATTGACTTTGCAGGCAACAAGTATCATAACTCAGTGAGTTAACCAACCAGAACCCAAAATCTTCAATGCTTTAGGTCTTCTATGCCACAATATTGCAAACAATAGAGTCCTCAACAGAACCCCATTTGCAAAATGAGGAATAATTATACGTACCCAATAAGGGTAGTACGGCCCAGGCAATTTGATCAATGTGAAGAAAATTGCAATGGCAATTAAATGCCATGGAATTTCGGCATCCTGAAAACAGGACCGGTCATAAGCTATGGTACAAGGGTGAAATCAAACAAGACATAAGCTACACTAAACACTAAATTGGGAGGGGGGCAGCACCAGATTGAGTTTCTCATATTTTTTCTATTATAACCAATAAAAATGATCTCAAAATATATTAGGTCCAACCCCACATTCTAAGATGATATCAAAGTTTATCCAAGTTTCATTAGTGGGCCACCTGCATTTGGGCTTTGGCACGTTCCAGGCTAGAAGTCCTAGGAGTTACGGGGAGTGTTGAAAAGTCACGTTAATTGTGGGACCCCCTAGTCCACAGTAATTGGGGCCTCTTTGGGGGTTGCCTTAATTGCAACCTCGAAGGTGGTGGTTTAGTCTTACATCAGTTAGAAATATGACCAAATTAAAGCATACAAGGGGGTGACAACACTCACCTTACAAGTCGATTTTGTAAGGTTGAGTTAGATCCATAACCCACATTCTAAGAATTAATATCAGCATAAGGTTCCTAACAGAACTGCCCCCGGAAAACAAGGCAAGCATCTAGCTTTGAAATATTGAAATTCATCCTCAATTCTTAATAGAAGCCGAATGCCTAAACTGGAATTTGGAAATAAATGAACATCCAAGGTAGTCATTGTATTGTCAACCACTGTCAAATAGCCGCAAAGAAAACTCATCAAGTGGAGTGAGATTAACTGATTCAAAAGGAGCATACCCCAATTGTTAGCCAACTCATGATATGGAGGCAATGTGACTGTTCAAATCTTCTACTAAATGAGTGAAAGACATAATGAACCTAAAGAGCTTAAGCATCACAACTGATTCATTCTAAATGTGGGAAAGTAATTCTAGAAAAAACAACAGCTTAATGCTCTACATTCGACAAATCTCTCTGATATATAGATTTTTAAATGGTGCACAACCAATGATCTTACCCTTAGACGTGGAGATAACTGGAGGGCAGTCTCTTTAAGGATCCCAGCGACAGCAACTCCAAAGAGAACCGGAAGAGGAACAAAGACTAGCTTCCTTTCATGTGCACAGTAGGACATTTCACTGAGGGAGGTAACTGCGAATACAGGTACAGCTAGGTATTTGACAACAACCAAAATAAGATCAAGAATAAGTTGAATGAAGTTGTCTAAAGCCTTGTTATGCGGGAATTTCTTCACCGGCTCCGGAGAAATGTCCCAAAGCTTTTGCACTTTGTCTATTAATTGGTCCAGCTTCATTTTCCCATGATCATCTGATTGATGTGCTGACATATTCATAGAACAGAAGATCTTGGTCCCTCTCTTCTGAGATGCACAAAATGGTTTAACACTCAAGCAGCAACTGTGCTTCTCAACAAAACATGATGTACCCTGTGCAACAGCAAAAAGGGGGAATTTTACCTTATGAAGCCAGTAACCAGACCTTAGAAAAACACTTTTGTTTAACCAAATGTAGAGGTAGACGAGATTCAAAAGAGTTCTAATAGATAAACGCTGTCAATATTAAAGTTTTTATGCTATCAAACAATAAGAACTTGTCCTTTGAATGACTTTTAAGGTGGTTATTATAAAAGTCAATGAACTTATCATACATGATGATCCGTGATTAGATGATAGTGTAAAAGACTTTTACACCGTGAGTCTGTACATGTATTATTTAGGGTCTATTAGGAAGAGCTTATTTACAACTTATTTGAACTTAACTTATGGTATAAGAACTTGCGCAAGCATTTGGAAAAAGCTTGTGATATTTTCAAAGTTATTTTCAATAAGCTTTCTAGGATAGTTTATGAAACTTATATGAAAATGTAGAAACAACTAATACACACATGGTTATACGAGATTCAAAAACTCCAAAACAAATGATAACCGGCAATTTTCAGATTTAGTAATGCATTATACACAAATTTCCTGACAACATAAATAATTTAATAAATGAAAAAAATACACCTTGCATTTCACGTTTGCCTACTAGGAGAAAGCAAGAATATTGTAAGAGAAAAAGTTGAAAAGGGTACCTTGAATCCGAGAAAGGGAGGTTGTTGGGTTGTGATTGTGTTGTTGAGGGTGAAGGGTTGGAAACGAGAAGAAGCAGTAGCAGCAGATAGAAGGTGAGACATGTTTGTTTGTGAAGTTTAAAGATAAAAACATGAAACCAAATTCGAACACCCTTTTGAAAGGGGATTGCAATTCAACAAGTGGGTTTTGCGGAGGTGCCAACGGAACGGAGTAACCATAGAATACAGCGTACTAGTCTGTTTCAGGACGAACAGTGCGAAAGTAATAACAGTCATTGGATATACTATTATTTTAATTAGACTAAGATTTTTTCAACATTTTTCCCATTTTGTCCCTGTCTCCTACACGCTCTCAGATTCTGAGTATATCGAGAGGAAAATACTCCTCTCCATTTACTTAAAATATTCGGTAGGAAAGGATAAACATTGGCTTGTGGTCCCAATGTATCCGCTCTCTATATCTCTCTTACTGAAAAATTCATTAATGGAGAGAATCCCAACCAATATTGTGAGAGCTCTAAGAAAAGTGAATGCAGATGTTCCAAGGAGATTAAAAGGATAAAATTGAAAAATAGAAAAAGAAAATAATTAAAAGGAAGAAAAATTAGTTGAGATTATAAAAATATATATATTAAAAATAATTGTATTAAGAAAATTTATTCAACACTTCATTTGTAAATTTAAATTATACTATAAATATAATCTACACATTTATTTAATAACGAGACACTCGACTGAATTTTTATATGGTCTCAATACGGTTAATTTAATATTGATAATTGTTAAATGTGAAGAAGTAAACTTTTAAAAAATTTAAATAAATACAAATACTTTGTAAACCAATCATAATAAGTAGAGTATGAATAGGCCGTAAAAAATGTAAAAAAAAGAGTATTTATACGCCGTAAAAAAAGTAGAATATTTTCTTGTCTTAAATATTCATTTAATCATTTGAAAATGCTTGGCATTTAAATTATTATTTAAATATGGTTTGGATTTATACTATTATCATTAGCAAAATACTGTTAAATTAAATTATTTATACTAATTGTTGGTGAAACAGAGTCTTTTCTAAGTTAAATGTCTTAATGACAATAAAATTTTATAGAACAAATTCTAAGTTCATTAGACTTGTGTTACTAATGGTTTACCTGGAGTGTTTTCAAAGTTATATGATTTATCAAGAAGCATGAAAAAAAGTGTGAAACATTACCATAATGGTTTCTTAAATATGAAGTTTGTCCAACTTTAGAAGGCAAGAAACCAAAAGTAAAAGGGCAATCATGAGCAAGAAACCAAAAGCAAAAGGGTAATCATGAGTTTTATGTTAAAGTGCAAATATTATGATTTGTATATGACTAGAAGCATGATTCTCGAGATAGTCTAAGTCAAGGAGTAAATATTAGAAGTTACACATTACTTAAGAATCATCAAAAGATGTAATGCAAAAGAAAATAAATACAACAGACATACGTGTTTATACAATCAAGAAGCACACACTAATGATGAGCTCTTCTAATGTGATGGATTAGAATTGAAAAGAAAAGAACTAGTCATCTACAACAAGTCCTACATCAACAAGGCAACCATGTAAAAAGAAAGGAGTCTCTTACACCTACAACGGTAACAAAAAGAACATCAACATTTTGCAGAAAACTCACTTTTTTGTAGAGTAGCAAACCTCTTGACTATGCTAGAGAAATGAGAAGTCATGAGTTGCTAACATAACAAGCACCAACGGTCCAATTTCAAATTCAAGTTGTGTGCAAGTTATTCCAACTAAGGAAGAAGGAGGAGACATGTGTGTGATGGAGACAACCAGGGGCAGATGTAAGGGGACAATGCATCAGCACCCCTCCCTTGGACTTCTTTAAGTATATATATAATAATTTAGAGTAACGCTCTTGAGGTTTTCACTAATTACACATGCTCCCCCTCTTTTTTCCAACATTTCTTTGGCATCTTCTTAGACTAACGGTGTTAACTTCCATTAAATTTTTTAGAGAAACCCAAAAATACCCTTAAACTTGTAACATAGAACTTCTCTCATTTTGAAATGTTATCGCTAGGGTTTGTGAGAAAAAAATTGCAAAAAGAAAATTATAATGAAAAAAAGAAGAAATAGTTGAGATTATAAAAAAAAATAGAGTAAATTACACTTATCTCCCCTAAGTTTAAGACTTATTACACTCATACCCACTCATTATTGGATCCTTACCCAAGTACCCTTAAGTTTTCAATTTCATTACATAGGCACCCCTTGATCGTCATTTCTGTTAATTTTAGAACATCATATGTTGTGCATGTGTGATTTAATGTTATAACTATATACAAATAAATTAAATTAAAGGTTTATTCTTCAACGTGAATTATTCTCTTTGCTTTATTTCTTTCAAAATATATCACATCACATTTCACTTTTAAACACATTTCTAATTTTTTTATTTTTTTATTTTTTCTATTTGATTTTTCTTTAATCAGATTGATATTTTTAATTACTACAAATTTATCAAATTAGTTTTAATAACTATTATATGTGTTTTAGTTAACATATTTGCTTGTGTATTTTTAATTTGATTTATTTTCCATTTTAGAACAAATATATATTTTTTGTACACTAAACAATTACTTTACAAACTTAATTTTCATAACAAAGCTAGAGAAAACAAAGAAATGAAAAAAATTTGTGATCAAATAAGAAATGAGAACAAGAAGTGTCTAAAACAAAAGTGAAAAAAATATGATTATGCAAAATTCACATCCAATCTCTTTTTATTTAATGGAAAGATAACAAATGCCCCCTTATATCACTACTAAAATAAGTTTCTGTACTACTCATATTTGGAAAAACCGTTGTCATTTGAGATACAATGATAATTTTGTAAATACAACTAACTTTTCAAACACTATTTTTAGAAAGTTGTCTTTGAAACCTCAAGATGACACAGCTTTTAAAAGACGGTTTTTAACAAACATAATTTTTAAAAACCTTCTTTGATTTAGTATTAAAAAAAAATGTCATCGCGTGACCTTTTCCTGTACTACTAGCTCACCTTATCGCTTGTGCCCTCAATCAGCCACTATTCTTTGTGCCCTCCCCTACCTTGTGTGCTCCCTCACCCACTATTTGTTGTGCGTGTCCTCCCTCACCGACTGTTCGTCATGTCGTCCCTCACCTACTCTCTATCGTGCTCGAACTAGAGGACTCAGGCAAAGCGCCATACCCGAACCAAACGTGTTCTTCGTGTGCCCTAACCTCTACCGCCGCGCAGATGGCGCAACCGTCGGTGTTCTCCACCACCATGATGAAGCCTCCGAGACGTATCTGCTTCTTGATGGTGACTGATGGCACTCATCACTGAAATCCTCAGTCGTCACTGGTGACATTCTGTGATCCGACGGGTGGCATCACAGCCGCGTGGCGAAGGAGGAATATTCCTTCATCGTTCCAATCCAATTCTTAGTGGTGGAGATTCCTTTGTTTGATCTCATTTCATTCCTTTTTTATGGATTATTATCATTCGCAATCTCTCCATGGCTGATGTTTTTTTATTTTAAATTTCATCCTTAGATTTAGGATTTGATTTAGCTCCACTCTATCTCTTTGGTTGAATCATGTTTGGATCTGAGGTATTCGTTTACCTTTATTTGTTTTGTTTGGTTTCCGAGAAAATTGAAGCGAACTGCAAACAGATTTACCTCATCTGGATTTGGATGTAACAGGTGTTGTCAGTGCTCACATTTCGACATTGTTGAGTTAAAATTTTGCTGGTTTTGAGTTGCTTTGTGACTAATATATTTTTTTCTCGGCAACCAAATAGACGGATTCAAAATTTGCACTAATTAATTAGTAAAGTATATTTGTGAAAGCGAAGATAGAAATGGTTGTTGTTGTTGAATTTGTGATGGGATTTTTCTTGTTTCTGTACTAATTGTAGTTCCCCTCTTTTTTTTTGCGCGTTTGAAAAGTTTTGGCACTCTCAAGTTCATTTTGGTGAGGATTCTGATTAAGGAAAATTTTCTTTTATTCATTCGGAGGAGAAACGTCTCAAACTCTCTCTCTTTCTCCTTCAGTTGGAAACTGTTTTTTCTTTTAGGGACCAAACCAATTTTTGTTTAGCATTCATCCTTGATAATGAACATTTCAAGGGAGAGCTCCCCTGGTTGCGATCTTTTCATTAACTAATAATACTTGTTTGCTATCTTCATTTTCATCGGTTGCTACATTGTTAACTAGTTCATCAACTAATACTTATTCTCTATTTTTATTTTCATTAATTTCTACATTATTAACTTTTCATTCAATGAGCAATTACTTATATTTTCAGATTTATTTTTATGTGTTTTGATAAATCTATCTAGAGCCCCATTCTCGGATTCAGATAAAGCATCAACTTTTATTAAAGTTTTGAATAATTAGATTCCAATTTTCGAGTTGACATTTTTAAATAAAGCAACTAATTTATAAAAAATAAATAAAAATTATAAATCAAGATTATGAAAAAAATGTTAGAACAATAAAACCAGATCGTCAACTTGTAAATGAATTGTTTTATATACTTCTTTGAGTTGAGATACTTGACCACAATGCTCTATGAACTTTGAAATTAATAAATTTAAAACAAAATTATTTTAGAATTTCAAGGAATTATACAAAAATAATAATAGAACTGAATTATAAAAATTACAATCGTATTTCAAAAAGCAAAAAAGAGCATAAAAGATTCAAATGATTTAACCAAATGGATAGATGGATTATTAAAATAACATGTATAATACCTTATACGTGAATCGGAATAGGAGCAGCAAAGCCAAGCCACAAATCAAAAGTAAAACAAGAAATATTGAGAAAAAAAAAATCAATAAGCGTACTTAATCAAATGAGAATCAAGAAAGGAATAATCTACATAAATACAAAGCCACAAAGAGTATAGATAAGAATGAGAGTTATATTTCAATTAATTTGAGAGAATAAAGAGTGACTTTTGAATTACTTTCGTCACCAAAAACTAATTTACTTCATCACCCTACTTTATTTTATAGACTATATAACATATCAATAAATACTCAAATTATGAAGAAAAAATGATATATATGATTAGAAAGAAAATATTAAATAATTCAACATTTATAACGGTTAAATTTATATTTTTAAAAAAATATTAAGTGGTATAGGTGTAAAAATTTGATATCTGAGATATACTTTGATCATTTTTTTACATGTTCAATATCTACATTTATACATGTATTTTCTGTATATGATCAGTTAGTAATTATACGAAGTTTTTCTGAACTGCTTAACTTTTTTTTATACTAAAAGTGGACTGCCTAATTAACTTAGGTTATATTTAGAGTAGCAAAGAAAGCGATGATGTGAAATGAAGTGGATAGAGTGTGGTTTCAAGTCATTTAATTATTCAAATTATTTAAATTCCAATAGAATGGAATAATAAATAATGAAATATATTTTACTATTCCATTCAAAACTTATATTTTTTAATCTTCTAATTTGGAGAGTATTTAATAGAATCATAGTAATAATATTTTCACTTTTATCCAATTACAATTATATTCCTTTAATTTAAATTGTCACACATTTTATTTTTATATACATTGTGTCTTTTTAAACACAATTTAGAGTGTGTTTGATTTAAAGGATAAAAAAAAATTAAAATAAAAAATGTCATATTCACATGGAATCATATAATTTTCTTATCCCTCAACTAAGCACGCCCTTATTATTTTGCACACCAACAATTCGTAAGATGATTAACTCTTCACAAATTATTAATCAATCTTTTATCAAAATTCATCATGCTTTTTTTTTTTTTATCAATGCCATGCATCGATTGTAACAACCAAAAACTTTTTTCCTAAAATTTTAGAAAAGGAATTAGAAAATAAATATTTTCTAGAATTTTAATTTTAAGATGTTAAGATTGTTTTTTCAGAAGTATTCTTAAAACTCAATTGAATAAATTTAGGATAATTTATTAATTAATATTCAAAAATAAATAAAACCTTCTTTTAAATTTGAAGAGTTAAAAACTATTTTTTAAATCTTATAAATTAAATTTTCATGATGGAAAATTAAAATTTTAATTTTGGTGTATCATAAACTATGCTAGAATTTATTTTCATGTTGCATATATACATACATATATTTATGTATAAATATCATGTGTAAATGTATGGTGAGTTTATATTCGAGCCATTCCTAAGCTATAGCAACGTTTTGGGCTTTGTAGCAATAATATCCTTTAACATGGAATGATCTCGCTCCATCTTTCTTTGGGAGTTGCTACGTGCATCCAGCAATATTGTTAGGGTGTTAGGGCATCCAGCAAGCAGTGAATGAGCAATTTTGTCTTTCTGCGAAGGCTATTTCTGAAAGATCATTCTTCCGAAAGAAAAAGGTGGGATTCCGGAAGACCTCTAGAATACGCTCCGAAAGAACGGTCTTTCGGAAGTTTTCCGGAAAAAAGGGTCTTCCGGAAGACCACCTTCTTCTTCCGGAAGAAGGTTTTTCCAGAAGTTATTTTATTTGTTTTTTTTAAAATGCTATATTTTTCTAATTATTTAATTTTAATAAATAAATTACGTTATAAAATAAATAATATTATTATACATAAATTGTTATTAGTGAACATAATTATGACTAATATTTGTAATTCCTTTTTTACGCGCATGTAAATGTAAATAATAATTTGTGTGACAATTTAGTATAATTTAAATCATAAAAATTAATTAGTTCGTATATTTTATAAAAAATATAAAATATTTATTATGATAACATTTAATTTGTATTACAAAACTTAATATATAAAAAAATAATTATAATTTTATAACAACGTGAAGTAAAAATAAATTTCATTTTATAATAATAACTAAAAATAAAATAATATTTAATGTATATGTAATGACGATTTTGCCCCTGGTTGTTTTCTTTAAAGTTATTGCGCTGTTTTTATATTTTACACACTTCCATTTCACCTTCATCCCCGTCTTTTTGCTAATGCTATCCTTTTCCGTAAAAAGCTGGTGGTCCTGTGAAGTAGCTGTTCCGTAGCAAGCGATTTGGTGGTCTCGTGAAGCAGCTGTTCCGTATTTGAAGTTATTTTAGTTGTTGATGTTCGTATTTCGTCGGAGGTACGCATTTATCAGTTTTTTTTTTGCGTTTTCTGGGTAGTTGTTTAGAGAAGATGAACAGTAAAAAGCTATTTTCGGAATAACTTTTAACTACAGGAGGAAGTAGTTCCAGAATGAGAATGTTGATTTTCCAGAAGTACTTCTTCCGGAAGTTAGTATTCTCAATTACGGAAGAAGTTGTTCCGGAAGACACTTCCGGAACCACTTCTTCCGGAATTGGCCATAGTAACTTCCGGAAGAACTTCTTCCGGAAGTTAGTTTATTAACAAATTTTTTTAATTCTGTTTTAAAATATATATATATATATATATATATATATATATATATATATATATATATATATATATATATATATATATATATATATGAATATTATCATTTATAATATCTGTATTTTTAATTGTGGATATATTTGGTTTAATTAGGTATAATGATTTTGGTATAATATTAAATGATTTAGGTAACATAATTGTATTTTGTTGTAGTGGAAAAATGTTTTATTAGTTGTTTATTATAGTGTTAAGTTTAGTTTAAGTAAATAATGTAGTTATAAATTTAGAATATATTTGTATTAGTTGTTAATATGTTTGTTAGTATAATGTAGTCAATTTATGGATGTGGTTATATGATAATTTGAATATACTTTTGTATGATGCATATGTCCTGTTAATATGTTAGTTAATATGTAGTAAATTTTTGGATGTGGTTATATGATAATTTGAATGTACTTGTGTATGATGCATATGTCCTTAAAATGGACGAAGATCAATGGACGTATGACTATGCGATGTCACAAGAAGTTCATATGGATTATGATTATGATAATGAAGAAGAATGTGAGGTGAATGAACCACATGTCGATTGTTCAAATGCTTTTAATACGTCTCAGGTATTCATAGATAATTTGAGTCATTTGGTTGAATTGATGTTTTGTATAAAAATTAATATGTTGGGGTTGCGTTGTAGGTATTCGGTACTCGAGATGATGTTTTGCAATGGGCTCGAACAGTTGCCCATGAAAATGGATTTGTTACAGTGATTATAAGGTCTGACACAGATACCGGTAGCAGAGGAAAAAGTTCATTTGTCTTAATTGGGTGTGAAAGGAGTGGTACGTACAAGTGTAGGAATAAAGAATTCGTTAGAAAAGACACTGGGAGTAGAAAATGTGGTTATCCCTTCAGGCTTCGTGGGAAACCAGTACATGGAGGGGAATGTTGGATGGTGAAGTTGATCTGTGGGATTCACAATCATGAATTGGCCAAGTCCTTAGTTGGACATCCATACGTTGGGCGATTGCCTAAGAATGAAAAGAAAATTATTGCTGATATGACAAAGTCGATGGTGAAACCAAAAAACATCTTGCTAATGTTGAAGGAACACAATGCCAACAGTTGCACCACGATAAAACAAATTTACAATGCAAGAAGTGCATATCGTTCTTCAATAAGAGGAGCTGATACTGAAATGCAACATCTGATGAAGCTTCTCGAACGTGATCAATACATTCATTGGCATAAATTGAAGGATGAAGTTATGGTGCGTGATCTGTTTTGGTGTCACCCAGATGCAGTAAAGTTATGCAATGCATGTCATCTGGTGTTTTTTATAGACAGTACCTACAAAACAAATAGGTACAGACTCCCACTACTTGACTTTGTTGGAGTGACACCAACGGCGATGACATTCTCTGCTGGGTTTGCATATCTGGAGGCTGAGCGTGTTAATAATATTGTATGGGCTTTGGAACGATTTCGAGGCCTATTTTTAAGAAACGATCGCCTCCCTGTTGTTATTGTCACTGACAAAGACCTAGCACTGATGAATGCAGTGAAAACTGTGTTCCCGGAGTGTACAAATTTGTTGTGCAAGTTTCATATCGATAAGAATGTGAAGGCGAAGTGCAAATCTTTAATCGGTGAAAAAAAATGCGTGGGACTATGTAATGGATAACTGAGGTACTTTGGTTGATTGTCCGTCCGAACACCAGTTCGCTGAGTCGCTTCAGAAGTTTCAAATTGCTTGTTCGCCTTGGCCGATGTTCATTGACTATGTTAACGACACATGGATTATCCCCCACAAGGAAAAATTTATTACATCATGGACGAATAAGGTCATGCACCTAGGCAACACAACAACAAACAGGTATTAAGAACTGATTTTATTTGTTAGTAAGGATTATTAACAAATGACATTTAATTGTTGTATATTTTCATGTTTGTTGCGTATTTTAAATGTAGGGTTGAATCAGCTCATTGGGCTCTCAAAAGAGTACTACAAAATAGCGTTGGAGACCTATGTAGTGTTTGGGATGCCATGAACAACATGATCACGCTGCAACACGTTGAAATTAAAGCATCCTTTGAAACCAGTACGCATGTGGTTGGGCATGTATATAAAAAAACCTTATACAAGAGGCTTCTTGGGATGGTTTCAAGGGACGCTTTAAATCAGATTGCTTCTGAGGTTGACCATCTACGTTATCTCGGCAACCATCCTTCTTCTTGTGGTTGTGTGATGAGAAGCACGCACAGTCTTCCTTGTGCATGTGAGCTTTCTAGGTATACTGCTGGCAGCATCCCAGTGGAGTCAGTCCATATTTTCTAGAGGAGACTTTGCTTTTCAGACCAAGGGTTATGTGAAACGGAAGTCAGCATCAAGGAAGAGATAGAGACCATATCTAAAAGGTTTGATGAACTTGATGTGTCTGGCAAAGTAACTCTGAAGAGTAAACTTCGAGAAATTGCATACCCTGATCATAACTCTATATGCCCTACTCCGTCAAAGGTCAACACTAAAGGTGCACCGAAGAAATCGATGAAAAGAAGTCAAAGATCCACAAAGCGTGATCCGTCTTACTAGGAGTATGTTGATGCTTTTCATTCTGTTCAAAGCAGCAACTCTCCAATCAAACGTAGTGATGCAATCCTACCCCACAAGGGCATTAGATAGAAGACTCCAGGTAGATTGTGCCAGAGATCCAAGGGAAGACCCTAGGGTAGATTTCGAGCCCATGGGCTAAGTATGAGCCCGCTTATCTTTGTAAATATTAGAATAGGTTTTTCCTTTGTTTGGGCCTTATATTTTGACCATTCTAGTAGTATAGGGTTTTAGTCTTGTATTTCGAGGCATTTTGAGTAGTCTTTGTAGTAGGGATATTTTTTTTTTTTTGTATTTTCATGTATTTTTTCATGGGGGTGAGCTTAGCTATTATAGGGGGTGTGTAGCTAAGCTCTAGCTTCTCATCTCAAGGAGGTGAGCTTAGCTATTAAAGAGGTATGTGTAGCTAAGCTCTAGCTTCTTTAGGAATCTTCTTAAGGAAGATTCTCAAGGAGGTAAGCTTAGTTATGAGAGGGGTGTGTGTAGCTAAGCTCTAGCTTCTCAAGGAAGTTTTCTCAAGGAAGCTTCTCAAGGAAGTTTTCTCAAGAAATCTTTTCAAGGAAGCTACCTAGTCTATAAATAGAAGCATGTGTAACACTTGTTGTAACTTTGATGAATGAGAGTCTTGTGAGACACAACTCAAAGTTCAACTTCTCTCCCTTTTTGTTCCTTCAATTTCGTGCTCCCCCCTCTCTCTTTCTCTCCCTCTTTCTTTTCCTCCATTGAAGCATCCTCTCCAAGCTTCTTATCCAAGGCTCATCTTGGTGGTGAAGCTCCTTCTTCCATGGCTTATTCCCTAGTGGATGACACCTCCTCTCACCTCTTCTCCTTTGTCTTCCGCTGCATCTCCATGGTGGAAAATCACCATTAAAGGACCTCATTGAAGCTCAAAGGTTCAGTCTCCATAGAAGCTCCACAAGCAAGCTTCCATCACATAGTGCATCATGTTTTGAACCGTCTCAGCTAACAAGGATCATCCCGATGTTGGATCAATTTGCGCCATTCATTCAAGGTTTCATTCGTGACGTTGTGGATGTCAAAGCGGACGATAACTGTGGATATCGGTCCATTGCCGCTTTATTAGGTATGGGGGAAGATTCGTGGCCGTTAGTGCGTAATGAATTGATTAAAGAACTTGGCAGGTGGTCGCATGAGTACATGAACCTCTTCGGTGGCACAGAGAGATTTGAACAATTAAAGTTGTCCCTACTTGTTGATGGGTTTTCGAAGGTATGTTTTTAGGTTAATTTTTTTAATAACAAACTTTAAATTACTTACATGTGTATGTTTGGTTGATTCAGGTTAGTGTGGACAAGTGGATGGATATAACGAAGATGGGATATGTGATTGCATCACGGTATAACGTAATCCTTGTATCGTTGTCCCGACAACAAAGCATGGCATTTTTTCCTCTTAGAAGTCAACCACCACCTGATTCTTCTGGGCACCGCATAAGATGTGTCGGTCACGTGTTTGGAAATCATTTTGTTCAGGTACATTGAATATAGTTACTATAACAATTATGCAATGACTTCGCTAGTTCATTTGACACGGTCACCGCATGATATAATCTTTGTTCATGTACAACAGGTTTATTTGAAAGACCATTGTCCCTTACCGCCTCTAGGGTTGTTGTGGTCAAGCAATTGTTATTCTCAAGCAAAGCAGTGGACAACTCCATATATTAGTAGAATGCAGCAATACACAAGCTTGATGTCATTCAAAAGACACTATGTCGACCTAAATGAAGACTAAACATGCATTGTTTATGTAATTGTATTCATTATGCGATATAATTTGTTGTAAGCCATTACTAACCAATTAATATTATTAAGTACTCATTTCGTTAAGCAAAAAAATTGTTGGTCCAACAAAAATCATTTACGCGTGTAGCATACATCATTGTCATAATTGATAACACATAATGACATGCATGCGTATTAAAGTTTGAGTGTGACAACACATTGACTGACTTGACTACACATTCTGAGGGAAACATAAACACGAAACATGTTCACCCGTGTCTATTTTTTTGTAAACAAAGTGAAGCAATCGCTCAGTCACAACCATCTATATATATAGCAGACACGGCTAATAAATGACACATTATCTTGCTTTCACATAGTCTCCCAATTGATACACAAAGTATGGCATTTTTAGGAGAAACTAGCAGTCAGACGATTGTCAACTCAAGGTTGGCTTTCATTTTTCCAAATGGATCAATTATTCACAATGATATTGGCGTTTACTTCCAAACTTCAACTCCGGTGCCCATTCGAGTACCAAACAGCTGTGATTTTGCAAGCCTAAAAACCATAATACACAATACCCTTAAGCTATCTGACAAACAATTTTTGGATGAAATTCATTACCAGAAGCCATTCACCGATACAGGTAACCAAATTCGCTTTCAGTGTATGAAATTGATAAATGATGACGATGTCAACACAATGTTAATGTGTAATGATCAATTTTCTTGTGTTGGTCCAATTGAGTTATTATGCACCGTTGGAAGAACACTAGATGGAATAATAAACTTACTTCAACGCACTATGCCTTGTACTCATGACACGATCCTGTATTACAACGGGAAATGGAACATGCCACCGCAAAACAAATTTGTTGGATGCGCGTTCACAGGAAAAAATCCTAAGAAATTTCAAATTCCTTCAACATGTACCATCGATGAACTGAAGAATTTAATAAAGCAAGTTGCACCTAAAGGGATTCCCCCTCTTGGAATTCACGAATCAAAAACGGTAAGACGATTGTTTTTCCGCCAACCAGGTCGCTTTGAGTATTCGGATACACTTATAAAATATGAAATAAATGAGCTGAGGACCAACGAAGAACTGCTGAAAGTGTTAGTACAATCTAACTACTAGAAAAAATATGGACCAATAGAAATTTTAGCTGTCTTTACTAAATATATTGTGAAAATCGAAGACGAGGTGACTGCGACATTGCTAAACAACTGAATGCAATGTTTATGTTTTTGATTTTTTGTTGATGTAACCTTTATCTGTCTACGACGTGTTTAAATCCCATAATAAAGTTCAATGTGTTGTTTCAATGGTCCAAAGATAATTTATTTTAATTGTTTGACCTTAAAACCTTACGCATACTTAGAAGGGTCGGATTCCTATTTTTTTGGATTTTCTTGCTCTTTTTTTAGGTGTTATTTGATGGAACCGGGGAACGGGAATAATTTTTTTGAATTCTTTGACGTTCAAACATGAGAAATATAGGTCCTCCATTGTCTTACGCCACTCGCACACCCACAGAAAAAAACCCCAAACATGGGTACTTGAACATGAAAAAGGGTCGGATTCCTATTTTTTTGGATTTTATGGCTCTGTTTTTAGGTGTTATTTGACGGAACCGGGGAGCGGGAATAATTTTTTTGGGTTCTTTGATGTCCAAACATGAGAAATAACGGTCCTCCATTGTCTTACGCCACTCGCACACCCACGGTAAAAAACCCCAAACATGGGTACTTGAACATGAAAAAGGGTCGGATTCCTATTTTTTTGGATTTCTGGCTCTTTTTTTAGGTGTTATTTGACGGAACCGGGGAAAGAAAATAATTTTTTTGGGTTCTTTGACGTCCAAACATGAGAAATAGCGCCCCTCCAATGTCTTACGCCACTCGCACACCCACAAAAAAAACCCCAAACATGGGTACTGAAACATCAAAAAAAGGATCCGATTCCTATTTTTTTGAATTTCCTGCCTCTTTTATAAAAACATTTATTTTTAATGTAATTCTTACGAACAAAACTCATGATTTTAGCTTCACTTTTTTTTAAAAAAAATTTAAAACACTCCAAAACTTCGCTTAAGAATCACGATCGGAATCAGAATCGATATGTCAGTTAATATCATAAAATAATAAACTGTGCAAACACAAGTCAACTATATTAAACTAAAAAGTGTAACAAATACAAAAATTCATGTCAACTACAAAACAAAAAATAAATACAATAATCAATGCTCTGTGCACTGTCTCTGTCGAGCCCTGACACTTCCATCAGCACTGGCTCCCCCTCTGGCGATCGTCAGGCAATCCTGCATAATATCATATAACTCTGTGCCTGCAATGACCATCCTAAGGTTGAGCACACGCTCCAACCTCTGTGCAATCGCCTCATAGCCGTCGTAATCATCCTGTGACAGTCATGAAAAACATTTATTATAAAATTTAAAATAAATAACAACTCATTAAACATTAAACGCGCAAAAAATCTTACCACTGCATGTGGAGGGGGGTCAAATGCCACTGGAACCTGGGGGCTGGGCGGTTGTATGTACTCCTCAGGGTCTGCGGCTGGTGCATCTCTGGGCTGGTCACCTGCCTGGGTCGATATCATGAATGGGTGAGATATGCGGAAAAACCACTCCATGTAATCCGCAGATACCTGCCCAGACACTAGACAAAGCTCACCCACAGACAATACGTGCTCCGCAAAATGCATCCACCTGTCATCTATATCATCATGTGACAATCGAGCACTAACAGGCGCCGGAGGAATGCTCTGAATGTAACCAAACTTCCGTACCACCCTCTCCGGTCGAGCTGTGACCATCGTAGGACCCCATCTCAGCTGACCCTAGAATGATGAATTCAGCTCAAAGGTCCTAAGCATCACAACTTGCCCTGTAAGGTGCTTCTATGATTCCCTTCATATGCGCCTTCGACGTCACCGAGAAGCACGTGGGGATGTCTCCTGGTATGTATCATCTGTGACGCACTGGTGCACACTAGGTAAGTGCTCATAGATCCAGCACTACACAAAAAATTAGGTTAACATAACATAAAAACATGTTTAAATCATAATAGAACGTAATATATTAAAAAACACAAAATTTACCTGTAGTAGAGTCAGGTACCCTGCAATTTGTCGTGTGGTGGTCCTAGAAGCCTCATCTAACTGGTCATACATATGAACCAGCGCGACAACTCCCCAATCATAACCACCACTCTGACCTAGGTCGCGAGAAGCGTCTAGGTGAACCACATGAACATATGTTGTACTCTTATTAGCAAAAAGAGTGCAACCGACCAGGTGAAGCAGATAAGCACGAGCTGCTACAATCCACCGTCGGGCCTAACATCTCATCTCATAAATGTCTCGAACCCATCCCAGTCGTATGTATGCCCCACGTGTCAGTGCTGTCTCGGCTCTAGCCTCCTCGGCAGACACCTATAGCAACTTGGTCAGCAAAAAGATCGCTTCCTTCGTAGAAAGAGCATGAAAGTTGTGCAGTGCGCCAGTGATAGGCAAATGGAGGAGTGACGACACATCATCCAATGTGATCGTCAACTCTCCTACCGGAAGGTGAAAGGTGCTGGTCTCGCTGTGCCACCTCTCCACAAATGTGGATACAAGTCCAGGATCGCCAGTAACAACTGAACAATCGATCAGTGGACTTAATCCTGCAGCACCTACAGCCCTTCAATCTCAGGCACTGGCCTCCCAATCAATGTCACCTTCCACCCATGTGACACTAACTTCAAATCAGAACGTTCCTGATTTGAAGTACAAGTTATACAATTATAAAAAAATAATTAATGGCAAACAAATCAACAATGATAAATAATTAACAAATTAAAATACCTGTCCACTCCAAACGGCGTGTGCAACACGATCTGCAAATGATGTCAGCACTGACGGGTCACGTGACCCACCTGGGAATCCCTCAGCATCATAAGCATGTGACCCCTCAGCACTATCAGCACCATGTACGTCCACAGTCATCTCAGGTGCATCCTCAGCCATATCAGGGGCATCCTCAGAAGGAACATCCTGAGTCATCTGATGAACCCGTTGCCTACGGGCTGATGCAGTAGGCCTACGCCTCTCGGAAACATCATCATGGTCATCCTGTCTATCTTTGCCTATAACTCTACCTATGACACGACCTAAACCTCGTATTCTAGCCATGATTTGCAAATCATGTGGAACACGTATCTTTTTCGGTCAAAACATACACAACTTTCTTTATAAAAATAAAACAAGTTTATTTATAAAAAAAATAAGACTAATTTAAATAACATTATTTGAAAACACACACAAGATAATTTAAAAAAAAATAAACAACTTCATTTATAAAAAAAACACAACTAATGTAAAAATAATTAATTATCCGCACCTTAATTTTAAAAAACTAAACAACTTCATTTATAATAAAAACACAACTAATGTAAAAATAATTAATTAGTAAACATCGAAAAATTAATTTAAAAAAAATAAACAACTTCATTTATAAAAAAAAACACAACTAATGTAAAAATAATTAATTATCCGCAACTTAATTTTAAAAAAATAAACAACTTCATTTATTAAAAAAACACAACTAATGTAAAAATAATTAATTAGTAAACATCGACAACTTAATTTAAAAAAAATAAACAACTTCATTTATAAAAAAATACAACTAATGTAAAAATAATTAATTAGTAAATATCCACAACTTAATTTTAAAAAAAAAAATAAAAAACTTTATTTATAAAAAAAAACACAACTAATGTAAAAATAATTAATTAGTAAATATCCACAACTTAATTTTAAAAAAATAAACTACTTAATTTATAAAAAAAACACAACTAATGTAAAAATAATTAATTAAAAAATATCCACAACTTAATTTTAAAAAAAATAAACAACTTCATTTATAATAAAAAACACAACTAATGTAAAAATAGTTAATTAGTAAACATCCACAACTTAATTTAAAAAAAAACTTCATTTATAATAAAATAAAAAACTTTATTTATAAACAAAAAAACACAACTAATTTAAAAATATATAATTAATAAACATACACAACTAAAATTATATATATAAAAAATTAGTATTTTAAAAAAAATTCCAAAACATGCACAATTTTATCTATAAAAATAAACAACTTCATTTATAAACAAAAAACATAAATAATTTAAAATTAAATAATTAGTAAAATACTCAACTAAAATTATATAAAAAATAAACAAAACCAGTTAACAAAAATAACCAACTTAATTTATACAAATAACCAACTTTATTTATAAATAAAATACACTAATTTTAAAAAATAAACAATAAACAAAAACAAACACAACTTCATTTATAAACAAAAAAACAAATAATTTAAAAATTAATATTTAGTTAAAATACACAATTTAATTTATAAAAAAAACATCTTTATTTTTCATCAAAAAACCAAACCTCATTTTTTTTTATAAAATCTCAAAAACAAAATAATCATAAAAATATAATAATCATTCTTTTTTTAAAAAAAAACAAAACAATATTTTTTTAAAATAAAAAACAAACTTCTGAAAAGGTCTTCCGAAAATCTCAAAGGTCATCGGTAGAACACTTCTTCCGGAATTCTTCCGGAAGAACTACTTCTTCTGGAAACTTTCCGGAAGAGGTGTTCCGGGAGAATTCCGGAAGAAGTGTTCTTCCGAAAGACCTTTGGTTTCTTCCGGAAGAACACTTCTTCCGGAATGTTTCCGGAACAACTTCTTTTGGAAGTTCCGGAAGAACCTCTAACGAATCTTCCAGAAGCTGCCGCTGTAAGCCCCTTTTTCCCATTTTTTCCGGCGTCTTCTATCCTTGTCTTCTACCCTAAGGTTACTATCCTAAGGTTCCACTGCTACAACAATGCTGGATATTAAAAGCAAAGGGGAGTTAGGGAGACTAACCTCGAAGCCTCGTTCGCGGAGAAGAAGAAGAAGCTTGGCGCTTGGCTCACGGTGTCGCTGACGGAGAAGAGGAAGCAAGAACCTGGAAGAACCAAAAGAAGCAAGAAAAGAAGCAACATCAAGTGCTTCTTCCGGAGGAGGAGGCGCTTTTAAAATTTTTTGTTAAAGGGCAAAATGGCCCATTCATTAAAATTGCTGGGTGCACCTAGCATTTCCCTCTTTCTTCACGCAAGACACACACAGTATGAGCCCAAATTCTACTGGGTCGGACTACCATCACTATTGATTTGGAATAAGAAAACAAAGGGTATTACTATTCACCATGCCCAACTACCCTTCCTTACCCCACCCTTTCATACCTCCTCTATCCTTATTCTCCTCTTTCTCTTCCCCTTTCTTGATTCATTCTTCCTTTTTTTTCTTTTCCTCTCTTCACTTTGCACTCACATGTTGTCAAGTATTTTTTCTGTTTTCATAATCAAAATGAAATAATGATTCTGTAATACAACTTTGCACAACAAAATTATGATTCTATTTTTTGTTGCTCAACAAAATCATGATTCTGTTGTTCAACAAGTGTTTGTTACGCAATAGAATAAAATTTTTATTGTGCGGTGCATTTTGTAATACAACAGAATCATGATTTCATTGTGTTCACTACTAAAAATATAAGTTTTAACATAGCCCTGTTAACATCGGTTATTTGAAAACCGATGTCATCAAGCACTTACAACATCAGTTATTTAAAAACCGATATCGTCAAGCACTTACAACATCGGTTTTTTAAATAACCGATGTTAACAACTTCATTCAGTGTGATTTTACCATCGGTTATTTTAAAACCGATATTGTAAGTACTTGACGACTATTGATTTTCAAATAACCGATGTTAACAGCTCGATTTAGTGCAATTTTAACATCGGTTATTTTAAAATCGATGTCGTATAAGCACTTACAACATCAATTTTAAGATAATCGATGCTAATATAAACTCTTTTTTTAATTATTTATATATTTATAAAAAAATCATATATTGAGTTATTAATTATATTTTAATTAAAAAATATAATAATTAATAAACAATAACAAATTGAAAAGGTAAGCATTTAAAAATTAAACTAAAATTTTAAAATAAATTCTGTAATTTAATTTTATTATTTCATGATTATCATTTAAATATAACACACATTTATATTAATTATTTTATATTAGTTCATTTGAAAAAAAAACTGTTTTTAATAGTAGAGTTTAACTTTTATTGAATTTTTATAAAATGTTGGTAAAAACAATTATATCATCAAACAATTAAAATTTATCATTAATATATTTTATTTAATTATTATAAAAATAAAAAATTTATCATACAAAAACATTTATACAGACAATGTATATATTCTTTATTATCAAAATGTCTAATAAATATTTAAAAAGTATCTTTTATGAGATATTTGTCACCATTCGATAAATAAATATTAAATCATCATTATATTTTAAAATCTCTACAAACTTATACCTACAACTACTTTTACTTATGGATATATTTTAAAATAAGTATCTTTTAATATAATCATCATTATATTATAAAGCCCCCTTATTTGTCACCATTAAATATATATAATTTATTATTTTAAAAAATTAAGATTATTTATTAAATTTTTTATTTTATAGAAAAATATAAAATTTGTAACTTAATTATAATATTTTATTTATTTAAATAATTTATTTCGATGAAAAAATAGATTTAACTTGTCAAATTTTTTATTATTCCGAAAACATACACCACAAAATTCATTAAAATATATTTTTACAACCACCTAAATAAAATATAAATTTAATTTTTACAAATAATAAAAAAATCATACATTTGAAAGATAATTCTTAAAATAATAAATATAAAATTCACTATACTTTTTTTACTGCAAACTCACTAAACTTATTCCACATAAAATATATATAAAAAGAGACACCTACATAAAATATATAAAAAAAAAGACTCCTACAAAGGAAGAGCAAAACACAATCCTTACACCCCTTGGCACATCTTTTTTGCGTTTTGAAACTGGAGAAAACCCTAGAAACCAAACACTCTCTCGCATTGCCATCTGCCTCCATAACGATAACACTATGCTTGCTACAATCATGGCGGACGTCGTGGTAACAAAGGAGATTGAGGACACGGCGTTGCGTCTCGGCGTTGATCTCTCCACTCTTGATCTCGATGCCATTCGCCTCCCTCCAGGCGAAGATTGCGGCCTCTTGAGCCACTTTTTCTCAGGCTTGCAGCCTCTTGAGCAAGTTCTTGCTCTGCTAATCAGAACTATGGCTGATTCAATCAGAACTAATCCTATTATGGTTAGTGTTGTTCTTGCTCTTCTAACTCTTTCATCATGTGCTGATTGAATGTGTACAATAATCAAATTATAGTTTTGGGAAATATGCTTACAAATTTTATCTCTCAACAGGTGCGAGTTTCTTATTGCTACATTCTGCATCTTGAGTACATTCATATAAAAGACATATAAGTTTCCTGCATATTACTATGCCTAATATATTCAATGTACATCGAATGTCTGTTCAGGCTCAAATCTATGAGGGTAAGGAACCTGCTCAATTTTTCTCAATACTTTAGAGATTAATCATATTGAAGGTACGTTCCCAATAGAATCTCATTTTTAAGTTGTGTTTAATATTAAAAAAAAGTCACAAAGTCACAAGCTCCAAATTCTTCATTTTTTCCTCTTGTAAGGGGGGAAACAGTTCAGGATATATGAAGTTTATAGAAGAAAAAGGTATAGTGGATGAAACATACAATGAAAACCTGGTTGCTTTGTTTCGGGTACAAGGTGCAAGTCCAGATAATATGCAGGCCATCCAAGTTGATCAAGTAAGTTTCAATGATTCTGACTTTATCCATAGTGGAGCCCTTTTTAATATATCTTATCTCTAATTACCAGAAAAATGGATAGCAATTATCAAGGCTTTCAAGCATAGCTATTGAATATGGACTAAAACACTATTTCAATATTTTGTTCTTATTGAATATGGACTAAAACACTAGGCACTTAAGTCCAACCTATTGTGCTCTATTGATGATGGTCTATTGGCTGATATATATGTTGGCTGGAACCAAAATAAAATTATAATCAGAATAATTATTTTTCCATCTGTGGTGCTCAAAATGGTAACTTTGAAACATATTTTGTTTGAATCCTATTTTATTTTTTATGTATAATTTTATATTTTTTGTATGCTTGTAATGACCATGTATTTTAAATTGTTATAGGTTTCAACCTCCCTGAATTCATCCTATTGCTACATTCTACAAAGTAAAGCATCTATCTATACTTGGATTGGGATCCTATCTTCAGTTAGAGACCATAATCTCCTTGATAGAATGGTGGAACTATCTAATGTATGTCATTGCAATTGACATATGGTGTTGGAAATGTTTACCTAAATGACAGTCACAGCAAAGAAAGCATTTAATAATGAGTTTTTCATTTGGATTTATATTAAATTATAAGACAGTTCATTATTGCCTTCTATTTGAAATATTTCTTCTAGTGGTGTTAACTTGTATCTCATTCCTTGATGCAATCTGCAGCCAACATGGCTACCTGTTTCTGTGAGGGAGGGGAACGAGCCTGATATTTTCTGGGATGCTCTCGGTGGAAAAGCAGAGTATCCAAAGGGAAAAGAAATTCAAGGATTCATAGATGACTCACATTTGTTTGCATTAAAAATAATGAAAGGTAAGAAAAACACCCTTTTAAGAAAAGTAATCTAGATCTCACTTGGTTTAGAACTATCCTAGGTGAAATGACAGGGAAAGCATGTCTAATTGATGGTTCTGTTTCTCACGCTCATTTGTTGGAATTTCAACTCAGGAGACTTCAAGGTATATTTCTTCTACAATTTGAATACGATCATGTCACATGTAATAAATAATTATATGAATACCTAATATTATTGCAGAGGAAGATTGAGATAAAACCCACCATGAATAGCATCTCTAACAAGAGAAGTGCTACCAGCACACTCTCTAATACACTCCTCTTGACACACACTAGTGGGACCTACAAAAAATTGTGATTTTCAATAAATTTCATCCAATCATAAAGATTATGTTGTTATCATTTCTTTTCTAACAATCATTAAAACTATCTGATTGAAATGCCAATAGAATCATTAGAATTAAGGCTTTTTTTTCCTCATAAAATCTATGAACTTTGTTTTTGTTAAAAAATTATTGTGCACGCGAGCGCATACACACACACACATAAATTATTATGCGTTGTTTCTTGACATAATTCATCCTAAGACAAAAAGAATGAGCATAAGGAGGTAGCAGTTAATGATTTTTTACCTGCAAGCGTCTATTGATGCCATCCAGTACTCAATGTAAGTAAACTCACTTTTGAGCTTCTTTAATACCTTATCTCTAATGTGATTGTAGAGTTCAAATTTGTCATTCATTTGCTCTTTAAGATTACTCTTGTTTTCTGTTTTTTTTTTCTTTTAGGTGGAAGCAAACAAAATTAGGGAAGGTTAAAGACTGCTATGCAAAGGTTTTATTTGTGATTGAACTTTTTTGCTTTAGTTGATATTTAATTTAATTGCTCTGTAATGGTGAAGTACCTATATGACTAATTCCATTTTCCCTATTATGAGAAATTGAGAAATTCATCATATATAGACTCATTGTAACTACTTATTCTATTTGTTTCTTATAGAAATTATTAGGTGGATATTGTTTTTTTATTGGAGCCTTATTTTTTATTATCAGCTATTTGAGTCCTATTTAGCAGATTAAGCTCACAGTTTTCCTTGTAAAACAGAGGTGTAATTGGACTAATTGAATTGGACTTGTATGCATCACCCCAGGAGCAAGTGTATATATATAGAGAGAATTGTCTTTGGATCTTAATTAATGATCACATTTTATATGACTATACAATGAGATAAAATACAATTTACTCTTAGCATTAATGTTTAATTTGAAAAGAAAAATATATATTTTTGGATTAAATAATACTTATTTTGTTTTTCAATTTGCAATCTCATGGGTTATATATTGAATAAATCTTCCTTGGATTAAGTAGTATTGTGAAATGTTTTAGAATTAGTATACCAGAGTTTAACTTCGTTGGCAAGATCACATGATAGCGTGTAGTCCCAGAAAAATATTACTATTAAAAACTACGAAGGAATAAAATAAAAGCTACACCAGGTAAGATAATTAAAAAATTAAAATTCGGCATAAAACTAAAAATCCTGCCCTCCCTTTCCACAGTGAGGCCAAATTTAACAAGTGCATCATCCACTTGATTTCAATTATGTATATAAACTAAACTCTTAATTTTATCCAAAAAAAGTATTATAAATAATGAAAATGATTAAATCCATTCATTGATGAACATGTGTGGATGCAATTTATGTTGACAATTAATGCGAGGGGTGTGACTATAACGTGCAGGGCTTGTGCAATCGTGGGCTGCTATAGTGATGGGAATATTATCTGGGAACATTCCATGCATGACTATGATGATTTTGCATAAAAAGTCAACCTTGCTACAAAAGGTCAGGGTTTCTTTACTCAAAGCACACAAATTTTTCCACCCAAAATAACTTACAGTACTCATTTTATCTTTCTCTTTCATTTCACTTTCATCTTATCTTTTTTTTTTCATCTTTTTTTCCATTTTTATCATATCATTTGTTAAATCTATTCCTACGTTTATAATTTAATTTACATGATAGAGACAATGTCTCATGCTGCTTAAAGGAAATTTGAACTCACTACATTATGCACACATGCCAAAGCACATAAAAAATAAGCCTAAGGGTCGTTCTAATTCTAACTATAATTTAATAAATAATATAGTTAGTCTATCCATTCTAATTCTATTGTATCATCTTGATTCTATAATTTAGAATGGAACAGAGAGAGGAACAAGTCTCTCAAAAAGAGGGAGAGTGAAAGGAACCGAGAGAGTTGTGGAAATGGAAGGTGGTGGTGACATCTTCCTCGAGAGAGTTTTGGTAATAATAAGTTAAACAATAGTTACTTATTATTTATATAAACAACTCATTTTAAATAACACATTATCAAGTCTAATGAAAAAAATTATTAAGTAAAATTATTTAATTTTAAGTAACTTATTTAAGTATCAAATCGAATATGTTCTTAATACTCGTGGAGGATGAAAATAAATTAAAAAAGAATAAATATGTAATCAATCTTATTGTACTTTGATTAGTTAAGCGAAGTCCTTTTTACTCAACTTAGAATAATTATGTCTCTTGAACCTTGTATATTGCTTCTCTCTACTAGGTCATTCTTGATTTTTCTTTTTAATTACTCCATGTTAGATTCACCTCACAACCGATAAGCCAACTCTAACTTTACTATGCATATTATGGTTTGAAAACTATAATCATTATCTTCCTGATGGATCTAAATCGTCTCTAGTTGATGGATCTTTGCCATGAGGAATATTTTTACTTTATGAAAAAGAACTATGAACAGGTTGAAGTTTTAGAACCATTAGATTAGGACAGGACCACGTGGGGTTGAAAATTTGAACCCATTTTATGGGCACATGTATGCTGGATCAATTGCTTTGGCACTTGGCTGCATTCATCACAGGTTATTTTATTATAATACCAATCAATGCTTAGTAGTTTGCATGTTTATTTTATCAATTTTTTTTTAATTCCCTCAAGTTATCATCCTTTCATTTTGAATCATGGATGAGTTGTGATTTATTTGAGCTATGCTTGTTTCAACATTTGTCTAGTTTAGTTTTAAAGTATAAAAACTATTATGCTGAGTTTTTGAATGTTTCAGCTAAAATATGCCAAAATATATTATTCTGCTAAAGTTTCTATCACACTTATGGTGCCAAACTTGAAATGACTTCCAATCAGGCTCTTTGGGAAAGGGCTGAGAAGATCAAGTAACTATTTCAAACTTATAAGGCTGATTATAGGTTTTACTTCCTTTCCTTATTGTTACAGGGTCATATATATAATCAGGCACTCTAACCCAAGTCTACAACATTATCTTCTCTCTATATGATTTTTGACAGTTATTTTCTTATATATATATTGACTACAGTGCAGGAGGGATTGCTTTGTCAGCTTTAGTGTCTGCAACAGTGAGCTCTATTTCTTTACTGGCTAAAAGTCGATAGCTAATCTGGAGATTTGGTCTATGCATGGGCTTCTTTTAACTATTGAAGCTGCTAGCTTGTCCTTTGTCTCTCATGTCCAGGTATTCCCATTTCAATTTAGTTTTGATTTTTTTTCTCAAATAGAATTAATGATCTGTCGACAGAATAATTGCAGCATGAAGAGCTTTGCCCTTGCTTTAATGTGATAGTATTTGTTAAGGACCAAATTAACTCTTACTACATTGAAATGTCACTGATGGATTCATTTGAGACATCTAGTCATTTTTAGTAAATTTTTTATTTATTGTTACAATAACCATGCTCCACTACAACAAACTCTTTTATGACAAATGCACATTTTTCTCAACTAAGTGAGAAAAATGTTTATTACGTTTTACCAATTAAAAAAAGAACCAAGTTTTAATTCTTTGATTTGTTACCTAGGCATATCCCTCACTTAGTTGCTTCTTGCATTAGCGTTTGTCATAGAAGTTCATTTCTATGTCTACATCCTTCTTGTATCTATTTCTTTGATCTATCTCTTAGCACCCAAATTATTAACAAAAAAATGTGGTTGGATTTGGGGAAAGTGAAACAATAGAGCAGGATGGAATGAAATTTGGATTGTTAAACTAGAATGGAATAAATTCCACTCCATTGCATCCAAAACCCCAACTTTGATTTACTTATTTTGTTAGGATATATATGTAAGTTGAAAATAAGTAATATTTATATCTTATAGTTTGATAATTATCATTTAAATTTGTTTCTAGATTAATATTATGAGATTATAAGTAATGTGATATTGTAATGAAAACAATAATTTTAAAATATTTTAATTTAAAATTAATATATTTTGTATGAATTGATTCTTTGGTTTATTGTAAAACAAATAAAATATTTTTTGTTTTTTTTTTTACAAAAAAAAACATCGGTTGTTTTAAAACCGATGTAGAAAGTGCCCTGATAATATCGATTTTGACTGAAACCGATGTCATAAGAACATTCAACATCGGTTTTGTCAAACACCGATGTTGTATATGCACTTTCTACATCAGTTAGGCTTAAAACCGATGTTATAAGGGCACTTTCTACATCGGTTTTCTTAAAACCGATGTAAACAATGTTTTAGAATACACAATTCAACATCGCTTTTTTAAGAAGCGATGTTGTTATGCACCTTACAGTATCAATTTTTATCAAAATCGATGTTATTTTTGCACTTTTTTTGCATATTTCTTTATATTTTACTTCGGTTTTCGTAATAACCGATGTCGTGTATTGTATGTTAACATCGGTTTTTTGAAAACCGATGTTAACGTTGATAAAATTAACATCGGTAGTTTCAACATCGGTTTTTTAACCGATGTTGTAAGTTTAAAACAACCGATGTTAAAAGCTTATTTTCTAGTAGTGAGACCAAGAACCAGAGTGAGAGAAACAAAGAAAAAAAGTAAGTGCAATCCTTCTTTTATAAAAGACAAAAAAATATTGGTTTTTAAACAAAACTGATGTTATTCATGAGAAACTCAACATCGGTTTTCCACAAATCGATGTTAACATGAGTTCGTTAACATTTGTTATTTCAAAAATCGATGTTAACAAACTCATGTTATTTATGAATATGTCATCACATTTTTATTAACATCGATTTTATCAAAAATCGATATTAACGTAGGGATGTTAAAACCATTTTTTCTAATAGTGTATTGATTTTGATATTGAAAGTGCTTGTGCCTATGTTTTAGTTTACTTTGTGTTTTAGAAAATAATATTAGTCTGCTATTTATAAATCATATTGTTATCAAATAGTAGAGATTGTTTTCAAAAACCCATGCACACTCAAATTTTAAAAATAAGTTCTTATTTGATCAATTTTAAGTCAAAACTCAAATTGACCCTAATGTAATATAAACTAAGTTGATGTAATCATATCTCTTTATCTCTTTTTTGACAATAGAGATTAGAAAAATTATGAGATGATGGAGGAGTAAATTTTAATACATGATATTGTGAGTGCCGATTGCTCTAATCCTTATCTTTTAAAAAAAGTCAACAACAATGACATTGTGCTGTGATCCAATAGGAGCAGTGTTTCAAAAATCATACCAGTTATGATTCAGTCAAGATATTGGATTTCTGGGTCCCAAGTCAGATTGATGAATCAATAATTAAATTGGATTAATTAGAATAGGTGACACAATCATTAAAATTGTGTGTGTGTTAGGTCACAACTCAGATTGGTGAGTTGGATTGTGTGTGTGGGATGGTGGTGGGTGGGTGTATATGTTGTTATTGAGCATATCCAATGAGTTGGTTTCAGAATACCGTGGATAATTCGATCCATATTCAGTGTGGGCGTTAGAGCATTGAGATGACCTTTTTCTAGTATGAGAGGACGAACAACGAGGCACCTCTGGTGTGCCAATTATTGATCCCACAATGTGTACACGTTGCATATGAAGGATTATTGCATGTAGTTTATTTGACATCACTGTGCTTTAAATCTATTTTTTTTTGTATTTATTATTTCTATTTTTGTTTTGCAAGTTTAGTTATGTTTCTATTGTGCGCGGGCTTAGCTTTTATGCGTAGGTGGTTAGCATTTACATGGAGGTGGAGATCTTCGACAAACTATCTTTATCGTTTCCTTTTGTTATTTTTTCTTGGACTTGTGATATACATGCAATTGGAGGTGGAGCTTCATTAGACTTTATTTGAATGGTCTGGATAAAAAAAAGAAGTAATTGGTAATGTTGTTATTTTGAACCATGTGTGATTAAAATTGAATATTTTTTTATTGTTTTTTTTTAAGTTTTTTTGTATTTTAGATTGGTGTATTGAACATCTTGTGGCTTGGTAATGGTGTTTTAAATGTAATCTTCAAATATTTTGTAACTTTATAGAAGAAAAAATTTATAAAATAATGTATAACATTATTTTTGTAATTATTAAATATTTTCTAATACTAAAATTATTTTTGAACTATTAAACATTTAAAAATTTGCTAATGTTTATTTTTGGTACAGTTTAATATTAAAATTTTAATTTCTAAATAAATATTTAAAAATGAAATTTTGCATTAGTTGAAAATTGAATTGTTTTATTCAAACAAATAAATTAGAATTATTGTATCCAAACAAAGTATTTGAAAATGAAGAGAATTCAACTAAAAATAATTCAAATTTCATGCATTTTAACTAGAATTATTCAATCAGGATTTTAAAATATTTTTTAATAAAAAATTATCATGATATTCAATTAAAATTTTTAAATAATAAAAATAAGTATTGTGGTATTCAATCAAGACAATTAAGATGTATTATTGCACCTTAATTTATTGATAAAATTCATTGGTATTAGATTAAGATTTTTTAAAACTAATAAAAAGTCATGTGATATTAAAACATATACAATTTGATAAATTTTTTGTTAGAAATAATTTTAATGAATTTTATATGACTTTTTAATAAAAAATAGTCATAATTAAGTTTTTCATATATGAAATATAGACCATTTTTATATTATTACCTAACATTTATTTTTTTTCACCCAAGTACTTGTAAAAAATTTAGTTTTATTGTACTACTTATCGTTAGTCGCCTTCCATTAAGGGATGATATGACAAACGGAGTGTCACATCATCACATTTTGTCACAAACACCTCATTGTCACATCATTACCTTCAATGACATGTCACTGATAAGGCATGATGACGTGACACTTCATTTGCCACGTTATCACTTAATAGAAGACAACTAACGGCAAGTAAAATGAAACTGATTTTTTTTTAATACTTGATTGAAAAATAAAATAATTTCTAGGTAGTAATCTGAAAATCGATTATTTTTCCGGTATGAAAAACTTATTTAAATCATATATAATTGGTGTTTTGCGGTTTATCATCAATGTACACATGTAACATGTTATGTCTTCCCTCACTCTTCTTTCACTATTCTTTGAATTCTCTTTTAGTTTTGTCGAGATATCAAATGTACGCATCTGGACTCTTTAATTTCACTTTTAATACTATCTTATTAATCTAGTTCAATTGATTAAACATGATAAATTAATAAGTGAGTTATTGTAAATTTCAAATAGTGTTTTTTATTCCTACCCATAAAAGATATCTTATTAATTTAATGTATATTCTTATTTTAAATGAGGAATTATCTTAAAAAAATAAATAAGATAAAGAAAATTACATATATGTTCATCAAGTTATTTTAATTAATTTTTTTGACAAGTTTACCAATATTTGATTAAATAAAAGTGTTTGAGAAATGATTTTTTCTTATTGACTTATAAGATTTACTTTTAAACATAACTTAAATTTACGATTACCATTTTTATTTTTATTTTCAATAAAATAATAAAACTTATCATTTTATCTGAAATTAAATTATTTATTTTGATAAAACTCCATCTTATCATTTTTAACTAAAAAATTGTTTTTCAAATTGGTTAAGTTTTTCATAACTCAAAAATAGACCGTTTTCGATTACTACCTAAAAATTCATTTTTTTATCAAACAACTAGCTGAAAAATTTTCCAGTTTCATTTTACTATCTACCATTAGTCGTCTTCTGTTAAGTAATCACAGGACAGACAGAGTGTCACATCATCACGTACGCCTTGTTATTGTCACGTTATTAAAGGTGATGATGTTGTGACAATAAGGTGTCAATGATAAGGGGCGTGATGATGTGATACTCCATTTGTCACGTTTTCACTTAACGAAAGGACGACAGGTAATAAAAATGAAACTGAAATTTTTTTTCAGGTACTTGGATGAAAAAAATAAATGTTAAGTAGAAATCTGAAAACGACCTATATTCCAAGTATACAAAACTTAATTAAACCAAAAAATATATAAATATTATAGCTATTCAACAATCTCATCTAAATTTATAAACTCCTTTAAAATATTATAAATCTATAAATTCCTTTTAAATCTTATTAATTCATATATTATAAATTCATTAAAATTCAAATTATAAAATCCTAATCATAAAAACCTTCTAAAAAAAATAAAAAGGCATTATATTTTATAAAGTCTTTTAAAATTAAAAAAAAAATTACGACAAAAATATCTTTTAAAACTCTAATCTAATACACCCTTTATATTTTGTTGAAATGTTAAAGATTCTTCATCTAAACACAGGATAAACAACATAAAACTACCGTTATAATTCAATGTTATGTGACGCTTGATCTCTCTGTTCTGGGCTACTATCAGACCTACTGGTTCATATGATCCATTAAAGTAAACATATTTGTCCAAAGACTATAAGGTCAAATTCCTCACCCTAAATATTGAGTGCTGCTAGGTGCACCCTGCATTATTGCTGGTACACCCAGCATTATTGTTGGTGCATCCAACATTCTAAAAAAATGGCGAAATTGCCCTTGCTTGGTTTTCCTCTTAAGGATCAAGTTGACCCGTAAGTGACTTACGGATCAACTTGATCCGAAAGTCTCTTACGGATCAACTTAATCCGAAAGTCTCTTACGGATCAAGTTGATCCGTAAGAAGAAAAATAATAATTTATTAACTATACAACATTTTTAAAGATATTGTTTAAGGTTATTTTATACATATTAATAAAAATCAATAAATACATAAAAGATAATAATAATTTTATAAAATTAATATTATCATCATTAATTTATTTTTTATTTTTATAATTAATCATATCATTAATATTATAAAGAATATAAAAAAATAATTAGTATTATATTAAAAATTAAAATACTAACTACTTTATAATACATTTTTTTACATGATCATTAGTATAAGTGGGAAAATAGTAATTATAAGAGAATTTAAAAATATTAGTACGTTATATAAAATAAGGATCTTAGATAACGAATGGTGTCCATTTTTTGTTTAATTGTTTTTTACACCCTTTTCAACTTCTTTATTTCAATTATATTTAAAGTTATATTTCAAATTATTTTTTATTAGTTGGTAAACTAAGTTAACTAGACCATTTATAATAATTTACATATACTATAACTAAGTTAACTAGACCATTTTAATAACACGCGTGTATATAGACATAAATGGAATACACAATCAATGAAAATAAATAAAACTAACATTAGTAATAAAAATAAATAAAACCAACAATACTCATGAAATGAGTTCATGTACAATATCTATATATACATGGAATATCAATATAAAATATGTACATAAACTACGCCTGATCAGTGCGCCGCCTGCGTCTACACCTAACGTATACTAGATGGTCCTGTGTCACACTCCTGGCCAATCTGAGGCATTCTTCGATCACCTCATGTGTCGATGAGCCAGGCGTGACCACCCCTAGACTCAGATGGCGCTCCAACCTCTCAGCAATGTCATCACAAACTTCCTGTTACATACAAAACAAACTGATTACACAAATTATTATGCAAATATTGAGGTAAATGACGTAAATTATTAGTATTACTTACCACTGCATGTCTAGGCTCCTCCGTAGATGTGGACAATGCTCCTGGCTCCGGCACGTGAGGGATATCTGTCTGCGGGGCCTGAGGGACGACTCGGGGCTGCAGGGCGTGACCATGAGGCAGAGGATCTAATGTGTGGCCTGGTGTCATGAAAGGATGGGAGATGCGGAAGAACCAGTCCAGGAAGTCACTGGAACACGCCCCTGGCACAACGCACACCTCATCTGCTGGTACGATATGATCCTCGTAGTGCATCCACCTGTCGTGTATATCATCATACGAGACCCATGAATCGACAGGAGAAGCAGGAATGGTCTGCGTGTAGCCAAACTGTCGCACGACCCTCTCCGATCGGTAATAAACAGCAACAGGCCCCCAGCGCAAGAGACCGGAATAGCATGATCTGACGTGGAAGTCCTGGACCTCCCGATGCTCCCCATAAGGGATCCAACAGACATCCAGAATCCGGAGTCGGTCCAGGCGCTCCGTGTATGCCGGCGTGCGAATGCTCTTCACGGTCTTCTTCGTCGCAATCCACCTGCACGCACGCGGGGAAGCCTCGTCGTAGTCCTGATCAGTGGTGGACTCCGCGACCGAGGGAAAGTGCTCGTAAATCCAGCACTACAGATGTAACATTAAAATTATAAACATTAATAATGAAAGTGTAACAAAATTTAAAGTTGAACATTATTGAGCTTGAATGAATGAAAAACATATTTGTTACCTACAGCAGTGTGATGTAACCGCCAAGCTGTCGATTGTGGCTCATAGATGCATCGTTCAGCTGGTCGTACATATGAACCAAAGCAGCCACTCCCCAGGCGTACCTCTCAATCATACTGAGGTCACGAAGGGCCTCCAAGTAGACAACATGCACATTGGTTGCACTCTTGTTAGCAAACATAGTGCACTCTTGTTAGCAAACAGAGTGCAACCCAGAAGATGGAGAAGATATGCACGAGCCGCAGCTGTTCAATGACCTGTCTGGCATCGGCGCTCATATATATCACGTACCCATTGCAGGCGTACGTACGATCCACGAAACTGGGCTGTCTCAGCCCTGGCAGACTCTGTAGAGACCATCAATAAGTCGACCAGCATCTGAACCACATTGTCCACATGCAAGGGCTGAAAGGCGTGTAAGTCTCCAATCACGGGCAGATGGAGAAGTGAGGAGACGTCATCCAGCGTGATGGTGAGCTCTCCCACCGGGAGATGGAAACTAGACGTCTCTCAGTGCCACCGCTCCACAAACACGGACAAAAGTCCTCGATCGTCGGTGTCTACCGAACACGCGATCAGAGGACTTAGTCTTGTACCAGCAATAAGTCCATCAATGGCAGGGACAGACCTGCCTAAACCATGGACCTTCCTCCCATGAGAGGATAGCTTCAATTCAAGACGCTCCTGAATTAAAGTATAAAGGAACACAAAATTTGTTAAAATTATCATTTAAAGGAAAACTAATTTCAATCATAAAGTATAATTTACAAGTAACTAAAAATAAATATTATAAATACCTCTCCCGTTCATACGCTGCAAGCAACGTGATCCGTATACAGGGTCAACACGGATGGGTCACTCGGACCACCCGGAAATCCCTCATGCTCATCCTCAGCAGCCTTTGCACCTGTGTTCACAGGAATGTCCTCTACAGCAGCTGGTGCCTCCATTGGGTCATCCTGAACATCTGGCGTAGGGATGACTGGCTCATCGACGTGATCCGCAGTCACAACAACTCGCTGCCTCCGTGCGGATGCAGTATTCCGTCAATGCTGCGAAGCATCATCGTAATCATCATGATCTCCTCTGCCCACACCTCTGCCAGTGACCTGACCTAAGGCACGACCTAATCCTCTAGTCCTAACCATGATCTGCAAATGAGTATCGCAAAATCCATCACTCATTTCATTCTCTCAAATTTTATGCGTGAGTCTCACAAAGCCACCAAAGCCAGATGACAAATGAAAATGATTAATCATTGAAAGCATTGAAATCATTGACTAAATCAATAAGCACACACACTTGTCTGTTCAAAATCATTGAACGAAGATGGAATATCCAACTTCATCACCTATTACATGTGGTTGTCCAATTTTCGAATGCAGAGTTCAATCACAATCCTCAGATGCAATTTGATAGTGAGGTTATAAGGGAATTATGTACATGCATCAATAAGTTGAAAGCATGGTTAAGTGAGTGATTAAAATCATTGAAAGCATGGTTAGGTCACTTTAGGATTTTAGAAACTTTCTCATATGTTGACTAAATCAATAAGCACACACACTTGTGTGTTCGAAATCATTGAACAAAGATGGAATATCCAACTTCATCACCTATTACATGTGGTTGTCAAGTTTTCGAATGCAGAGTTCAATCACAATCCTCAAATGCAATTTGATAGTGAGGTTATAAGGGAATTATGTACATGCATCAATAAGTTGGTGGGATATCTAGGTGGAGCAGAAGATCATGTTGAAGTTGCATAATATTAAAATTGTTGATGATATGTTTGGGGGGAGTGATATTGCCATATTAATGAGGAAAACTGTTTCACCGAGTAACAAACAAAGCTTATACAACTTTTAAACTTTTTTTAAGTCACTTTCTTAAACAATGATTAATACATTTTCTTTGGGTTTGTAGCTCAATTCCCAATTCGCAAAAGCTAGTTATAAATATCTAAAGCTTTATTTGTAGTGCATTCAATTGTCAACGTAAATGAAGTGTCTATGAGGAAGTAATTTGCTTTTTTTAAAGTCAATAATCGATTCCAAATATTTCTTATAATTATTTCTTAGTTATTTATCTCAATGTTAAAGATTATATTGAGAAAAGGAATAGGTTTGAGCATAAAAGATTGCATGACTTCGTAACCAACCCTTAAGCAAACCATAAGGATGAAGTTGATGCAATTAACCCTTAAGCTCTCTCTAGTTGTGATTTTTATCTTTGTAATAATGAGACTAGTTTTAGTAGCAATATATGGTTTGGAATATTTGGATAATTTCTGACAAGCATTAGGTATCTTTTGGAATTTTTTAAATGAAGAAAATTGTCAACATCTCAATATAATCATAATTCACGCTAATCAATATATACTATTTCGATAATTCCCTGAAAGAGGATACATCTATATATAATCATAATTCATGCTAATCAATCTAATTCATCCCTGAAAGAGGATACAATTTGTAAAATGAAGCTTTGACTATTTACGGATCACCTGATTCGTAAGCTATGTCTGAGTTGTTTACGGATCAGGTGATCCGTAAGCATTTTTCGGATCAAGTTGATCCGGAACATGCTTATGGATCACCTGATCCGTAAACTATGTTTGTGTAGTTTACGGATCACCTGATCCGTGAGCTCCTCCAAGCTTCCCTACTCCGACATCAATGGCGGAAAGGACAGTGGTGCTTACCTCGACGGTCGACGCTGACGATGCTCCCTCGACGGTGGACGGTGGTTTGTGGTTCGTGGCTCCTCTTCACGGTGGTTCGTGGTTTGTGGCTGCTCGTGCTTCGTCGTTCGTGGCTGAGGAAGAAGAAGAAGAATCAAACGGAGAAGAAGAAAAAGGTAGCGCGAGGAAGAAGAAGAATGGCTCTGGGGAAGAATCAAATGCTTTGTGGGAGAAGAAGAATCAAAAGCTGTGCGAGGAAGAAGAAAAGAAACTGCAACGGAGAGGAGAGAGAGAGTAGCGGGAGAGAGAGAGTCAAGCGTTTTTTTTTTAAAATAACCCAGGGGCATAAAGGGCTTTTTATCTCAAGTGCTGGGTGCACCAACAAAAATGTTGGGTGCACCAAGCAGCACTCCTAAATATTTCCCCCTTTGGATCGGTACTGTATAATCTCTAAAACATAATGGTGGGCATTTAAACGAACATCCTAATCTATAGGGAGTTGCTAGGTGCACCCAGCAATATTGCTGGTGCACCCAGCAATTTATTGAAAGTACCATTTTGCCCTTTAAAATAAAATTATAAAAAACGCAAATGTAATTTCCGGAAGACTTTTTTTCGAACAGATTCTTCTTCTCTCCCGGAACACAGATTCTTCTTCTCTCCCGGAACACAGATTCTTCTTCTCTCCCGGAACACAGCTTCTTCTTCTCTCCCGGAACAACTTCTTCTTCTCCCGGAACCTGCTTCTTCTTCTCTTCTCCGTGAAGCTTCTTCTCCGCGAGGCGCGCCAAGGCTTTCTTCTTCTTCTCCGCGAACAGGTTAGTTCCCCTTCCCCTTACCCTTAGCTTGTAATGTGCATCACTGTTAGCATAGCAATGGAACCTTAGCATAACAATGGAACCTTAGCATAGCAATGGAACCTTAGGGTAGAAGACGAGAGGGGAGAAGACGAGAGTACGCCAGAAAAAATGGCGGAAAAGGCTGACGGAGAAGTCTTCCGGAAGACCCGTTAGGGGTTCTTCCGGAAGTTCCGGAAGAACATTTTCCGGAAAGTTTCTGGAAGAACTGTTCTTCCGGAAGTAACCAAACGTCTTCCGGAAGAACCCTTCTTCCGGAAGACTCCCGGAAAACCTCTTCCGGGAACTTTCCGGAAGAAGTGGTTCATCCGGAAGAATTCCGGAAGACGCACTCTTCCGGAAGAACTTTCAAATTTCCGGAAGACCTTTCCGGAAGAACCCCTTCTTCCGGAATGTTTCCGGAAGAACCACTTCTTCCGGAAGTGGTTTTTTTGTTTTTTTTTGTGTTTTTTTTTATAAATTTTTTTAAACAAAAATTGTTTTTATTTTTTTTAAATGAATTATTTTATTTATTTTGGTTATTTTGTTTTTTAGATTTTATGTAAAATGAAGTTTAGGTTTTTGATGTCATATTTTTTTTATAATTTAAATTGTGTATTTTTACTAAATATTAATTTGTAAATTAATTTTTTTTTATAAAAGTAGTTGTGTTTGTTTTTGTTTATTGTTTATTTTTTTAAATTAGTGTTTTTTCTTTAAAAATGAAGTTGTCTATTTTTATAATTAAAGTTGTGTGTTTTGGAAGTTTTATAAAAATACTAATTTTTTATAATTAATTAGTTTATTTTATTATAAATGAAGTATTTTATTTACTAAAAAAATTGTGGATGTTTACTAAATAATTTTTTTTACATTAGTTGTTTAATTTTTTTTTAAAATTAAGTTGTGGATGTTTAGTAATGAATTATTTTTATATTAGTTGTGTTTTGTTTTTATAAATGAAGTTGTTTATTTTTTTTAAAAAAAAATTAACTTGTGGATGTTTACTAAGTAATTTAGTTGTGTTTTTTTTTAGAAATGAAGTTTCTTATTTATTTTTTTAAATTAAGAGTTGGATGTTTACTAATTAATTATTTTTACATTAGTTGTGTTTTTTTTTATAAATGAAGTTGTTTAATTTTTATAAAAAAATTAAGTTGTGCATGTTTATTAATAATTTTTTTTACATTAGTTGTTTTTTTTTTATATAAATGAAGTTGTTTAATTTTTTTAAAAAAAATTAGGTCGTGTATGTGTGAAAATAATTTGATTTAAGTTAGTCTTATTTGTTTATAAATAAAGTTGATTTTTTATAAAGAAAATTGTGTATATTTTGACCGAAAAAAATACGTGTTCGACATGATTTACAGATCATGGCCAGAACACGAGGTTTAGGTCGTGCCATAGGTAGAGTTGTAGGCAGAGATAGAGCTGCTGACGAGGATGCTGGCGATGTTCCCGAGAGGCGTAGGCCTACTGCCTCAGCCCGTAGGCTACGCGTTCATCATATGACTACGGAGGGACGTGATATGGCTGAGGACGTCGCTGACATGACTGATGATGTCCCTGAGCAGCCTACGGAGGCACCTGAGATGCGTGCGGACGCACAGGGTGCTGATAGTGGTGAGGGGTCAGATGGTGATGATGCTGCAGAGGGATTCCCTGGTGGTCCACGTGACCCGTCAGTGCTCACATCATTTGCTGAGCATGTTGCACATGCCGTGTGGAGTGGACATGTATTTTAATTTGTTAATTATTTGTCATTGTTTATTTATTTGTTTATGATTAATTTTTTTTTAATAATTGTATAATTTGTACTTCAAATCAGGAACGTCCTGATTTGAAGTTAGTGTCACATGGGAGGAAGGTGACACTGATTGGGAGGCCAGTGCCTGAGATTGAAGGCCTGGTGGCTGCCACAGGATTAAGTCCACTGATAGATTGTTCAGTTATTACTGGCGATCTTGGACTTATATCCGCATTTGTGGAGAGGTGGCACAGTGAGACTAGCACATTCCACCTTCCAGTAGGAGAGCTGACGATCACATTGGATGATGTGTCGTCCATTCTACATTTGCCCATCACTGGCGCCTTGCACAGTTTCCACGCTCTTTCTACGGAGGAGGCCAGATTCTTGCTCACGGAGTTGCTGGAAGTGTCTGCGGAGGAGGCCAGAGCCGAGACAGCACTCACACGTGGAGCATATGTACGATTAGGATGGGTTCGTGACATTTATGAGACCAGATGTCAGGCCCGGCGGTGGATTGTCGCAGCTCGCGCTTATCTGCTGCACCTTGTCGGTTGCACTCTTTTTGCTAATAAGAGTGCAACATACGTGCATGTGGTCCACCTTGACGCTTTCCGGGACCTCGCTCATAGTGGTGGTTACGCTTGGGGGGTTGCCGCGCTGGTTCATATGTATGACCAGTTAGATGAGGCTTGTAGGACCACCACCCGACAACTTGCGGGGTACTTGACGCTACTTCAGGTAAATTTTGTGTTTATTAATATGTTAGGTTCGATTATGATTTAAACATGTTTTTATGTTATGTTAACCTCAATTATTGTGTAATGCTGGATCTATGAGCACTTCCCTAGTGTGCATCAGTGCGTGACTGACGATACATACCAGGAGACGTCCCCACGTGCTTCCCGGTGGTTGACGTCGAAGGCGCACATGAAGGGCATCACAGGAGCACCCTACAGGGCACGTTGTGATGGTTTGACCGTCACAGATGTGTCCTGGTTGCCGTACACGGAGCATCGGGGTGTTAGGGCGTTTCAGGAGATTTCATCGTTCCAGGGTCAGCTCAGATGGGGTCCTATGATCGTCACAGTTCGACCGGAGAGGGTGGTACGCCAGTTCGGTTACATCCAGAGCATCCCTCCGCCGCCTGTTAGTGCACGATTGTCACAGGATCAGATAGATGACAGGTGGATGGAGTTTGCGGATCACTTACTACCTGCGGGTCAGCCTTGTCTAGTGCCTGGGCAGGTATCTGCGGATTACATTGAGTGGTTTTTCCGCATATCTCACCCTTTCATGACACCGACCCAGGCAGCTGACCAGCAGAGGGATGCACCAGCTGCAGACCCTGAGGACTACATACAGCCGCCCAGCCCCCAGGTTCCAGTGGCATTTGACCCCCCTCCATATGTGGTAAGATTATTTGCGCGTTTAATGTTTTATGAGTTGTTGTTTATTTTGAATTTCATAATAAATGTTTTTACTGACTTTGACAGGATGATTACGAGGGATATGAGGCGATTGCACAGAGGTTGGAGCGTGTGCTCAACCTTAGGATAGTCACTGCAGGCACAGAGTTATATGACATTATGCAGGACTGCCTGACGATCGCGAGAGGGGGACCCAGTGCTGATGGGACGGTCAGGGCTCGTCAGAGACGCCGCACGGACCATTGATCATTGTATTTATTTTGTTGTGTTGTAGTTGACATGAATATTTGTAATTATTACAGTTTTTGTTTAATATAGTTGACGTGTTTTGCACAGTTTATTATTTTATAATATAGTTTGTTATTCCGATTGTTTGTGGTCCTTAAGCGAAGTTTACGGTTGTTTTAAATTTATTTTTAAAAAAAGGGAACCTAGAATCATGAGTTTTGTTTGTCAGAATTACATAAAAAATAAAAGTTTTTAAAATGATTAATAATTCATAAGTGAACCCTTTTTTCATGTTCAAGTACCCATGTTTGTAAGAATTACATAAATGAACCCTTTTTCCATGTTTGTAAGAATTACATAAAAAACATAAGTTTTTAGAATCATGAGTTTTGTTTGTAAGAATTACATAAATGAACCTTTTTTCCATGTTCAAGTACCCATGTTTGGGATTTTTTTGCGTGGGTGTGCCTGTGCCCTGAGACAATGGAGGGTGGCCATTTCTCATGTTTGGACGTCAAAGAATCCAAAAAAAATAGTCCCGTTCCATGGTTCCGTCAACTAACACGTCAAAACAAAGCCTCAAAATCCAAAAAAATACGAAATGAACCCTTTTTCCATGTTCAAGTACCCATGTTTGGGATTTTTTTGCGTGGGTGTGCCAGTGCCCTGAGACAACGGAGGGCGGCCATTTCTCATGTTTGGACGTCAAAGAATCCAAAAAAAATAGTCCCGTTCCATGGTTCCATCAACTAACACGTCAAAACAAAGCCTCAAAATCCAAAAAAATACGAAATGAACCCTTTTCCCATGTTCAAGTACCCATGTTTGGGATTTTTTTGCGTGGGTGTGCCAGTGCCCTGAGACAACGGAGGGCGGCCATTTCTCATGTTTGGACGTCAAAGAATCCAAAAAAAATAGTCCCGTTCCATGGTTCCGTCAACTAACACGTCAAAACAAAGCCTCAAAATCCAAAAAAATACGAAATGAACCCTTTTCCCATGTTCAAGTACCCATGTTTGGGATTTTTTTGCGTGGGTGTGCCAGTGCCCTGAGACAACGGAGGGCGGCCATTTCTCATGTTTGGACGTCAAAGAATCCAAAAAAAATAGTCTCGTTCCATGGTTCCGTCAACTAACACGTCAAAACAAAGCCTCAAAATCCAAAAAAATACGAAATGAACCCTTTTAACAATTAATTTTTTGGACCACTGAAACAACGCATTCAACTTTATTATGGGAATTAAACATGCCGTAAACATATAAAGGTTACATCAACGAAAAAACAAAAAATTAAACATGACATTCAGTTCTTTAGCGACGTCCCACTGACCTCGTCTTCAACATATTTAGTAAAGACAGCTAAAATTTCTATTGGTCCATATTTTTTCCAGTAGTTAGATTGTACTAACACCTTCAGCAGTTCTTCGTTGGTGATCAGCTCATTTATTTCATATTTTATAACCGTATCTGAATACTCAAACCGAGCTGGTTTGCGGAAAAACAATCGTCTTACCGTTTGTGATTCGTGAATTCCAAGAGGGGGAATCCCTTTAGGTGCAACTTGCTTGATTAAATTCTTCAGTTCATCGATGGTACATGTTGAAGGAATTTGAAATTTCTTAGGATTTTTTCCTGTGAACGCGCAACCAACAAATTTGTTCTGCGGTGGCATGTTCCATTTGCCGTTGTAATACAGGATCGCGTCATGAATACGAGGCATAATATCGCATAATGAATACAATTAAATAAACAATGCATGTTTAGTCTTCATTTAGGTCTACATAGTGTGTTTTGAATGACATCAAGCTTGTGTATTGCTGCATTCTACTAATATATGGAATTGCCCATTGCTTTGCCTGAGAATAACAATTGGTTGACCACAACAGCGCTGGGGGCAGCAACGGACAATGGTCTTTCAAATAAACCTGTTGTACATGAACAAACATTATATCATGCGCTGACCGTGCCAAACGAACCAGCGAAGTCATTGCATAATTGTTACACTAACTATATTCAATGTACCTGAACAAAATGATTTCCAAACACGTGACCGACACATATGATGCGGTGGCCAGAAGAGTCAGGTGGTGGTTGACTTCTAAGAGGGAAAAATGTCATGCTTTGTTGTTGGGACAACGATACAAGGATTACGTTATACCGTGAAGCAATCACATATCCCATGTCTGTTATATCCATCCACTTGTCCACACTAACCTGAATGAACCAAACATACACATGTAAGTAATTTAAACATTGTTATTAAAAAAAATTAACCTAAAAACATACCTTTGAAAATCCATCAACAAGTAGGGACAACTTTAATTGTTCAAATCTCTCTGTGCCACCGAAGAGGTTCATGTACTCATGCGACCACCTGCCAAGTTCTTTAAGCAATTCATTACGCACTAACGGCCACGAATCTTCCCCCATACCTAATAAAGCGCCAATGGACCGATATCCACAGTTACCGTCCGCTTTCACATCCACAACGTCACGAATGAAACCTTGAAAGAATGACGCAAATTGATCCAACATCGGGATGATCCTTGTTGGCTGACGCGGTTGAGAACATGATGCACTTCGTTTCACTGGAGAGTTGCTGCTTTGAACATAATGAAAAGCATCAACATACTCCCAGTAAGACGGATCACGCTTTGTGGATGTTTGACTTCTTTTCATCGGTTTCTTCGGTACACCTTTAGTGTTCACCTTTGATGGAGGAGGGCACATAGAGTTATGATCAGGGTATGCGATTTCTCGAAGTTTACTCTTCAGATTTACTTTGCCAGCCACATCAAGTTCATCAAACCTTTTAGATATAACCTCTATTTCTTCCTTGATGGTGACTTCCGTCTCACATAACCCTTGGTCTGAAAAGCAAAGTCTCCTCCAAAAAAGATGGACTGACTCCAATGGGATGCTGCTAGCAGTATACCTAGAAAGCTCACATGCACAAGGAAGCCCGTGCGTGCTTCTCATCACACAACCACAAGAAGAGAGATTGTTGCCGAGATAACGTAGACGGTCAATCTCAGAAGCAATCTGATTTAAAGCATCCCTCGAAACCATCCCAAGAAGCCTCTTGTATAAGTTTTTTTTATATACATGGCCAACCACATGCGTACTGGTTTCAAAGGATGCTTTAATTTCGACGTGTTGCAGCGTGATCATGTTGTTCATGGCATCCCAAACACTACATAGGTCTCCAACGCTATTTTGTAGTACTCTTTTGAGAGCCCAATGAGCTGATTCAACCCTACATTTAAAATACACAACAAACATGAAAATATACAACAATTAAATACCATTTAATATTAATCGTTACTAACAAATAAAATCAGTTGTTAATACCTGTTTGTTGTTGTGTTGCCTAGGTGCATGACCTTATTCGTCCATGCTGTAATAAATTTTTCCTTGTGGGGGATAATCCATGTGTCGTTAACATAGTCAACGAACATCGGCCAAGGCGAACAAGCAACTTGAAACTTCTGATATGACTCATGGAACTCGTATTCGAACGGACAATCAACCAAAGTACCCCAGTTATCCATTACATAGTCCCACGCATTTTTTTCCCCGATTAAAGATTTGCACTTCGCCTTCACATTCTTATCGATATGAAACCTGCACAACAAATTAGTAGACTCAGGAAACACAGTTTTCACTGCATTCATCAGTGCTAGGTCTCTGTCAGTGACAATAACAAGAGGGAGGCGATCGTGTCTTAAAAATAGGCCTCGAAATCGTTCCAAAGCCCATACAATATTATTAACACGCTCAGCCTCCAGATATGCAAACCCAGCAGAGAATGTCATCGCCGTTGGTGTCACTCCAATAAAGTCAAGTAGTGGGAGTCTGTACCTGTTTGTTTTGTAGGTACTGTCTATAAAAAATACCAGATGACATGCATTGCATAACTTTACTGCATCTGGGTGACACCAAAACAGATCACGCACCACAACTTCATCCTTCAATCTATGCCAATGAATGTATTGATCACGTTCGAGAAGCTTCATCAGATGCTGCATTTCGGTATCAGCTCCTCTTATTGAAGAACGATATGCACTTCTTGCATTGTAAATTTGCTTTATCGTGGTGTAACTGTCGGCATTGTGTTCCTTCAACGTTAGCAAGATGTTTTTCGGTTTCACCATTGACTTTGTCATATCAGCAATAATTTTCTTTTCTTCCTTAGTCAATCGCCCGGCGTATGGATGTCCAACTAAGGAATTCGCCAATTCATGATTATGAATCCCTTAGATCAACTTCACCATCCAACCTTCCCCTCCACGCACTGGTTTCCCACGAAGCCTGAAGGGACAACCACATTTTCTACTCCCGGTGTCTTTTCTAACGAATTCTTTATTTCTACACTTGTACGTACCACTCCTTTCACACCCAATTAACACAAATGAACTTCTTCCTCTGCTACCGGTCTCTGTGTCAGATCTCATAATCACTGCAACAAATCCATTTTCATGGGCAACTGTTCGAGTCCATTGCAAAACATCATCTCGAGTAGCGAATACCTACAACGCAACCCTAACACATTAATTTTCATACAAACCATCAATTCAACCAATGACTCAAATTATCTATGATTACCTGAGATGTATTAAAAGCATTTGAACAATCGACATGTGGTTCATTCACTCCACATTCTTCTTGATTATCATAATCATAATCCATATGAACTTCTTGTGACATCGCAAAGTCATACCTCCATTGATCTTCGTCCATCTTAAGGACATATGCATCATACACAAGTACATTCAAATTATCATATAACCACATCCAAAAATTTACTACACCTTAAATAACAAACATATTAATAGGACATATGCATCATACACGACTATATTAAAATTATCACTATATTCTAAATTTATAACTACATTATTTACTTAAACTAAACTTATCACTATAATAAACAACTAATAAAACATTTTTGTACCATTATACATTTAAGTTACCTAAATCATTTAATATTATACCATTATACCTAATTAAATCAATAATCCACAACATATATAAAACAGAAATAAAAAAAATTATAAAACAGAAATATATATATATATATATATATATACCATTATAAAACAAAAAATTATAATCCACAATATATATCATTATACCTAATTAAACCAATAATTCATTATTAACTAACAGAAATATATATATATATATATATAAATTATAAAACAGAAATTAAAAAAAATTACTAATAATTTAACATTCCGGAAGAAGGTCTTCCGGAAGTTACGAATGCAAATTCCGGAAGAAGGTCTTCCGGAAGTAGTTTCCGGAAGCAATTCTTCCGGAATTGGCCTTCACCACTTCCGGAAGAAGGTCTTCCGGAAGTTACGAAGGCCAATTCCGGAAGAAGTGCTTCCGGAAACTACTTCCGGAATTTGCATTCGTAACTTCCGGAAGACCTTCTTCCGGAAGTGGTCATTCCGGACCTTCCTCCTTCTGTGCCTAAAATTTCTTCCGGATACACTTTTTACTGTTTTTCTTCTCTAAAAACTAACCGGAAAACGAAATAAACGCGTACCTCCGACAAAATAGGAACAACAGCCACTAATAAAACTTCAAATACGGAACACGGGACCACCAAATCTTCAAATACTTCACTTCACGGGACCACCAACAGACTGCTGAAGGGACCACCACCGAAACAACAGCAAACGGAAGAAACAAACAAAGCAAACGGAAGAAGAAACAAAGCAAACGGAAGAAGAAACAAAGAAAGCGCAGTAAAACACAGCCTCAACACGTTAATTTAAAGAAATTTACACAAGGGCAAAATCGTCATTACATACGCATTAAATATTATTTTATTTTTACTTATTATTATAAAATGAAAATTCTTTTTTCTTCATTTTGTTATAAAACAATAATCACGTTTAGGAATTAATTAATTTTTATGGTTTAAATTAATATTTGACATGCGCGTAAAAAACAAATTATAAATATTAGTCATAATTACGTTCACTAATTATTTAATTATTTATGCATAATAATATTAATTATTTTATTATTTAATTATTTATGCATAATAGTATTAATTATTTTATAAATTAGTTTATGCAATTAAAAGTAAATTATTACAAAATAAAATATTTGTTAAAAAAAAAAAACTAACTTCCGGAAGAAGCTTCTTCCGGAAGACAATGGAAATCTTCCGGAAGAAGCTTCTTCCGAGAACATTCCGGATGACGTTCTTCCGGAAGTTGTCTGTGAGTACTTCCGGAAGACACAAATTATTCTTCCGGAAGAAGGTTCTTCCGGAAAAGTTCCGGAAATAATTTTTCCGGAAAGTTTCCGGAAGAATCTTCTTCCGGAAGAATAATTGCTGAAGGGCAGTTTCGCCACTTCACTGTTTGCTGGGTGCCCCAGCAATAATGCTGGGTGCACGTAGCAACTCCCTAATCTATAGTGTGCTTAGCAAGAAATTTTTTATCTCATCTACATAAATATCACTAGTTGTACAAGCAAAATTGTTCTATTATGACTCTTGAATTTGGAATGGGGACCCTAACCTTTCAATTTTTTTAACCTCTGGAAAGATGACAACAATTCCTTGAATATTATTAAGGAGGCTTGGAATTGCTCAGACATTGATAAGAAGCAGTGTTTGAAAGATGACAACAACACCTGACAGCTAACTATTTTAAAGGAAAAATGGCCACTACCAAGCAGTGTTTGAAAAGTTGGAGTTGACAAAGCTTTTCAAACATTGATAAGAAGCTTTATGTAGCGATACAACAACTTGATGGTTTTGACTCTCAAATTCAAGTTGGGAACCTAATGTTGTTGTTGACAGATCAGAAATCCAACAACAATTATGGTCACTCTCAAAGCAGAAAGAGACCTTTCTCCTTCAAAAATCTCGTTCTAAGTGGTTAAAGTCAGGTGATTATAATACATGGTACTTTCATTAGTGTATGAAATCTAGGCGAAGAAGTAATCAAATTTTGGGTCTTTCATCAGATAGAGGCAGGTTGACATAGGTAAATGACATCAAAGATGAAATCAAACCCCACTTTGCATCAATCTTTTCTGAATCAGAGCAGATTAGGCCGAATCTTGATGGTCTGCACTTCAAATCCATCACGGATGCATAGAGAGAATTTCTCACAGTGGAGTTCTCACACCAAGAGATCAAGGAGGTTATATGGTCGAGTGTCGGTGATAAATCGCCTGGGCCTGACGGGTATAATATGTCGTTCTTTAAGTACAGCTGGGAGGTGATTGGCTTCGATGTGTGTTTGGCTATTCAAGAATTTCATCGCAATGCAAAATTGCCAAAAGCTTTCCATTGTCGTGTATCGCATTGATTCCAAAGGTTGAATCTCCTCAATCTTTATCAAATTTTTGAATGATTGCTCTGATAGGCAGCATTGCGAAGATTATTATATCAAAGTTGCTTGCTGCTGGATCAAAACATTGTTGCCTTCAGTGATTTCCTCTTGCCAAATAACGTTCTTACCAGGTTGTCAAATTCTAGATGCATTCTGGTCATTGACGAACTTCTTGATTGAGCCAAAAAGTCAAAGAAGAATATGTTGGCCTTCAAAGAGAACTTCCGTAAAGCATACAACATGGTTAACTGGAAATTCTTGGACTACATGTTGCATAGATTAGGATTCAATGTCAAATGGCGTCAGTGGCTGAAAATAATTGTCTCCTCTAGTAACATATCAACCTTGGTAAACGGATCCTTAACTTTTGAGTTTTCAGCTTTAAGAGGCTTGAAGCAGGGTGATCCGTTGTCCCCATTTTTGTTCTTGATAGCTGCTCAAGGTCTAACGGGGCGGTTCATAGCACGGTGGAGAAAAGACTATTCAAAGGTATGAAAGTTGGAGAAGAGTTCCAATACTCAATTCTCCAATACACTGATGATTCAGTTATGGTGGGACAGGTGACTCATGATAGTCTTTGGGCAATAAAAGCAATATTCCGAGGCTTCGAATTGGTCTCTGGATTGTTAGTTAACTTCCTTAAGAGTGTCTTTTATGGGATTGGCACAAACCAAAGATTTAATGAGCCAGCTGCAAATTTCCTTTCATGCAGGGTTGCTTCTCCACCTTTTCACTTTTTGGGACTGCCAGTCGGGGTTAGTCCAACTCTCTGATCAACTTGGGAACCAGTTATTATCAAGTTTCAGAAAAGACTCACAATATGGAAGAGCAAGCTTGTCTCTATGGGAGGTCGCCTTACTCATTAATTTTGTACTGTCGAGTATTCAATTGTACTACCTTTCTATGTTTAAGGCACTGATGAAGGTGATAAGGGAGTTGGAAGGTATACAGCGGCACATTTTGTGGAATGGAGTTTCGGACCAGGCGAAAATCAATTGGCTAAAGTGGACTAGAGTTTGTACACCTAAACAAATGGGTGGTCTCGGAATCAAGAATCTAAGCATCTTCAACATCAGCTTATTGGTAAAACGGCGTTAGCATTTTCTGGTTGAGACTAAAGCTATTTGGGCTCCTATTTTGAAATTTCATTATGGCTCATTAGACTTGTCAAACACAGGCTCAGCCAGCCGCACATCCCAATGGTGGAGGGATATTTTAAGAATTGGCAACTGCCAATATCAACCAGGCTGGCTAACTAGCACCTTCTGCAGAAAGATTGGTGATAGGAAGGATACTTTGTTTTGGAGACACAGATGCCTTAACGAGACTCCCTTAATGCAATCACATGCAAGACTCTTTAGCCTAGCAATGGATAAAGACATATCAGTCCAAGGTATGTCAGCTTGGGATGTAGAACAATCTGATTCCTGGAATTGGTGTTGGAGTAGACAACCTTTTCAATGGGAGTTGGAACTCATTGCAGAACTGGAAGCATTGCTGGCCGGGGACTTTTTAGTTCAGAATCAGAATGATACCTAGAGATATATCTTGTCTCCTGACGGTTTGTTTTCTGTAAGTGTAACTTACAATCACCTAGTTACCTTTATGCCTCTCAAATTCAGAATATTCAGGATTCAAATCCTATTCTTGGTAAATTTTGGAACAGTGTTGCCCCGATGAAAGTACTTGTTTTTTCTTTGCGATTATTTTTGGATCAATTGCCAACTTATGAACAACTTAACAAGAGAAGACTTCCCATTTTGAATGTCTAGCAATCATGTTCATTCTGCAGAGCAAGTTTGGAGACTACTGAACATCTATTTCGGCAATGCAACTACAATTCTTTAATTTGGCAAAGAGTTTTTGAGTGGTTGGATATAATTGTTGTTATTCCAAACGATTTGCAAGCCATATACAATCTCTTTGGTTCACTAATATTGGGGGAAAAGGTGAAGAAATGAAAATATTTAATATGGCATTGCACCTGCTGGTGTATGTGGAAGCATAGAAATGGAATCATTTTTAAGAGTCACACTTTTGATGGTGGTAAGCTTCTTGAAGAAATTAAGATCAACTCATGGGAATGGTTTCTTTATAAGAAACAGAATACTAATAAGATCTTCTCTTCGTGGATGCTTACCCCGTTACTCTGTTTGAATTCATGAGTAGATTCATACTATTTTTTGCATTTGGATATGCTTTACATATAAATAGATCTATTCCACTTGTACATACTTTGCCGTACTCCTTGTACTTGCATATCCTTCTAGTAATACAAAATATACTAATTTGCCTTCCAAAAAAAATGATAAACTTGACTAGTTAGTTTTATATTCTGTTTCTTCGCTTGTTGAAAATTTGGAGATGTGTACTATGTGTTGATAGAATTTAAAATTTAGCGTACGCTTGAATTATTCCCAGTTTTTTTACTAAAGTGGGTGGTTTGGATAAAATACCCTGTTTGGGCAATAACATGAGTGTGATATATTTTTTGCCACAAGTATTCAAATTAGATGATTTTTTATTGTTAAAAACTTTATGATGTTAGTTTCATTATGTAAAATTGTTAAGTGTGGCTCTAAGTGAGTTATTAATTTATAATCAGTTTCTTGTAAACTTGTTTGTAAAATTATGTTACTTTCAAGGTGAGTTTACATTCAAAATTTAAATCTAAAGAAAATTATCCCACTACAGCAAACGAAAATTAATTGTATTTTCATCACCACAAAATAATTTTCATTACTGCATAAGCGTAGTTATGGGAAATTATGGGAAAGAGTGATCGAACGGAGATTAAGAAAGGAAACTCAAGTTACTGAGAATCAATTTGGTTTCATGCCGGGAAGGTCGATCATGGAAGCGATTTATTTATTACGGCGGGTGATGGAGCAATATCGCATGGCCCAACAAGACTTGCACTTGATTTTTATTGACTTGGAGAAAGCGTATGATAGAGTGCCTAGAGAGATTTTGTGGAAAGCTCTAGAGAAGAAAGGGGTTAGGGTTGCATATATTCGAGCTATCCAAGATATGTATGATAGGGTATCGACTAGTGTTAGGACACAGGGTGGAGAGTCAGACGATTTTCCCATCACAATTGGTTTACATCAAGGGTCAACCCTTAGCCCCTACCTTTTTACCTTAATTCTGGATGTCCTCACGGAACAAATCCAAGAGATAGCGCCGAGATGCATGCTTTTTGCAGATGACATAGTCCTCCTTGGAGAGTCGAGGGAGGAGTTGAATGAGAGGTTGGAAACTTGGAGACGAGCTCTAGAAACACATGGCTTTCGCCTAAGCAGAAGCAAATCGGAGTATATGGAATGTAAGTTCAACAAAAGAAGGAGGGTTTCTAACTCAGAGGTGAAAATAGGAGACCATATTATCCCTCAAGTCACATGGTTTAAATATCTTGGGTCTGTAATACAGGATGATGGGGAAATTGAAGGGGATGTGAATCATCGCATTCAAGCAGGATGGATGAAATGGAGAAAAGCATCGGGGGTGTTATGTGATGCAAAGGTACCGATCAAGCTAAAGGGAAAGTTTTATCGGACTGCGGCAAGACCGGCGATTTTGTACGGAACAGAATGTTGGGCGGTCAAGAGCCAACATGAGAATAAAGTAGGTGTAGCGGAGATGAGGATGTTGCGGTGGATGTGTGGTAAGACTCGACAGGATAAAATTAGAAACGAAGCTATTAGAGAGAGGGTTGGAGTAGCGCCTATTGTAGAGAAGATGGTGGAAAATAGACTTAGGTGGTTTGGGCATGTAGAGAGAAGACCGGTAGACTCTGTAGTGAGGAGAGTAGACCAGATGGAGAGAAGACAAACAATTCGAGGCAGAGGAAGACCCAAAAAGACTATAAGAGAGGTTATCAAAAAGGATCTCGAAATTAATGGTTTGGATAGAAGTATGGTACTTGATAGAACATTATGGCGGAAGTTGATCCATGTAGTCGACCCCACCTAGTGGGATAAGGCGTTGTTGTTGTTGTTGTTGTTGTTGTACTGCATAAGCGTAGTTTTATCAACACCAAAATTAAAAAATTGTATTATTTCAACAATTAAAAAAAGTTGAAAATATTAGTGCTGATGCTTTAGCAAAATTCAGAGCCCAGTCTGATCAATTTGTTACAATATACAGACTGCCCTTCAGCTGTTTGTTGGTGTCTTTTATGGGACTCTTAAGGCATTTCTAATGCTAGATTGCAGCTTTGATGTTTACTGTTCTTACCTAATAAGAAAAAAAACCAATCCTCAACCTGCGATTTTAGAGAAAATCAAACAGGCAGTAAGTCAAATTGAAACAAAAATCTCAAAAACTTGAGATGGTGATTTCATAGTCCACTAAAATATTGGCATTACAAATAAACCAAAACCCAAACTTGGAAAACTACACGCCACCACCTTCAGTGATTTCTAACATTACAGATCAAAACAAAGGACAAAAAAGACAGAAATTGCTATAGTATCCCTGCCAATGCCATAATCAATTCCCTTCTAAATTCTTGAAGAATCTCACATTACAATCTAGAGAACGAAAATACATAACTTGAAAATATTTCCTCTGCTCCATCAAGTATTTTGGTGGAACTGTGACTGCAGAATTGGAGCTCTAGTTGGACAAGACAACTACTCTATGGAAAAAGAGGCAGGTAATGAAGTCCCAAATTTTCTGGAAATCCCATTAACAAATTAAGGTTTTGTAAAGCTTGACCTGAAGCTCCCTTCACTAGATTATCAATCTGCAACAACACATCAACATAGTGATGTCAACAATAGTATCATAATATCATTAAATACACAATTTCAGCTGGATATATAGGAGGAAAAAAAAACTTAACATACAACAGATATAATGATTGCTCTTCCAGGAATTCGGTCTGGAAAAACATTGATTAAACAGTAATTAGTCCCTTTAACGCTGTGAGTTCGAGGAATGACTCCATTTTCCAACACAAAAACAAATTCTTCATTCTGAAATCACCAGAAAGAAAAGAGAAATTAATAAAGGGTCAAACCAAGAAATTCAAAAATGAACCGAAAAGTAGACTAACAAAGAAATAAACCATGAATCATGATAGCACATTCCACAGCCCCATGAAACAGGCAGGATAAATCCTTAAAGGTTAAAGAGACTCTGAGATCTCAAATAATATGATGCAGAGAGTTCAATGATGAAAAAGTTCTTCTCAACAATGAAGAATAACCATTAAGTACCATTTTCAACCTGCATTCTTTGTATTTGTTGGCATATATGCAATTCATACATTACATTTTTGTAAACTAGTGTAGGTGACAAGTAGTGACATAAAAAGACAAACCTCATATGAGAGCTTCAGTTGCTGGTACAGGTCCTCAATTCTCACTCCTGGAGCCATTTCCACATAAATAGTTGATTGCATACCACGGCTCTAAAAATGGCAAAGAAGCATTTGTTAATTTACTTGACCAGCAAGAAGAAAAGAATACAGAAGATAGAACATTAGAACTCTAGGTGCTACTCTTACCATTGGAATTAGATGTGGTGTAAAACTAACAGTTACTTTTGAACCTGAAGCATCAGCAAGTCCCTGCTCAATTTCAGGAACTGCATACAACAAAAATAAGATAATTAGATCTATTCAAATTAAGATGCCAATATGTCCCCAATAGCTAAAATCAAATCACTAGCAATATATAACAAATAGGATAAGAGCTTAATGGTAAAATGCTCAATCCAATGTAGTTCAATTGGGAAAGAGATCACCAATATAAGTTAATGAAGAGAAGCACAACACAATCACAGTCCATGATCAAGTTACAGTTAAATTATGTGGCCCCAGCAGGCCCAATTAGCCAATCCCCACACCTCTTTTTTCCTAATGGAGGAGAACCAGGCTGATCAGCGGAAATAACTCTTGGCCCTTCTTGACACTAGTGTACTAACAGGAGGGGGCTCCTAAGGCTATACCGGTTAAAATACCAGAAAACTAGTGTAACAAGTATTATTGGCTCTGCCTTGAGTGGTTATTGTAAGATTGCATAGCTCTTACAATAAAACTAATCCCTAGACACTTTGTCATCACACACAAAAGTATAACAGGAAGATAAAATATGTTCTGTGCATTAGTTAGGCTGGAGTTGTAAGACTCGAAATAAATAAATCCAATAAGAAGAAAATTAGACTTACCATGGCGATGTAGGGTAACACCATAAGAATTGAGACCTTCAGTTACTTCAGTGAACAATAAATTTTCTTTGGCACTGCGCCCTGCAACAAGAACCAAGTAACAGAACCACAAGGAAATCAGAAGCTTGGGATGAGAATATTTTGTGGAATACTTGCAATAAAATACAAAAGAGGTGCATCAAAATTCTAACCTGCTCCACTCACACCAGATTTAGCATCAATGATAATATTTTTAAGCTCAATAAGACTAGCCTGCAAAACAAAGAAAACTCAGAAAGAAGAACCTTAAAGGGGATTTGAAACTCTTCAAGCATCATAAAATCAATAAATACAGAAAAATCAGTTTTTAAAATAAGAAGCATAAAGTTGAGCCTAAGTCCTAGGACATTGCTTCCATCCCTGAAAACAACTCTGATCTAGCATCTTGAGCACTTTAGTCAAGGTAGACAGACTTGATAAATGCGTTTAGTACAGATACACGTCCAAAAATCCGAATTCATATGTTATCCAGAATCCTGGATATATTTCACCAATCCACCAGATAGATGTAAATGCATAGCATGATAGCAGTAATATCACTATAGCCATGTAATGCCTTTTAATGCAAACTATATGGAACACAACATATCTTCAATACTCCTCCCTTTTGAGCTATAAATGTTCAATCATTCATGTTATCGAATAAATGCAAATATGCATAGTTTTTTTAATTGATGAAAGAAGAAATTTGTTTAGAGAAAATGATAGAAATACAAAAGGTTGGAGGATAAGAAATCAAATAATCAACAAGGAAAAACAAAAGGAGAAAAAACAAGACAAAAAAAGGGCGATCTAAAAACTAATCATTGTAGCAGAGCTTTTCATATATCTGAAACACTGATTCCCTTAAACAGGCCATGAACTGAACACCAAAGAAATCTGGTTAAAGTTAGGATACATCAAGCTTAACACCCTAGACCATAAATTATAAGCCTAGGCAAAGGCTAGTAGATACAAGTCACAGTCACAACAGAATCATTAGAAATTTAGAACACAATTTTATACTAATTTTAGAATTTTAATCACACGCCATTTTCTTAAAAGGAAAATTCACTTATTCTACATACTGTATAGTGCAAAGAAAACATGCTTACCTTTATCAATGGGACAAGAGGAAGTTGAACAGAAGTTGGATAACAACCAGGATTAGCAACTAGACGTGCATTCTTTATTTCCTCCCTTAAAACCTCTGTTAATCCATATATAGCTTCTTTCTGGATACAGTTAGCTAGATTAACTCAGCATTAAAAATAAAATTATACAACAAGAAAGGTGGTTTCAACTTGAGATTCAAGATTTTCATATATGAACAGAAATAAAAGCTGATAAGTCAAATTCATAAAAAGTGACTGCATTATGCTTCCTCAAATATACACACCTTTAGAAATTCTAACTTAGAAGAGGTTCAACTTGTTACGTAAGATTTGATGAAATGAATGACAACATCAAAGTCTATAGTATAAGTTGATAACGTGCAATACTGATTTAAGGTGGACCTAGATAAACTAGACCCTTGTGTAATTGAAGAGGACAAGAGGTCCCACCTGCAAATCTGGTGCTCTATGCGGCTGACCATACCACTCTTCATACTCAGAAAGATCTTTTAGACGAAAATCCTACAAAATCCCTCATTTACAATTCTGATACGAAGCAAAACTTTGTTCATACTGTATAATGATTTGTTTTTGAAAAAAAGTTAAAAGAGACAAAAGTTATTTAAAACATACTGCAGAAAGATCAACAATCTTCAAGTGCTTTGGTAGGCCTTTAATAATTTCCTGGAAACAAGATGAAAATCTAAGGAATAGTCTTGTAACTTTTAAGCATTGATATTTGGTATACTTTAACCAGTGCTCTCTTGGCAAACTCAGGGAAATACAAAACTCAAAAGACATAAGAAAGAACCTGAGTAGTTCCATGAGGCAAACAACAGAATACAGCATCCACATCAGAAAAGTTTGCATCCTTTATTGCAATCAAATCTGGCAAGTCCTGCAAACATGGGTTAAGCTCAAATTATGTAATTTACATAACAATGCATCGACGTGCATATTTCATAATCATGCCATGAGGATTGCTCAAGAAAATGATGATTGAGGATAGCAACAACCTCCATGATCATCAACCAAAAGGTATGGGAATTTCACTTAGAAGAAGCAATACAAGATAGCACACCATACCCTCGATAAAAAACAAACTAAAAATGAATGAAAATATCTTTTTAAATACACATCATATCTAAAACCAGCCATACCCGAGTGCTCAAATGTGGGAATACAGAAGAGATTGGCTGCCCAGCTTTCCTATCAGCAGTCATCAGTGCAATCCCAAACTGTGGATGATTAGCCAAGAGTCGCATAACCTACCCAAAAAAGTATCACAATCTCACAACACAGAAACACCAGATCAAAACTGACAGTGACATCTACTTGCTTGGGTGAGTACATGGAAAGTGGCAATGCAAACAATTTAGAACAAAAGACACTTCACAGTTTACACTTGAGTTGTAGATGCCAAAAAGCACAACAAGCCAAAAACAAAATAAATTAATCATAACCAAGGTTTTAAAATTGTGATGTCAGTCACAGTTTCATCACGATCCTTGATGTTATGGGAAATTGCAGATAAATGCAGTCGATGCAGCTGCAATTATGGTCGCAGAGATCCAGAAACCTTGACATTGGGGCCGAAATTGTTTTTTAAAACTCATTCCCACTGTAAGGCATAACTATTTTCCATCTTCCAATCATTCTACTTCTACACATTAAACCAAGCAAGCACACTTAGAACGATTGTGCCATGTAGCTTACCTCAGAACCAGTGTAGCCACTAGCTCCAAGAACACCAACACGAACCCCATTTTGCAATGAAGTTGGGTTCCCACTCTTGCTGGAACACTTGACAAGTAGCTTCCCATCTCGTTGCTTTCTCACCTTTCCAAACCCCTGAACAATACCAACGTCCAATAACAACATAAACTTTGAGAATCAAACACATTTACCCACCAAAAAAAGAATAAGAAAAAGTAACAGAATCAAAACAAAATCGTGTCCTGCATGCTAATAATTACTAACGAAACATTGTATGGCAACAAAAACAACATTTTACAAAACAAAATTAAAATTACATATATATATATATATATATATAAAGTACCTTGGGATTTTTCCAACTGTGCAAATGGGTGGAACTGAAAGAGATGGCGCTCATTTTGTGTTGCTAGAAAGCTAACGAGATTGGGATCAGAAAATTAAGTGTTAACAAAGTATGAAAATGGGAAGCATTGCATGAAGAAAAACAAGAAGGTAAACAGCTGCGGAACCGTATATGGCACCAACCACGAATGCAGCGGAACCGAACCGTAACTTTTATAAAATGGGTGAAGCTTGTAACTTGGAAGTTGGAACCGTAGACAGCAACAGCCAACCGCGTCCACGACTCTTATGTTATGACAGTGTCTCACGACGGAACTGATTCTTCTTCTTCTTCCGATTCTTCTATTTGGGTCGGGTTTAACTTTTTAAAACTCATTTCATCCACCTTTTTTTTTGCCATTTTTTTATTATTTATTTCTTTAATTTGTACTCACTACACTACAATTTAAAACGATTTTAATAGCTTAAAAATATTGATTCTTTTACTCAATTAATTCACATACTCAATGACCTAAACTATTTGATTCTTTTACTACTTATACAATAAGAATATCACCCGTTTAAGTAATCTTTGCTTCAATAAAAAAATCTTTTTCAAAATTAAAATTAATAAAGTAGTACCTAAAATTAACCGTGTTTTAACAAAAATTAATTAGATTAGTTTTATCATCAATTTAAGAAATTATATAAATTACCTATGATAATTTGATAAATATTTTTTATCCTAAAAATTTGAAGATAAATTTTAAATAATAATCATAATCATTTTAATAATTTGATTTAAAATTTTCTCATTTTAAAATTCGTTATAGACCTGTGTATATAAGGACGAGAATCATGAAAATTAAATGTATTTATCTGGTAGAAATTGGGAGATTAAGGATCTTCAATAACTTGTAAACGAGTCATCTAATCGCCGTCAATTTATTCATTCACTGTGGAAAATAGTTTTCTATTATTTTCTTAAATTAAATAAAGTTTAGTGGCGATTTCATCGGGATATCTCAATGGAGATAATATTAAGTTGAAAGAGATATATTATTTGTGTGCTCTATTCAGAATTTCGAAACCTCTCACAAAACAAATAATCTGAATTTCGAAAAATTAAAACACAGATTTGGATCATTGGGGGACTTAAAAAACATGTAAGTTTTTTTTTCCAAGGCAAAAAGTGATACGATTATTAGAACAGTTCAAGCACAAGTGGTGCCTGAAACAAAGAAACAAATAATTAATTACTACAAAAAAGGATCACAGAATGTTGCATATCCTACATAAAGCAAAAGTGATTAAAAAGGCATAAATTGCAAATCTGCTTTATTGAGGAACAGCTTCCTGCCCAAATAACTAAGTTATTTCGTATTAAAAGAGTAGATGAACATTGGCTTCAGAAATTGAAATTATTTATGAGCCAAACTAAACCTCTTTATCCAAGATAATACACTATCATCGATCAAGACCGACCTTATTTATAATCCTAGCATGATTAAGAAGATTCTACGTATCAATCATAATAATTAGTTTTCAATTCCTTTAATTATTTAGCCGTGTAAATCTGTTATTTCCAATTCTGATTTGTTGAGAATTATTAGGAGATTGGTAGCTTGATTCACTACATATTAGGGTTGTTCACTTGTATATATATCACTGTAAACTAATATCAAATTCATCAATAAAAGTTACAAACTTATTTCTCTATATGGTATCAGCCTAAACGATCCACCCATTCCCTATTTCTTTAATTAAGGACGTCGTTCCCCACCCTTGCCTCCCATGGCCGACAACAACTCCTTCATTCCCAACCCCCATGAGTCATCCAAACCCCTTGCTTGCATCACTTTCACCAATGTCACCAAACTTCTTCCCAACAATTATCCTAATTGGAAACAACAAGTTGAAGCTCTCCTTGATGGCTATGATCTCCTCCAAAATCCAGATGGATCTTTTCCTGCGCCGTCGGAAACGACCCCCACCACTGCATCACTTCCGGTAACAACTCAGAATCCTGCTTACCAAACCTGGCGTCGACAGGACTGCCTTATATATGGTGCTCTCCTCACCACTCTCTCTAATGAAGTGGCCTCCCTGGTGTCTCACACCAAGACCTCGCATGATCTCTGGATCCTTCTCAAAAACACCTATGCCAAAGCATCTTGCAAACCTTTTCTCGGCCGCTGTCAGTGGTGCAACATCAAAGGTCATGTTCTCTCTCAGTGCAAAACCTTCCAGCAGCAGCATCCTAGTGTCCCACCGCCACCTCGTAACTCTCCGGCTCACACTGGACAGGTTCAGGTCAATACTGCAACTGCCGGCCCATCGCAACATGATTTTCTGTTTGACAGTGGAGCGACACATCACGTAACCAATGATCTCGATAATCTGGCGCTTCATCATCTGTACACTGGTCCTGACTCACTGTTTATGGGTAATGGTTCAGGTTTAAACATCACTCATTCTGGAACACTTTTACTTAATGATTTATCCTTGTCTAATGCTCTGTGTGTTCCTTCCATGAAACAAAAAATAATCTCTGTCTCTAAACTTACCCAACAAACCAACTCTGCTGTTGTTTTCCTGCCAAACTCTTTTTATGTGAAGGACTTGCAGACGGGTCACACAACCCATAAAGGCTCATGTGTGGATGGACTCTATCTCTGGCCCGCCACCTCACCCTCCGTCCACACGGTTCGAACAGAATCCTCTGCATCATGGCATCATAGGCTTGGGCACCCTTCATCTTCTATTTTCAAATTTTTTCAGAAACATTTTTCCTTAGGCTCAAATAAATTTCCGCAATCCGATTGTCACTCGTGTCAAATTAACAAAATTCATAAACTTCCATTCCATGAATCCACTCTTCAATCTTGTTATCCATTAGAAATAATTTTCTCTGATGTCTGGACTTCTCCTCTTTTATCAATTGATGGTCTTCGCTATTATTGCATGTTTGTTGATCATTTTACTCGTTATATTTGGCTATATCCAATGAAACGAAAATCTGATGTGCAAACTATATTTCCCAAATTTAAATCGCTAGTTGAAAATTTCTATCATCACAAAATAAAAATTCTTTACACAGACAATGGTGGCGAATATATTGGTCTTCGCCCTTTTTTACTAAATCATGGTATAAGTCATCATACAACGCCACCTCATACACCTGAACATAATGGAATTTCAGAACGCCGGAATCGTCACATTGCTGAAACCGGTCTCTCTCTTCTCCATCACTCGGGCTTGCCCCTCACCTATTGGCCTCACGCCATGACCACCGCCACTTATCTCATAAATCACCTCCCAACTCCAATTCTTGGGTACCAATCACCCTATTCTAAATTGCTCAACATTAGTCCGGATTATCATAAGTTAAAGTGTTTTGGATGTTTGTGTTTTCCCTGGACTAAACCATATGCTAACCATAAACTTGCACCAAAGTCTGCTATGTGTGTTTTTGTAGGTTACTCGGCTGATCAACATGCATATTTGTGTCTCGATCCCACAACAGGAAGGATCTACACCTCTCGGCATGTGAAGTTCGTTGAATCTGAATTCCCGTTCAACTCCCTAGTAACTCACGCTAGTCCAAGTCCGGAGCAACAAACAGGCCCACTTCAACTCTCCATCTTACAACACATGAACCCACCGGAAGATTCATCTCCTGCCCCTTCCTCCCCATCCCTCACCAACTCCCCATATATGGCCCAGTCCTCCACCGAACCCACAAACCCCACTCAATCTCCTCCTCCAACCTCACAATCATCCCCGCAACTCTCTGCTCCACCACCCCAAACCATTGTCAACCCAAATGGAGGTGGGATCATCACTCGGTCTAAAAACAACATTATCAAACCCATCCAAAAGCTTAATCTCCATGTCCAAGCCTCCTCTCCCATTGAACCCAACACCATCACCCAGGCCCTTCGCGACCCTGATTGGCGCTCAGCCATGCAAGCCGAATTTGATGCCTTACACCACAACAACACTTGGGATCTTGTCAGTCGGTCCTCTGATCAAAATTTGGTTGGCTGGAAATGGTTATTTCGAATCAAACGAAATCCAGACGGATCAATTGATCGTTACAAGGCTCGGTTAGTCGCCAAAGGGTTTCACCAACGCTCTGGTTGGGACTATACAGAAACTTTTAGCCCCATTGTTAAACCGGTGACCATTCGCATTGTCCTAACTCTTGCAGTTCGTCAAGGGTGGCCCATACGTCAGCTTGATGTCAACAATGCATTTCTTCAAGGGACACTTAAGGAGGAAGTCTTCATGATACAACCACCTGGTTTTGTCAACAAAAACTTTCCTGATCATGTTTGTCGCCTCAAAAAGGCACTCTATGGGCTGAAGCAAGCACCCCGCGCCTGGTATACGGAGCTTCGCGTATTCCTGCTCTCCCTTGGTTTTGTCAATTCCACTGCAGATGCATCTCTTTTCTTCTACCAAAAACCAGAGGTTACACTTTACTTATTAGTATATGTTGATGATATAATTATCACTAGAAATTCATCTGCAGAGCTGTCCAAACTCATTGCCACACTTGCTGCTCGGTTTTCGTTAAAAGATCTTGGATGTCTCAGTTATTTCTTGGGTGTCGAAGTAATTCCTTCCGCTGCAAGAATGTTTCTTTCACAAAGGAAATATATCATTGATCTGCTACATAAATCAGGCATGAAAAATACAAAACCAGCATCCACTCCTTTGTCAGCGAGTGTTCAATTACTTAAGGATTCTGGTGATCTCCTACCCTCTCCAAAGGAGTACCGCACACTGGTTGGAAGCCTTCAATACTTGAGTCTTACACGTCCAGATATCGCCTTCAGCACTAACAAACTCGCACAGTTCATGCAAAATCCAAGAACGGCGCATTGGTCTGCACTCAAACGAGTGCTCCGATATTTGGCGGGCTCTTGTGACAAAGGAGTCTTCATCTCAGCGACTGCTCCTTTGACCTTTCATGCCTACTCGGATGCTGATTGGGCTGGTGACAAGGATGATTATGTTTCAACCACTGGTTACTTGTTGTATCTCGGTAACACTCCCATCTCCTGGAGCTCCCGCAAACAACGTTCTGTTGCTCGATCATCAACTGAAGCAGAATACAAAGCCTTGGCTGACACGGCTAGTGAACTATTATGGGTTCTTTCCTTGTTCACAGAACTTGGTCACATGCCCATTGCCAATCCAGTCATATACTGTGACAATCTTGGTGCCACAAATCTCAGTGCTAATCCTGTCTTCCACTCTCGGATGAAACATATAGCCTTAGCCTACCACTTTGTCCGAGAACATGTTCAACATGGCAAGTTTCGAGTGTCTTTTGTGTCTACCGATGATCAACTTGTTGATATTCTAACAAAGCCTCTGCTTCGCCCTCGGTTCGAATCGCTACTGTCCAAGTTGCATCTCTCATCCAGATTATACAACTTGCGGGAGGATATCAATCATAATAATTAGTTTTCAATTCCTTTAATTATTTAGCCGTGCAAATCTGTTATTTCCAATTCTGATTTGTTGAGAATTATTAGGAGATTGGTAGCTTGATTCACTACATATTAGGGCTGTTCACTTGTATATATATCATTGTAAACTAATATCAAATTCATCAATAAAAGTTACAAACTTATTCCTCTATACTACGTACTTATCATGTTCCTTGGGGGTCTTGATTACAACATTATTGCAAAACGATGTATCTAATTAATCCTGAAATGATGTATTTGGATGTTATAAACATTAAGTTTCATGAAATTACTGCGCTTTCTCGTAACACAGAACTTAATTGCCCCAATTGTAAGGCTTGTATTTGGCAGGGTTTTGCTCATTTGCCAGATCTTCTAGAGGCTGCACCATGGTGTAGTGTGAAGGCTTGAGAAAGAAGGGATATGAAAGTCTTTCCTTCTCTGGGTTCACCATAACTCTGCTCAACACTCTCATATGCATCATTGCTCCAAACCTGCATCACAACCATCTCTAGTTACTAATTAGAGGCTTGAGCTTCAGATTTCTTAATTTGGTTTAACTTATTTTGAAAATTAATCATTTATTTTCTAGTTTTCTAAAAAGAAATTGTAAAAAATAAAAAAAATTATTTCTCAACGAAAATACATAATCAAAATTTACTTAGTTAATAAGCAAGTAAACTCCCCTTTTAGTCTCTGAATTTGTAAGGTATCATCATATAAGTCCTTAAAATAAGAAAAATGTCATATAAATCTTTGAAATTAAAATTACCACCATTTTAGCCTATGAAATGTATAGCTCTTTTTTTTTATATCAATTAGTATGTTATATCATGGAAATGATTCAGAAACCCATGACCTCTTTATCATTTTAGTTCTTATGTCTCTCCTTCAACCACCAAATTAGACATGATAATCAAACTTATAGTTGTTCCGATTTTGACGAAAAATCCCTACTTCGATAGGGCACTAGTATATGCATAGGTAATATTTAATTTTTTTAAATGGGAACATGGATAGATATGAGTATGTATATGCTCATTCCATATCCACACCTATCCTCGTACCAAATAACTTATTACTAAATTATCCTTAATTTATATTATGTCTATTACATAATTACTTTTATTAAACTTTTATACTCACTAATCATTGTCTATTATAATTTTTATTTTATTTTTTTAAGACTGAAACTAAAACTCTAAGACAAACATAAGTCATAATGGATTATGATCTCTCTCAAATCTTATATTTTAGGATAATTTTTAGGTGATATGTATATGATTTTTATAGAAAATTTTTTATTGTAATAGGATTTTATATTGGATTATAATAAGTTAAGTGTCTAAACTTGACTCCTTAAATAAAAATATATTTAACTTTGTTTATTTTTAAATTTTTATTTGTTAAATATATATATATTTTTAAATTATTGGGCAGGACGGGTATGGGATAGATATACTTAATCTCCAACGGGAACAAGGATGAGAAAAAAAAATCATGTCCACAAGAGACAAAGACGAGAATGGGTTTGGAAAAACAAGAATGAAGATTGGGAACCACATACTCATTTTCACTCCGCCTTCATCATGTCTATACCAAACCATCTTATGACTCTGATGAAACTAACAACAAAGACTAACATGATTAATAGATTTCAATTTTCAGGATTTACGCTTGTCATTCTTCTAATTTTAGGGATTACTATGACAATGCTTCACAAACTCTGGGGCTTACTTATTTATTAACAATATTACTAAAATTAGTAGCAAAACAATTTATATATAATTTCTAAAAAATCTGTCATTAAAATTTAGTGACACCAAAATCAGTGAGAGAAAAACAACTTTTTATCATTTAATTTAGTCACTAATTCGTTAATTTTTACTAATGTTAAATAAATAAATAAAAGTACCTGAATTATGTCTCCAACATTGATAATATAAAATCAGGTGTTGTTGGCTTGACCCGAATCCATTCGCCATCAGATTTTCGCTTCACTTCTAACCCACTAACATCATCTTGAGCAAGAACAGTTAAAGCACCACTGTCTTTGTGACGACCTAATCCCAAAACAAGGTTAGGGTTTGGTCTTTGAAGAAGCCATGAAACCGTTTTGGTGGCAACCCTAAGCTCAAAGCAATAAGCTCCATTAACTTGAGTGCTAGTTCTTCCATGTGCTGAGCATACTCTTGGAATGCCTCTCTATACAACAAAATTGTCACAATCCTATAAGTTAATTATAATGGTATATCATATCGGATTGGATTTTTTTTCCAAATTTTTTTCTTTCCACATTTTCACTTTGTTTTTTCTTGAATCACATCATTGATTATATTTTTCAATTTTCTCCCCCATCACATCTTTTATTTCTTTCTTCTTTTCACATATTTCAACTCCTATAAATGGGGTTAAGTAAAATCATTACTTTTACTTGCTAATTTTAATATAAACAATTGTATGAGTATAATAGACATGTATTGTTAGTCTAAGTTTTTAGACAATCAATTAATTATTAGAAATATTTTTTGCATGACTTTCAAAGTAGGAATATTATAAAGGTAAAAAAACTTATTATACATAATCATTCATGATTGGATTATATATTGTAAAAAAATCTTTACTATTGTATATATAATTAGTTATTTTAATTGTATTTATACAATTTTTATATAATAGTTTTCACTCACAAAAGAGCGATAAGAAAAGAAGAGAGAAATATGTAAGACATGATGGGTAATCTAGAAAAAGATAAAAGAAAAATTAAGTTGTACAAAAATTTGTAAGAGAAAATAATGTATGAAAAATATAAGTCTTCATATATAGGTTTAACCATTTCACCTATTGATTTAACCTTAATGACCCTAAGTCAATCATCAATGGTGTACCCCCAAATATTAAACTTTAATGCTACGGAGGAACATTCTAAGACGATTCCTAAAAACTGCCTTAGAATATGCGTCCTAAAATTAACTTTTTTTTAGTAGTGATAATCATTTCACTGAAAAAAATGTATAGATAATCTTTACATGTATAATTAATTAGATAATCATAAATCAGATTCAGTCTTTCATTGATTAATATATCCGCGTGTGGCACATGTCAATTCTAAATCTTTCTTTCAAGTCTTTCATCACACACACAACAATACCCATAACAAATAGTATTAAGAAAAACTACGAATGACATCTCTAAATAATCTTAATTTATTACACGTGTAATTAATTAGAACACGCATATTGAGTGAATTTATTATATAGTCTCAAATTATCAGGTATTCGATCATGATCTAGATCAATCTTCACATAGTATATAAGCAAGATTTTTAATTTATGAAAAACAATTAATAACACTATGGTCGGAAGTTGAAACTTAGTAGTTATGATGTAATAATTTCTCTTTTGGTGTATCAAACTCATTCAGCTGTTAGTTCAGAAAACAATTGTACCAAAACCTTTAAATTTCTCGAGCTACCATAAAAACTACTTATCTTGTTACAATTAGGTATATCATGAGGATGAATATGCAAAAATATTTGAAGCTGTAGTACCTGAACTCTGGTGGGTATTGAGGCCACTGGTTATACCAATGAGTGAGTTCTTTATGATAATTAGGGTCAAGTGAAGCCGGCATCATGGTAGGTTCCTCCACAGTGTAATCAAACACCTCCTTCCAGTCCCTAACATTCTTGGTGTGCTCTGAGTCATAGTACCCCATCACCTTTACACCATCATTATCCCTTCTCACCTTACTCTTCTCCTCCTTGCTCTGGCCAAAGAACTTCCTTGCAGCTGCTTCAATCTACTCCCTGCTCTCAGTAGAGGCTCCATGGTTTATCACTTGGAAGAACCCCCTCTCTCTGCATGCATTGCCTATTTCCTTCACAAGCTCTTCAAGGGAAGAATGGTTTGTGATGGAAGAAGTAGTGTTTGATAATAAAGGGGAGAGGTCTATCACAGGAATGCCCTCAGCTTCAATGATGGAGAGCTTTGGCCTGTGCTCTGGTGATTGAATGAAAGCTGCATCTATTTCTCCCATGGTTTTTTGGCTTCTTTTGTTAAGAAGCAAAATCGGTTATTGTAATATATATAGTGGTATGGAAGAGTAGTATGGCAGTATGGGCATATATATCATAATGGTGTTGGTGTCCAACTTTATACACACATTGAAATTGGACACATGTTTTGTTGGTATTTGGTGAATGAGATTACCAGTATGCGATAATTAATTAACAAGGTTAAACATTGGTAGAATTATAGGGTTGAATGAAATAAATAAATAAATATTTTATTTATTAAATTGAGGGGGTTGGCTTGAGCGGTATTTCTTAAAAGAGGAGTTTGTAACTATTTTCGCATGTAATATGCATAGTTGTCCTATTTGTGAATTTTTCTTACTACCACCTTTACATAAAAAATATTTAAGTTTATCATAATAATTTGATAAATATATGTAATACTTTACGTAATGAATTTGGAAAAATCGGATTTGGTATTTGAACCTTGAAAAATAAGATAAAAACCCTGATTTGCATTTAAATCCCGATGTAAGAGCTTGGTTATTTTTTTTTTAAGATAATGTAAGAACTTGGTTATTTCAGCAGATAATCACACCTGAATGTGCCTAGGCTTATCCAATAAGACGGCAAATAGGTCTATGATTATTGAATCATAGTGGTAAAGGAAAATTTCCGTAGTGTTCGTTCATTGTTCTATTTGTGACGGTTCTAGTCTCAAACCACGCGAAAATTGTGCCTTCTTATGTGAGTTGTGCAGATTGAATAAGCATAATTATACTCAGCAATTTCAAACCAGTGTCAGTCCAACAAAAAAAATGGATGTTTACTTTCAAATGAGCTTGCATAAAGAAGTAGTTGAAGTTGAAGTGGGTAAATTAATAAAGAAATTAGTCATCATTTGATTCCATGCTAGTAATGAATATTTTGTGCAGGGATATTCAGTCTCCCATTTTGAGTCAATTACTCAATGCTAGTAAAGAATATTTTTGTGTAAGGACTAAGGAAGGAAGAGTCACATAAACATGGACAAATATTGCTATTTGTGACCAGTGATTAACTTTAGGGAAAAGAGGATTGAGTCAAACTAATACCTATGCTTTCATTTGTAAGTACAGCTTTGTTAGGAGAATTTTACCCTGTGTATGTATATGAATAAGAGATTAACAGAGTTCCTACAATTTTCCCACTTGGAACAGGATAGCAAATTAAGGGTAGAAAATGGATAAAATGTCTTCTTTTTTGTCATTAAATATATGGTGTGTTTGGTAACACTTGATTTGCACTCAATGTGGCTTCCTGGAGCAACAAATAGTTGCTTTTATATTGATTTCACCGTGGTTTTACGCTGAACCTGGATTTCTAAGGTATTACCAGATACTCACTACAACTTACACTAGTCCATGTCTTGAACTCTTAATATATATAAGAAAAATTTAAAGAACAACACATCTCAATCAGAGATCTGTTAATGATCCTATTCAGCTTGGGTTTCAAAACATACTAGAACTAGACTTAATGTTTTATTATTTACTGACAGAATCGAACCAACGCAATTTTGTTTGGTTTTGAAATAATGGAACTAGCAGAACTAGTTATGCTCAGATATTGATATTGAGAATGCCAACCCAAATGGCTAATCCAAGATCCTGAAGTGATAAATTTGGATATTCTCCACATCACGCTTCTTGAAATCACTCCGGTTTCTGTTGGCAAAGAACTTGCCATAGTTGTACTCTCTATATCTTGCAGGATTTTGCTCATTTACCAGCTCCTCGGCAGGCTTTACTATAACATAGTGAGCTGGGGAAAAGAAGAATGGAATTGAAAACCTTTCCCTCTCTGTATTCACCACCACCCTGTGCTCCACGCTCTCATACTTGTCATTGCTCCAAACCTGCAAAAGTACCCCCAACATTGTCCTAAACATTTATATTAAACCAATTCAACCAACTATATTGTCTCCTCAATTGATGACTAAAGCTAAAGCATATTATATAACAATTGTTCGCATCAGCCTACGAAGGACTAATTTTAAATAACATTACATAGAATATTTTTATGAAAAACAAAAACGAATGATTTTTTACATTTTAACACCAATTTGTCCTCAAAGTATTATTGTTATGCCTGCAGAATGGCCTTGGATTTCGAGGACAAAGGGCCTCTATAATTAGATGAAAGAAAGCTGATAATTCTTTTTTTCCTCCTTTCACATTTTACAACTGTTAAAATTAATGTCTCATGTGAGAGACATGTGACTTATGTAGGGACTAATAAATAAATAAATAAAAATTAAGGGTTAAATTGTAATTAGACTTAATAGGAGAAGTTCTTAGGGTTAACTACTTGATGGGAGTAGTGGTTATAAAAGGGGATTAACACCCACTAATGTGAAATAAGATCCCCTTTCTGACAGAAAAGTGTTTTCTCTCCCTTATAGTCATCACAAACGTAGAGAGAGACAAAAAGAAAGGTCTAAGGAAGTGAAATCTTATTTCTCTCTTCTTCTAAGGAAATCAAAGTACACCGGAGAGAGAAGTCTTCCTATGAAGAAAGGTACACATTATCTGTTTATTTATTGTTTGTGAGAATCATAAATTTCAAAATCCTGTTATTTTCCTGTAATTGATAATCTAGGAAACCCCTTAAGGTTTTACATATGATATCAGAGCATCTGTTATGAAATTTATGATTCTTCAAGAATGATTTAATTTCTCCCAATTATGCATGAACCCTAATTATGAAATTTAGGGATTTTATTTTTACTTTCCGCTGCTAGTATGAAATCTTATATTGAAGAGGGTATGAATGCGTAAAATTATATTATTATGATTGCGTTCAATTAAGAAAAACTTATTATGTTTGTAGTACTTTGAATTGTATATATTAAATTTGGGAAAATATTTCATATTTATCGTTTTGTACTATGTAATTTAATTTGATGATAATGTCTAGAGAAAGACTTTTCCTTTAACATATATTGAATGGAGAAAGAAAGTCATTAACGCTATTTCTGTTTCGAGTGTTGCTAGGTGCACCCAGCATTATTGCTGGTGCACCCAACATTCTTTAAAAATGGCAAAATTATCCTTGCCTTCTTTCTCCCTCTACGGATCAAGTTGATCCGCAAGTTGATTTTTAAGACTTACAGATCAAGTTGATTCGTAAGTCTTTTACGGATCAAGTTGATTCCTAAGTCTTTTACGGATCAACTTGATCCGTAAGAAGCTTGCAGATTAAGTTGATCCGTAAAAGACTTACGAATCAACTTGATCCATAAGTCTTAAAAATCAACTAGCGGATCAACTTGATCTGTAAGAAGCTTACGGATCAAGTTGATTTGTAAAAGACTTACGGATCAAGTTGATCCGTAAGTCTTAAAAATCAACTTGTAGATCAACTTGATCCGTAAAAGACTTATGGATCAACTTGATCCGTAAGTCTTAAAAATCTACTTGCGGATCAACTTGATCGTAAGAAGCTTGCGGATCATCTATATCAATTGCGGATCAACTAATACCTATGCGGATCAACTCATTGCATATGCGGATCAACCTGAATGAGCTGGGTGCACAAAAATATTTTTAAAAATACATAGGGGTATTTTTGTCATTTCATGTTAAGTGTTGGGTGCACCAGCAATAATGCTAGGTGCACCTAGCAACACCCTTCTGTTTCTAACGGAGAAAACATCCGCAGCCCTGCACGTACGTTGTTGATAGGGGTGAAGGAATTTTGAAATTGCTATTTGCAACCCAATTTTGCTATTTTCAGTCCCAGTTGTTTTTTTTTTCAAAAATTATTATTGAATGTCATTAAAGGACTGAAAGCTTATGTCTTAGAATTAAATTAACGTGAATGCTTTGAAATTATTGGTAACAGTAAGTATATCTATATGCTGCATATTTCTTTGAACGTGTTTGAATGCAAAACACAAATAAATGTGAATATTATTTTATGGCCTAGAATGAAATTAATAGAATGGCTATGAATTGTTAATAGCAATAAGTATGTGCAGGCCATATATATTTGATTGGAATTAAATGTATCTTGAATTTGTTAGTCACCAAAGTGGCCAAATTTATAAGGTTATTTAATTCCAAATTAATGATTATTTCAATTACTCATAGAATAATGGATGCTAAATTATATGATTATTGGTTTATGGGTAATTGAAATTCATTGTTATAAGGCATTTATGGATCGCCCAAAGGTTGATTAGTTGTTCTTATATTAAATGAATATAATTGTAGGCGATTTGTGTGTATCATTAGTTTTATTTATATACCCAAATGAAATAGATACTACTAATTGGTGCATATTTAATTGTCAAATAATGTTAAGAATTTTATTAGCATCATCATGTTTGTATGTTGTGTGTTGGTGTATCACCCAAAGGAGAACATCAATATACATTGATTGTTATCTGAGTAAATTATATGTACGACTTGTGTTTTATGTACCAAAATGCTTATGTGAAGTTTTATTATGCAGTGTCTGTTCCCAACTCATTGAATTCTCATGTATCATCTGTACCAATTTTTAATGGGCTTAACTTCTCTGACTGGAATGAGCAAGTCAAATTTCATCTCGGTGTTTTGGATCATGATCTTGCTATATTGGAAGAAAAGCCTGCTACTATTACTGATGCTAGTAGCAATGCAGAGAAAGCCCATTATAAAGCTTGGAAAAGATCTAACAGACACAGCCTAATGTTCATGAGAATGACTATTGCAGACAATATTAAGAAAGTTCTCCCTAAGAACGATACTGCTAAAGAGTTTATGGGATTAGTGGGAAAGCGCTCTCAAACAGCTGATAAGTCTCTTACTGGGACATTAATGAGTACACTAACCATCATGAAGTTTGATGGTTCGCGTACTATGCATGAACATGCCATTGAGATGACAAACATTGCAGCAAGACTTAAGACCTTGGGAATGACTGTGAATGTGAACTTTTTTGTTCAGTTTATTCTAAACTCATTACCGTCTAAATATGGCATGTTCCAAATGAGCTATAATACCATGAAAGATAAATGGAATGTGCATAAATTGCACAGTATGTTAGTTCAGGAAGAAATGAGGCTTAAGAATCAAGGAAGTCACTCAGTCCATTATGTAAGCCACCGAGGGAATCAAGGAGCTGAAAAAAGATTTGTGAAGAAGCATGATAAAGGCAAAGGGCCATTAAAGATCAATGACGGTCCTGTGCAAATCCAGAAAAAAAACATCAAAGAGCAATAATTGTCATTTTTGTGGAAAATCTGGACACTTCGAGAAGGATTGCCCAAAGCGTAAGTCTTGGTTCAAAAAGAAAGGTGAGCTTAATGCTCTTGTATATTTTGAATCAAACTTAATTGAAGTTCCCTATAATACATGGTAGATTGATCCTGGATGTACAACTCATGTTTCTAACACTATACAGGGATTCCTTACAATCTAGACCATAAGCCCAAATGATAAGTTTGTCTTCATGGGAAATAAAGTGAAAGCTCCAGTGGAAGCGATCAGAACTTATCATTTAAAACTCGACACTGGAAATCATTTAGATTTACTGGAAACTCTTTATGTACCTAGTTTATCTAGGAATTTAGTTTCATTATCTAAACTTTATGTTACTGGATACTCTTTTAATTTTGGTAATGGATGTTTCGGTTTATTTAAGCATAATCATTTCATTGGTACTGGTGTTCTTTGTGATGGTTTATATAAATTGAAATTAGATGGTTTGTATGCTGAAATTGTTTTAACTATGCATCATAATGTTGGCACTAAACGTAGTTTAGTGAATGAACGATCTGCTTTCTTGTGGCATAAACATTTAGGTCACATTTCTAGAGAAAGGATGGAAAAATTAATAAAGAATGAAATTCTTCCTGATCTAGATTTTATGGATCTAAATATTTGTGTGGATTATATCAAGGGAAAACAAACAAAACATGCAAAGAAAGGAGCTACAAGGAGCACTCAACTTCTTGAAATTGTGCATACTAATATTTGTGGACCTTTTGATGTTAGTTCTTTTAGAAGGGAAAGATACTTTATCACCTTTATTGATGATTATTCACGTTATGGTTATGTCTACTTATTGCATGAGAAATCTCAGGCAGTGAATGCCTTGGAAATTTACTTGAATGAAGTAGAAAGACAATTAGATAGAAAGGTGAAAATTATTAGATCTGATAGAGGTGGTGAGTATTACGGAAAATATGATGAAACTGGGCATTACTCAAGTCCATTTGCTAAGCTTCTTTAGAAACGAGGCATTTGTGTGCAATACACAATGCCTGGTACACCACAACAAAATGGTGTATCAGAAAGGCATAACAGAACTTTAATGGATATGGTTAGGAGTATGTTAATCAATTCAACTTTACCCGTATCTTTGTGGATATATACTTTGAAAACTACCATGTATTTGTTGAATAGGGTTCCTAGTAAGGCAGTTCCAAATACACCTTTTGAACTATGGACAAATAAGACACATAGTATAAGGCATCTGCATGTTTGGGGTTGCCAGGCAGAAATAAGGATTTATAATCCGCCAGAAAGAAAATTGGATGCAAGAACAATCAGTGGATATTTCATTGATTATCCAGAAAAGTCAAAGGGTAATATGTTTTATTGTCCTAATCATAGTATGAGAATTGTCGAAATTGGAAATGCAATGTTCATTGAAAATGGTGAAATCAGTGGAAGTACAGTTCCACGAGAAGTGAAAATTAAAGAAGTTAGAGTGCAAGTCCCTTTAGCTTGTGCCTCTAGCAGTAAGGTGATTGCTCCTTCAGTTATTGTTACAAACAATAATGAAGAAGCACAACACAATAATGAGCCCATGATACACAATGAACTCATTGTGGACGAACCGCAAGAAGTAGCATTCAGGAGGTCTCAAAGAGAAAGGAGACTAGCTATTTCGAATGACTATGTGGTATACCTACATGAAACAGAAACAAACTTAAGCACTAATGATAATGATCCAGTTTCGTTTTCACAAGCTGTAAGTTGTGATAATTTTGAGAAGTGGTTAAATGTCATGAAAGAAGAGATAAATTCCATGGAACATAATGGTGTTTGGGACCTTGTAGAATTACCAAAGGATTGTAAGAGAGTTGGTTATAAGTGGGTCTTCAAGACTAAACGTGACTCTCATGACAACCTTGAACGTTACAAGGCTAGACTTGTTGCTAAGGGATTTACTCAAGATGGCATTGATTATAAAGAGACGTTTTCACCTGTCTCACGAAAGGAGAATGTTTATATGGACCAACCAATGGGGTTCTCAGTTGAAGGAAAGGAACATAGGGTGTGCAAATTAAAGAAATCAATATATGGTCTTAAGCAAGCTTCCCACCTATGGTATTTGAAATTTAATGATACCATTGTTTCCTTTGGATTTAAGGAAAATATTGTTGATCGGTGTATATATCTGAAGGTCAGTGGGAGTAAGGTTATGTTTCTAATCCTGTATGTTGATGATGTATTGCTTGCAACTAATGATCTTGGTCTTCTTCATGAGACTAAGAAGTTTCTTTCTAGTAACTTTGAAATGAAGGATATGGGTGAGGCAAGCTATGTGATAGGGATAGAAATATTCTGAAATAGATCACAAGGATTGTTAGGCTTGTCTCAGAAAGCATATATCAATAAAATACTAGAGAGATTTAGGATGGAAAAGTGCTCAACATCTCCCATTCCAATTCAGAAAGGAGACAAATTTAGTCTCGCACAATATCCTAAAAATGATCAAGAACAGAAGCAAATGGAAGCAATTTCGTATGCATCAGTTGTTGGGAGTATTATGTTTGCTCAAATATGTACTCGACCAGACATAAGCTTTGCAACTGAAATGTTAGGAAGATATCAAAGTAATCCAGGAATGGAACATTGGAAAGCTGCAAAGAAAGTTCTGAGATACTTAGAGGGAACAAAAGATCACATGCTTACATATAGGAGGTTTGATCACCTTGAGGTGATTGGATATTCAGACTCAGACTTTGCTGGATGTGTGGATACAAGAAAATCCACTCTTGGCTTTGTATTTCTCTTAGCCAGAGGAGCAATATCGTGGAAGAGTGCAAAACAATTAGTTGTTGTTGCATCCGCCATGGAAGTTGAATTTGTAACATGTTTTGAGGCTACAATTCAGGCTATTGGCTGTGAAACTTTATTTCAGGGCTTGGAATTATTGACAGTATTGCTAGGCCGCTGAAAATGTATTGTGATAACTCCGCAGCAGTATTTTTTTTTCTAAGAACGACAAGTACTCTAAGGGTGCTAAGCATATGGAATTGAAGTACTTTGTCGTGAAAGAAGAAGTTCAGAAACAAAGAGTGTCAATAGAACATATTAGCACAAACCTTATGATAACTGATCCTTTGATAAAGGGATTACCACCTAAGACATTTATAGAACATGTTGAAAATATGGGCATTATTGTTATTGATGATCATTAAGTGTAATTTACCTTATGTATTTTTGCTGACACTCTGAGCTCATTTATGATATGTTTCTGATTACCTATTCTTTATATTTACATGCATGTTTGTGTTAGAGTAAAGTTAACAGGTTTGTCTTGAATAAAGATATTATGTTGAACCAATTATGTACTCCTAACTAATGATCATATTAAGGAGAAGACTAATTTGTAGTACATGGAAAGGACTATCTCGATTAGGTGATGTACAACCGCCATGACTCGAATTGGTTGTTATTCTTAATCATGAAATTATGATGTATCCAATGTATAAAACAATTTAGTCATTTTTTAATGTGCATTATGTTAGTTAATCTATTTATTTATTTAGTTCATAATGTTTATTAATATCACATGAGCCAAGTGAGAGAATGTTAGAATTAATGTCTCATGTGAGAGACATGTGACTTATGTAGGGACTAATAAATAAATAATTAATAATTAAGAGCTAAATTGTAATTGGGCTTAATAGGAGAAGTTTCTAGGGTTAACTACTACTTGATGAGAGTAGTGGTTATAAAAGGGGGTTAACACCCACTAACGTGAAATAAGGTCCCCTTCCTGACAGAAAAGTGTTTTCTCTCACCCATAGCCATCACGAACGTAGAGAGAGGCATAAAGAAAGGTCTAAGGAAGTGAAATCTTATTTCTCTCCTCTTCCAAGGAAATCAAAGTACACCGGAGAGAAGTCTTCCTATGGAGAAAGGTACGCATTATTTGTTTATCTATTGTTTGTGAGAATCATAGGTTTCAAGATCATGTAATTGATAATCTAGGAAACCCCTTAAGGTTTTACAACAACTACATACATATAGTGTTCCTAGGTACTAAATGACAAGGATCAAGCAGAGAATAACGGAAATACACCACTACAGACAACACTACAATTAGCTATTACTAGCAGACAACACTACAGAATTACTAGCAGACAACACTACAATGGCCATAACAAAATATCAGACAAGATATTCTCTTTAATTGGTGCTAACCAATCCTACCGAGCCAGCACATTATTCTCTTAACGAAATTCATAGCTTCCTTCAGACGTAATCTTTCATATACTTGGGAGAATTGGTTCTTCTTATGGGCCTACTCCTCGTGTCTCCCTGCCTTCAAGCTATGTCGATGTGCATGAACTTCATTGTTAGGTTGTTATAGTCTATGACGAAAGGTCCTAGCGATTTCAACCACTAAACTCACAATACATGATCTTCGTCGCATAATCGAAGAACATGAAGATCCACCATGAATTCTTGCCCTTGAACACAGACAAGGACCTTCATATAGAGAAGGTGACATTAGATTTCGTGTTCGTTGCCAACCAAGACCCACAACGGTGGAGTGGGCTGCGTTGGAAGGCCCAAGGTTGTGGCCAGTAGCTCTTGGATGAAATTGTGGATGCTACCTCCATCAATTAATGTTAACACCTGCTGATTGGCAACACGACCCAATACGCGTAAGGTTTTTGGGGCCATATGGCTCGAGAGTGCATGCAAGCTTATTTGGGCCTGCGATTGTGTCTCTGTTGTGTCTTCTTCCTGGACCCAATCGACAAGAAGGAATTCGCCCACCGAAATAGCATCCTCGTCGGCAGTCAAAAGAACATCTTTGAAGGACATTTGTGGCCTCGACTAAACTTTTCATCACATTTGAAGCAAAGGCCTTTCTCACACCGGATTGCTATCTCCTTCGAGGAAAAGCGTTTGAAGGGTACTGGGGAAGGCTTGGGTGGGAGGGGCAGCAAGGGTGGGGATGATATAGGTGGTAAGGGACAAATGGGAAAAGATCCAATGGGAACATTGGTGTTGGTTTTACCGCGAAACATCCGGCAAGAGTCCGAAAACTTCTCCTCCAGGAGGTGAGCGAGTGAAACTGCCTGAATCAACGTCAGAGGTTAGAATGCTTGCACTTCGCGACAGATCTCAGGAGCTAATCCTGAAACGAAACAGCTGAGCAGGAAAAGGGGTGGTAAGTCAACAATCCGATTGGCTAGAGTTTCAAACTCGGCCAAGTACTCGTTAACGGAGCCGCATTGCGTGAGCTTGAACGAGGCCGGACCAAGAGGTGATTTGACTGTTACGTGTCATCCATTGGTACCATGCAAGTGCAGAGCCATCCATGTAGAAGGAGGTTATCATCAATCGTTCAGAGTCTGGTGTGGAATGATACTCGAAAAACTGAGTGATCTTGAAGATCCACCCCATAGGATCCAATCCATCAAAACGCGGGACCTCTAACTTCATGCGATGTAGGGTTGAGGACTGTGTTGCAATATGCTGGTTTGCAGTGGACGACATTGGAGAGTAGGGGTTTGTTTCCATCTGTGCGAATTTCTGAAGTAGATCGTCCAGCTTGACGGACAGGGAATTCTGGGTAGCGGTAAGATGAAGTTGAGTGGAGGTGAGTTTGGCAATGGCTTCTTCAATGCGGTCCATATTGGACTTAAACCGAGTGAAATCCGCCATAAGCTCAATTAAAGCACCAAACTGTTATGCCTGTAGAATGGGCCTTGGATTTCGAGGACTAAGGGCCTCCAAAATTAGATGAAAGAAAACTGATAATTCTTTTTTTCCTCCTTTCACATTCTGCAGCTACATATATATATAGTGTTCCTAGGTATTGAATGGCAATGATCAAGCAGAGAATAACGGAAATACACCACTATGGACAACACTACAATTAACTATTACTAGCAGACAACATTACAAAATTAATAGCAGACAACACTACAATGACTATAACAGAATATCAGACAAGATATTCTCTTTAATTGGTGCTAACTAATCCTAGCGAGCCAGCACATTATTCTCTTAACCGAAATCGTAGCTTGCTTCAGGCGTAATCTTTCATATACTTGGGAGGATTGGTTCTTCTTATGGGTCTACTCCTCGTGTCTCCCAAGCCCGTAATCTGTGGCCCATCAATTATTCTCTCTCCTAAGTTGTCCCTAAAGTAATAAACCTATTTTAAATAGTCTTTAAAGTATTGATTATTGAACATCTATCACTTTAGTCCTTAAGTTGACGTATTTGAGTAAAGTGTACCAATTTGAAGGATTCTTATATATTTGGAAGACTATTTAGAACTATTTTTAATACTTCCAACACTACTTAAGTATTTTTTTTTTTTTTTACTTTAAGGACAATTCAGGGGAAAGAATAACAACATACCTGAACTATATCCCCCACATTGATAATAAATGCATTTGGGGTGGGTTTAACTGGAATCCATTCTCCATCTGATTTTCTTTTAACTTGTAATCCTCCAACATCATCTTGGGCAAGCACAGTTAAAGCACTGGAGTCCTTGTGGCGACCAACACCAAGTGCCAAATCAGGGAAAGGGCATGTGGGATAGTAATTGAGCCTCACCATGCTGAGTTGGTTCATGAAACAGCCATGGAATTTTTCAGCATCCAAACCCAAGCTCAGTGAAATCAGCTCCAACAACTTGTAAGCTAGCTTTTCCACTTCTCGAGCATACTCCTGCAATGTTTCCCTAACGAAACATAATCAACCCATGAATATTTCTCTTCCGAATTTAATTTTGAAATATGCAAGTTTCTTCTTGATTTTAAATAACTATTGTCAAAGTCAGACTGGCATATATATGATCATATATGAGTTATGCTGGTGTAGAACAATCTCTATTGTGTGTCAAAAATAAATTATATTGTTTTGTTCTTTTTGATCATTTGCAAGATTAACACTAGAGTAAACACCAATTTTGTCATGAAATTGGTGCCATCAATGAACTCGGTCCTTAACATTACGAGAACAAGTAATTTAGTCCTTTACATTTAACAAAAAAACATTTAATTTCTCACTATAGTAATCTTCGATCAAATTGATCCTTAGTGGGGATGACCTGAGTTTTGCTGAACACTTCCTTGAAGAGGGGCAAGAAGTTTTTTGTTGCTAAATTCCAAACTGGGAATTAGTCTTATAACCGTCCTAAAATATTGAAACATGCAGAAATTTCTCAGGGTCTCATCAGGGAGTCAAGGGCTGATGGCTAAATAAATCATTTTGACCCTACACTAATGTTACTATGTGTTGAGGACCAAATTCATTGACCAATGCCACTAAATATACTTTTTTACAACACTGAAGAACTGAATCTAAAATTTATACCAATTTCAGAGTTAGCAAATAAATTGATTGATTATTACCAAACAAAAACAAAGACTAAATTTACTTTTTCATACTATCACAAACCAATTGATAACATAAGAAATCTCAATTCTCAAATTGACTTTGAACTCATTAAGATTACCTAAAGCGAGGAGAGTTTTGGGGCCACTGGTTGGTGAGAATCCTCAAATCCATATCATTTGGTTCATGAGAAGATGGAACTTCTGCAGTGTTTTCAACAAGGTAATCAAACACCTCTTTCCAGTCTCTCACGTTCTTGGTGTGCTCCCCATCATGGTAACCCATTGCATTAAATTCATCTCTTTTCAATTTCTTCTTCTCCTCTAAGCTCATCTCAAAGAACTTCTTGGCCTCAATCTCAACCTCTCTACTAATCTCAAAGGGTACCCCATGATTTATTACTTGGAAAAATCCCCACTCCTCACATGCCTTGCCAATTTGTGAAATGAGTAATTCTTTTCTACCTTCTGAAAGGTCTATCACTGGAATCTCACAAACTTCCACCACTTTTGCTTTGGGACGGTGTTCTGTGGATTGTATAAAAGCAGGATCAATGTCTCCCATATCTATGATTTTCCTTATGCTTGCAAATAACTATAGTCTTAGTTTAGTTGTGGGAAGAACACAAGTTTAATTTTGCTTATTATTGTTGTTTCTTATCGGGTTGGTTTAATCCTGAAAAACATAGAATCTGGACATGTTTTGTAGTACTTTGTAATTAAAGGGTGAATGTGGACAAAAGTTAGGGGTTGCCAACCTGAATTGTAATTGCACGAAAGACAAATGTGTAACATATTTGAAGTGGACCGCAGCAACTTCACAATTTCTTGTGACCAACATATGACTTAGTAAGGATTTTTACTGCATTGCCCCCAAGTACAAAAAAGACTCGTGAGCGTATATAAATTAGAGCTGTTAAGAAAAACATATTAATCAGAATGTATTAATTAATAGTTGAAATATTGGACCAACCTTGGTAAGGAATGAACTCATACCACAAGATGTGAATTCGATTTTTGCTATTAAAGTGAAAATCTTGTTGGTGAGTAATTTATAAATATTTCTATAAACACACTTTGAATCTTGAGATTCAATTTATCTAAACTTTTTAATATAAAAAATAATAAAAATATTGGTGTATTATTATTTAATTAATATAATATTATATATAATAAGTTTATTGATTTTTATAAGTCAAACTTAAAATGTGGTACAAAATAAAGTTAAATAAATTTTTTATTCTTATAAATAATTTGAAAATAATCCAACTTGACACTACTACATGAATTTAATTGTAATTCACATCACCACCATCACATGTATTCTAATCACTACCATATGAATGTCTTAGTGTTTTGATTATGTGTTAAAACTCACGTTCAACGGAAAAAACATGCATTTTAAGGTACAAAAGCTAAAGCAATGTGAGGGTAACAGTTTTTTTTTTTTTTTTCAACGCCAGTTGCGTTGAGTGCAACTGGTTCGCAAATAGTTGATGTATGCTATGTTTATTTTGTGGAGTAAGTTTCCATTAATTAGAATGATCACTAACTGAATAGTATGAATATGTGGAAACTGACCCTCGAAAATATATATAACCGCCAGAATAGAACAGTCCAGCGATCAATACCTAAGGACTAGCTCGACTTAAGTGTGGTGGTATATTCAATATGTACTAATATCAACCTCTAGGTTGCATTAAATTAATAACGTGGATGATTTGAAAAAGGTTATGGTGTTATACATACTATGAAATGAGAAAAGTCCATATGGTACGTTAAGTGATATTTGATTTGACGAAAATGTGACAGTTTCTACAGTTTGAGGAATAAAAGAATAAAACAAGCTGCATGAATCAATTTAACAGGACAAATTTGCCCCAGTTCAGACACTACTAAGACCGAGTAACGTTCAATCATCACTGCACGGTCGAAATAAACTAAGCAAAGTTGAGTGGTATCACTTTTCTAATTAAACTGTGTGACTATTTACAAATAGGAATATTGGTGTTCAAGCAGCATTCATAGAGGTTGAAATGAGAACGTGAGCTAAAAATTGCATCCCGTCCTGGATTTTACAAACCGCTGTGGTTTGTTCAGCTCGAAGGTGCTCAGAGAAGGCAGTGGCTTTTTCCTGAACTGATTTCTGGGTAACAACTGAATGAGACTCAGCAGTAACAGCTTTAATGGCAGCTTGATAGGCCTCAGTTACATCAGATATGCCTGATAAATACATTCCAAGCGCCAAATGATGAACATAAGTGAGCATAGAATGATCGAAATTTGTGGCATACAAATACAATGGACATACTTCAATATGTGTTATGATAATAAAGGGAGGAATAGTAGACAACCAACCTGTAATAAAACTGTTGGAAACGGCTTCCACATATCCTATCATTTTTTGGGCATTTATTCTTATGATATTAGCTTTTGCAGAAACGTCTTCAGGCCACTCGATGTTTGCCTTATCATCATCAGCTTCATCCTCAGTGTTGTTGGCACGAGAAATGATGGATTTGCCAAGCACTAGCAGTTGAGACACCACAAAACAGCACATTTCAGATAGTCTCTGCAAAGAAAAAGTAGCACCATTTATTCACTTTTACAACAAACTCATGTGATAAGAAGAATAAATTTTGCCAACAGATTCTATAATATTTTCTCGTACATGAACTCCCTCAGAATGAAGCGATTCCAATCTTGCAGTAGTTCTCTGATGTATATCATTAGCAGCCAGTCCAGCCAAGGCATTAGTGAAACTGCAACAGGTAAAAAGGCATCACATATAGCATATAATATAGTGAAGTGAAAAGAGAGCTTCCTTAATCTATATATGTAAATGGTGAGCTTGCATAATGATCAGAACCACTCAGAAAGACCGGGGATCATAAAGTGAGAGGGGGTAAGAAATTAAATGTAATATTATATGAAATCATTTAAGCTTTTGGGATAGCTTGCACGTGACAAATCAGAGCCTCTGCGGTCAAGTAGTTTAGATTCGATCCTTGCCTACCACCCTCCATTCTAATAATAAGTAGAATTATAGACCAAGCGTAGCTGCACATTATCATCCAAGGGCTCTAGCATGTGAGGGCATGTTTTGGATATAAAGTAAAACCATTCATGGGTCTTCTCTTCACCTAATGGCTTTTGGGATAGTTGGCTCATGACACTCGTAGTAAAGTGATAAACAAACATTTCAAACTTGGTTGCTTTTACTAATCATGTGCCCGTAATTACATGTTATCTATCTTATCCTGCATACAAACATCTAAATTATCTACATGTAGATTTTCTAAACCCATACTTTTACATCCTTGCCGATAGAACTGCAACCATTCTTTTGGTTCATAGAATTGTAATATTTTACCATATTAGAAATGGACCACTTTAAACTCAAATTTTTGGCAGCAATGGTAGTTGAATAAAACATCAATAATTATGAGGCCAGTTAAATTACCCTGCGGCCATTTCAGCAGCCTTGCCAACACTAGAATCGTGTAAATTCTTCATCTCATCACTGCTTCCCTCATTTCCTTTCTTTATTGTCTTTCCCTTGTTTGAATCAGCATTGCTTCTACCAATATCAGTACTCAAATTAAATACTTGTTGGACCTCTTTAAGCTTCCCATCATATACAGACTTTTGCTCAGCTGATAGCTTTGCTTTTCTTCGGTTAAATAACAATGCATAATGACTAGACAAAGCCTCCAGTTCCTGAGTAATGCATATGAAATAATTTGTCAAACCAAAATCTAAAATAGCACAATTTAAAGCATAAAAAAAGTGTTAAATTTATAGGGATTTAGGTGGAGATGGAGGAAAAAAGAGAACAAATTCTTGAATAATAGAATATAATGCAATGCACAACCCTATTCATACTAATAATAGACTTCTAAATTCTAATTCTAAACAAAATAAGGAAACCACTTATAAGAGAACTTTTTGGTCTTAGGACCCTAAGTATCTAGAAGCCACTTTGAACCCCTAGCTAATCCAAGTTGAGCTGGATGGACTCACTTAAGGAAGCAAATCTCTCCTAGCACCTATTTTATTCATTCACATGAGTTGAAACTCAAACTAGAGACCTTGCTTAAGGGGGACCAAGCTTCTTGTCACTTGGATTAATACGTGTTGGTTCAAGAAAATCACTTAAGATACTCTAAAATATTCTATAAGATACAGAAATGATATTATGAGAATTTTTATATATCTTTTGACAATAAGAATACCTCCAATTGTTCTGGACCTCCATAAATGTAAAAGCATCGATCAAAAGTCACTTCCTCTGATAATTGATCCTCATCATTTTCTTCTTCACCTTCTTTTTTATCTTTCTCAACTTCAATTCCAGTTTCACTGATTAATAAGTCCATTGTCTCCTTACCAACATATTCAAGCACTTGCATTCCCTTTGCAGTAAAAGCTTTTCCTGTCTGTAGCACAATGAATAGAAGAAATATGCATGTATATTTGTAATTACTGATAATGAATATCAAATGAAGAATGACAATTTTTCCAAACCTCTAATAGAGAAGATGCATTAGCACCTGCAGCTCCTGGCCCATCATGCTTTGGAGATCCTGAAAGATTTGTTGCAGAATTCTCGAGCCTACAGAACACAAGGACATCATTCAGGTTCATGGCCTTTAAACACAAAGTTTGTTGAATAATAAGAAACAATCGCATCTTTTATGATACTAGTGAAGCATTCTAAAATTAAACCTTGCACAGTGACTTGGATGGAATACTAAAGGCAGCACAAGGCTTCCATTGAATATCAACGAATACCAAGAACAAAATGCAGGAAATTATAGAAAGGTCATGGTTTTAATTAAAAAATGAAACATTTTTCTCAGTCAACAGTAGTCAGATCTATAAATTAAAAACAAGACAGCAAGAAAAGAAAAAAGAAAATATAGCATATTTGAAGCAAACAAAGAGAGAGGAGTAGTTTAATGCAACTATAATACAGATATATCTATACCAGAAATTTGAGGAACGCTGAATGACCTAAAAAAAGTATTGGCAGAACACCAGAAAATAAGCGAATATTATTAATGAAAGTAGAAAGGAGCTCTTACAAGGAACCACCAGAGCCTATGCTCCTCAGAGAAAACTATTTCTCTGCCAACAATAACCAAAATAACTTGTAGCATTTTCCTATTACTATATTTGAAGTATTTTTAAAATTAATTCAACATATATCTTAACATGTATCCTAGATTTCCATGCTGTTGTACATGCATAATATTAGGTACAACAGATGCACCATTCTAAATTCTCCTTTGAGTATGTCCCTATTGCTTTACATATGCAGTACAGCCAATACTTAACCAGTGAACAGACTGCCTACAGAAGCCATTCCTTTCTAATTGTGTATTGTATATTAAGTACAAAGAACAAGCACATAAGGACAGAGAAGGGACAGGGTTAATGTCCAGAGTACAACTGCAGGTCACATGTATAGTTCAATTCCAACAAATTCTACTTTCTATAATCAAGTGCAACTAACACTAATCAATGTTTAACACAACCAAACAACTTTTTAGTTTTCAGCTACTTCTGAGATGATATCTTATCCTCTGCCATTTATATTTTTCTCTCTCTTCTCTGATAAAATTTCCTCCTTTATAAAAATAGAAAAAACAAAAAACCCATACCAACCAATGCTAAAATGTTGTTGACTTAGAAAGATAATTTTGAAGGAAACTGCAGGGTGAAATAACCCGAACTACACTGAGTAAATCCATCCACATCAAATCACAAGATACCACACTCCATCCTCAACCAAAACACAGACATCAATTTATCCCATAATCATATAACAGCATGAAATAATATGCTAAATTCATCTATCCATAGCACTCTAATCCTGAATGTCGGGCAGTAAAGAGACAACAAGAGCATAAGCTCAGTGTTGTAGATGAGGTAACATGATGGATGAGTAAACATATAAGATGGGAACAAGAATAAATACAAAGTAGACGTGGAATCTATTGAGGAAAAGATGGTAAAATACAATTTATTAACTACTCCATACAAGGATTAACTACAGTAGTAGTTTGCAGGTCCTTTTGTCTAAAGTGAAGCACATGTTGGCCCATTACTTAGTTCACTTTTAAAAAATAGCATAATACAATACTGACACTAGTTACATATTTTCAAGTAGCATAGATGTTTATCTCCTTCAAAATATCAACATATCACCATCAGAACAATGATCAGTGACTAGACATACAGAAGAACCCCCATGTGGGTCAGTGTAAAAGTAAATAAATAAATAAAGCAATGAATTATACCGCTGAACAAAATCAGTGCCCCCTCTCCATGCATTTCCTAAAGCACTCCATGCCCCCGAAGCAAAAGTCTCCACAGAGTTATCAAAAACCTTCAAACCCTACACACATTAAGGAGATCAGGTATAAGTGCTTAATGGATGAGTACAGTCTACCTAAAAGAATACAATTTGCATTCACAAATAAAGAATTATTATTTTTCCCTGATAGAACAGTGTGACAGAATTACACCATCAATGTCACTAACAAATCACAACTCACGACAATCATGAGAAAAAACCAAACTTATAAGAGCCAATACCTATAGGAGCATATTCAAGAAGCTAGATAGTATAGGTTTCAACAATCACTCAGCAGAAAAAATATCAGTGTAAAACAATAAAAGATGAGCAAAAGAGATGGTGACTAGAAAATCGGCATATTTGCTAATTCATAGCAAAGTCATGAGAATAAATCTGCATAATATGTGCAGAGTTAGATGCTTAACTTCACTAATAATCTAACATCTAAATTGCAAATTAACCCACCCCAACCCCCCAAGGGAAAGTATCCTTTTATGCTTGCCTGGCTAAGAAGTGACTCTTCACTAGCTTTCTCCAATCTTTCCAGAGCAGATTTACGCAGTTTGGAACCCTCATCGTCACTTTCCTTCTCAGCTGCAGATCCTTCATCTCCTTCATACTCTTTTTCTGAATCTTCATCTTCGTTTTGCAACTCTGCAATGCTCTTTGATGCAGTCTCTGCAACTACAGCAGCCTGCATTTCAAAACACCATTAATTCACAATCACAACAAATAATTTGATGCCCACCTAATGATTCTTCCTCACAGCCCTCCAAATCAAAATAATTTTCAAGATATTAATGCCTCCACTTTTTCATTCAATATTATCCATTTTAAGCAATTAATATATGATCTATTAGAAGAAATAAAGCACCAATATTTTCCCATGTATCAAGAAAAAAAAAAACATCAATCTCTTTCCCACATACCCATTTTGACCCCAACCAAACATAACCCTTATCTAGATTCTAGTCTTTCAATCATTCTTCCTAATAATCCTCCACAACTAAATAACTAATGCCTCTACTTTTTCATTCAATATTATCTATTTTAAGCAATCAAGATAGAATTTATTGGAAAAATAAAGCATTAATCTTTTTCCCACAAATCCATTTTCACTCCAACCAAGCATAACCCTTATATAATCTCCAACAAAAACAAATTAAAATAAAATTATAAAACAATAAAATCTACATGCTTTGTAGAACTAGATAATCTCACACTGACGAACTGGACAATCCGCTAAATTAGTAACATTTTAAAAAAAAAACATTGACCGAAAACACCTAATGCAACATATTTCGGAAATCCGATAAGCCCAATTTCATGATAAAATTATTGCAAAACAATGAAAGCAATAATAAAAAGGGGAAAACACATTTAACACACAAATCAAAAAATAATTCAGATAAGCCCAATTTCATGTTAAACGGCGCATTTTTGTGTAGTTTGGAAACCCACATTGCGAGAGATCTCTTCGGCGGCAACAGCGGCGGCCTTCTGAAGATCGGAGAGAAACGAGAGCGGCGAAAAGCCCCACCCGCCAGACGACGGGTTAGGGTCTTGTCGTTTTGGCGCAACTTCCTCGTCGTTGTCGTTTTGCTTACTCTCGGACTGCTGCGTTTTGTCGTCCATTCTTTTGGGAGATTCCGATGAGAGAGAGAGGTTTTGTTGGTGTGCGTGAAGAGAACAGAAATGAGAGATTTTATAGTTCCTTACGCAACATTATACATTCGATCTGTTGTGTTGTGTTTGTGTCGATTTTATTTTGGAGTTGGATGAAGGATGCAACTGTGTGCTGGCAAAAGCAATGCGATGCTATGCCAAACGTCGTTTTTCGAGGTTTTAAGCATACGAACGACGGAATAAGTCGACGTCGTTTTTGCGTCACATTTATGTGTGTGTTTAAGTGAACATCACATTGTTGTTCGGCGTGTTAAGTTAAATTAAATTAAACTAATCAACTTTAAAATATGCCCTATTTAATTTAGGCGACTTATAGGGTTGAGAAACCAATAAATGCCACATGAATCCAATAAGTTTACCGGGTATAGAGGGTAATTGGCGTTTTAATAGGTTATTTTAATTCTTTTAAAAAAAATGGGATTTTAAATAAGTCCCTGGTCAAAATCCAAACTTTATTAGAGTCGATCTAATTGTGAAAGTTAAAATAGATACATAATTAAAATTTACATTCGGTTCTCATTATCATTGTTGTACATAAAAAAAAAAATCACAAGTAAAAAAAAAAGTTTATAATGTTTAAAGAGAAACTGAATTGTTATGCTTTAATTAATTTGGCTTTTGATCACAATGAAAAGTATTTGATCCAGGATACACATTATCGGGTGGGCCTCCTCCTCCTTGTTGATATAGAATTTTGATATTAGATAAAGGGAGTTGCTACGTGCACCCAACAATATTGTTGGGGCATCCAGCAAATAGTGAATAGGCAAAAATGCCCTTTCACGAACACTCTTTCCGGAAGAATCATCTTCTGGAATCATCCTGGAAGACACTTTTTTCCGGAAAATTTCCGGAAGACCCTTCTTCCAGAAGAAGATGGTGTGATTCCGGAAGAATTCAGGAATACGTTCCAGAAGTACATGTTCCGGAATGTTTCCGGAAGAAGGTTCTTCCGTAAGACAACCTTCTTCTTCAAAAAGAAGGGTCTTCCGGAAATTGTTTTTCTTTAAATGGTATTTTTGTAATTATTTAATTTTAATGAATAAATTAAGTTATAAAATAAATAATATTATTATACATAAATAATTAGTGAACATAATTATGACTAATATTTATAATTTTTTTTTACGCGGATGTAAATGTAAATATTAATTTGTGTGACAATTTAGTATAATTTAAATCATAAAAATTAATTAATTTGTATATTTTATTAAAAATATAAAATATTTATTATGATAACATTTAATTTGTATTACAAAAGTTAATATATAATAAAAAAATAATTATTATTTTATAACAATGTCAAGTAAAAATAAATTTCATTTTATAATAATAAGTAAAAATAAAATAATATTTAATACATATGTAATGACGATTTTGCCCCTGTGTAGTTTTCTTTAAATTTACTGCGCTTCCTTTTCTGTTTACACGCTTCCATTCCTTCCATTTCACCTGCATCCTTCGTTTTTTATGTTCTTGTTGTTGTTATCCTTCCGTAAAAAGCTTTGAAGATTTGGTGGTCCCATGAAGTAGGTGTTCCGTATTCGAAGATTTGGTGGTCCCGTGAAGCAGGTGTTCCGTATTTGAAGTTTTGTTAGTCATTGGTCTTCCTATTTCGTCGGAGGTACGCATTTATGAGTATTTTTTGCGTTTTCTGACTAGTTTTTAGAGAAGAAAAACAGTAAAAAGCTATTTCTGGAAGAAATTTTAACTAGAGGAGGAAGAAGTTTCGGAATGAGAATGTTGGATTTCCGGAAGAACTTCTTCCAGAAGTTACTAAGCTCAATTCCGGAAGTGTTTTCCGGAACAACTTCTTCCGGAATGGGCCTTAGTAACTTCCAGAAGAAGTTCTTCCGGAAGTTGCTAAGGCCATTTCCGGAAGAAGTTGTTCCGAAAGACACTTCTAGAACTACCTCTTCCGGAATTGGCCTTAGCAACTTCCGGAAGAACTTCTTTCGAAAGTTACTAAGGCCCATTCCAGAAGAAGTTGTTCCGAAAAACACTTCCGGAACTACTTCTTTCGGAATTGAGCTTAGTAACTTCCGAAAGAAGTTCTTCCGGAATGTTACATTATTAACAGATTTTTTTATTTTTGTTTTAATATATATATATATATATATATATATATATATATATATATATATATATATATATATATATATATATATATATATTCAATTGTGGATTATTGGTTTAATTAGGTATAATGATTTGGTATAATATTAAATGATTTAGGTAACATAATTGTATTTTGTTGTAGTAGAAAAATGTTTTATTAGTTGTTTATTATAGTTTTAAGTTTTGTTTAAGTAAATAATGTAGTTATAAATTTAGAATATATTTGTATTAGTTGTTAATATGTTTGTTAGTTAATATGTAGTCAATTTGTGGATGTGGTTATATGATAATTTGAATATACTTTTGTATGATGCATATGTCCTGTTAATATGTTTGTTATTTAATGTGTAGTAAATTTTTGGATGTGGTTATATGATAATTTGAATGTACTTGTGTATGATGCATGTCCTTAAGATGGACGAAGATCAATGGAGGTATGACTATGCGATGTCACAAGAAGTTCATATGGATTATGATTATGATAATGAAGAAGAATGTGGGGTGAATGAACCACATGTGAATTGTTCAAATGCTTTTAATACGTCTCAAGTAATCATAGATAATTTGAGTCATTTGGTTGAATTGATGTTTCGTATAAAAATTAATATGTTTGGGTTGCGTTGTAGGTATTCGGTACTCGAGATGATGTTTTGCAATGGGCTCGAACAGTTGCCCATGAAAATGAATTTGTTGCAGTGATTATGAGGTCTTACACAGAGACCGGTAGCAGAGGAAGAAGTTCATTTGTCTTAATTGGGTGTGAAAGGAGTGGTATATACAAGTGTATGAATAAAGAATTCGTTAGAAAAGACACTGGGAGTAGGAAATGTGGTTGTTCCTTCAGGCTTCGTGGGAAACCAGTGCATGAAGGGGAAGGTTGGATGGTGAAGTTGATCTGTGGGATAAACAATCATGAATTGGCCAAGTCCTTAGTTGGACATCCATACGCTGGGCGATTGACTAAGGATGAAAAAAAAATTATTGCTGATATGACAAAGTCGATGGTGAAACCAAAAAACATCTTGCTAACGTTGAAGGAACACAATGCCAACAGTTGCACCATGATAAAGCAAATTTACAATGCAAGAAGTGCATATCGTTCTTCAATAAGATGAGCTAATACCGAAATGCAGCATCTGATGAAGCTTCTCGAACGTGATCAATACATTCATTGGCATAGATTAAAGGATGAAGTTGTGGTGCATAATCTGTTTTGGTGTCACCCAGATGCAGTAAAGTTATGCAATGCATGTCATCTGATGTTTTTTATAGACAGTACCTACAAAACAAACAGGTACAGACTCCCACTACTTGACTTTGTTGGAGTGACACTAATGGTGATGACATTCTCTGCTGGGTTTGCATATCTGGAGGCTGAGCGTGTTAATAATATTGTATGGGCTTTGGAACGATTTCGAGGCCTATTTTTAAGAAACGATCGCCTCCCTGTTGTTATTGTCACTGACAGAGACCTAGCACTGATGAATGCAGTGAAAACTGTGTTCCCCAAGTGTACAAATTTGTTGTGCAGGTTTCATATCGATAAGAATGTGAAGGCGAAGTGCAAATCTTTAATCAGTGAAAAAAATGCGTGGGACTATGTAATGGATAACTGGGGTACTTTGGTTGATTGTCCGTCCGAACACCAGTTCCATGAGTCACTTCAGAAGTTTCAAGTTGCTTGTTTGCCTTGGCCGATGTTCACTGACTATGTTAACGACACATGGATTATCTCCCACAAGGAAAAATTTATTACAGCATGGACGAATAAGGTCATGCACCTAGGCAACACAACAACAAACAGGTATTAAGAACTGATTTTATTTGCTAGTAAGGATTAGTAATAAATGGTATTTAATTGTTTTATATTTTTATGTTTGTTGTGTATTTTAAATGTAGGGTTGAATCAACTCATTGGGCTCTCAAAAGAGTACTACAAAATAGCGTTGGAGACCTATGTAGTGTTTAGGATGCCATGAACAACATGATCACGCTGTAACACGTCGAAATTAAAGCATCCTTTGAAACCAGTACGCATGTGGTTGGACATGTATATAAAAAAACCTTATACAAGAGGCTTCTTAGGATGGTTTCAAGGGACGCTTTAAATCAAATTGCTTCTGAGGTTGACCGTCTATGTTATCTCGGCAACAATCCCTCTTCTTGTGGTTGTGTGATGAGAAGCACGCACGGTCTTCCTTGTGCATGTGAGCTTTCTAGGTATACTGCTGGCAGCATCCCATTGGAGTCAGTCCATATTTTCTGGAGGAGACTTTGCTTTTCAGACCAAGGGTTATGTGAGACGGAAGTTAGCATCAAGGAAGAGATAGAGACCATATCTAAAAGGTTTGATGAACTTGATGTATCTGGCAAAGTAACTATGAAGAGTAAACTCCAAGAAATTGCATATCCTGATCATAACTCTATGTGCCCTCCTCTGTCAAAGGTCAACACTAAAGGTGCACCGAAGAAACCGATGAAAAGAAGTCAAAGATCCACAAAGCGTGATCCGTCTTACTGGGAGTATGTTGATGCTTTTCAGTCTGTTCAAAGCAGCAACTCTCCAGTCAAACGTAGTGCATCATGTTCTGAACCGCCTCAGCCAACAAGGATCATCCTGATGTTGGATCAATTTGCGCCATTCATTCAAGGTTTCATTCGTGACGTTGTGGATGTGAAAGTGGACGGTAATTGTGGATATCGGTCCATTGCCGCTTTATTAGGTATGGGGGAAGATTCGTGGCCGCTAGTGCATAATGAATTGATTAAAGAACTTGGCAGGTGGTCGCATGAGTACATGAACCTCTTTAGTGGCATAGAGAGATTTGAACAATTAAAGTTGTCCTTACTTGTTGATGGGTTTTTGAAGGTATGTTTTTAGGTTAATTTTTTTAATAACAAACTTTAAATTACTTACATGTGTATGTTTGGTTAATTCAGGTTAGTGTGGACAAGTGGATGGATATAACGAAGATGAGATATGTGATTGCATCACGGTATAACGTAATCCTTGTATCGTTGTCCCGACAACAAAACATGACATTTTTCCCTCTTAGAAGTCAACCACCACCTGATTCTTCTGGGCACCGCATGAAATGTGTCGGTCACGTGTTTGGAAATCATTTTGTTCAGGTACATTGAATATAGTTAGTATAACAATTATGCAATGACTTCGCTGGTTCATTTGACCAGTCACCGCATGATATAATCTTGGTTCATGTACAACAGGTTTATTTGAAAGACCATTGTCCCTTACCGCCTCCAGCGTTTTTGTGGTCATGCAATTGTTATTCTCAAGCAAAGCAGTGGACAACTCCATATATTAGTAGAATGTAGCAATACACAAGCTTGATGTCATTCAAAAGACAATATGTCGACCTAAATGAAGACTAAACATGCATTGTTTATGTAATTGTATTCATTATACGATATAATTTGTTGTAACCCATTACTAACCAATTAATATTATTAAGTACTCGTTTGGTTAAGCAAAAAAAATTGTTGGTCAAACAAAAATCATTAATGCGTGTAGCATACATCATTGTCATAATTGACAACACATAATGGCATGCATGCGTATTAAAGTTTGAGCGCGACAACACATTGACTGACTTGACTACACATTCTGAAGGAAACGTAAACACGAAACATGTTCATGCGTGTCTATTTTTTTGTAAACAAAGTGAAGCAATCGCTCGGTCACAACCATCTATATATATAGCAGACACGGCTAATAAATCACACATTATCTTGCTTTCAAATAGTCTCCCAATTGATACACAAAGTATGACATTTTTAGGAGAAACTAGCAGTCAAACGATTGTCAACTTAAGGTTGAATTTCATTTTTCCAAATGGATCAATTATTCACAATGATACTGGCGTTTACTTCCAAACTTCAACTCCGGTGCCCATTCGAGTACCAAACAGTTGTGATTTTGCAAGCCTAAAAACCAGAATACACAATACCCTTCAGCTATCCGACAAACAATTTTTGGATGAAAGTCACTACCGGAAGCCAATCACCGATACAGGTAACCAAATTCGCTTTCAGTGTATGAAATTGATAAATGATGACGATGTCAACACAATGTTAATGTGTAATGATCAATTTTCTTGTGTTGGTCCGATTGAGTTATTATGCACCATTGGAAGAACACCAGATGGAATAATAAACTTACTTCAACGCACTATGCCCCGTACTCATGACGCGATCCTGTATTACAACGGGAAATGGAACATGCCACCGCAGAACAAATTTGTTGGATGCGCGTTCACAGGAAAAAATCCTAAGAAATTTCAAATTCCTTCAACATGTACCATCGATGAACTGAAGAATTTAATAAAGCAAGTTGCACCTAAAGGGATTCCCCCTCTTGGAATTCACGAATCACAAATGGTAAGACGATTGTTTTTCCGCCAACCAGCTCGCTTTGAGTATTCAGATACGCTTATAAAATATGAAATAAATGAGCTGAGGACCAATGAAGAACTGCTGAAGGTGTTAGTACAATCTAACTACTGGAAAAAATATGAACCAATAGAAATTTTAGCTGTCTTTACTAAATATGTTGTGAAAATCGAAGACGAGGTCACTGGGACATCGCTAAACAACTGAATGCAATGTTTATTTTTTTTCTTTTTCGTTGATGTAACCTTTATCTGTTTACAGCGTGTTTAAATACCATAATAAAGTTGAATGTGTTGTTTCAATGGTCCAAGGATAATTTATTTTAATTGTTAGAAGGGTCGGATTCCTTTTTTTTTTTGGATTTTCTGGCTTTGTTTTTAGGTTTTATTTGACGGAAACAGGGAACGGGAATAATTTTTTTGGGTTTTTTGACGTCCAAACATGAGAAATAGAGGCCCTCCATTGTCTTACGGCACTCGCACACCCACGAAAAAAAATCTCAAACATGGGTACTTGAATATGAAAAAGGGTCTCTTTCCTATTTTTTTGGATTTTCTGGCTTTGTTTTTAGGTGCTATTTGATGGAACTGGGGAACGGGAATAATTTTTTTGGGTTCTTTGACGTCCAAACATGAGAAATAGCGGCCCTCCATTGTCTTACGGCACTCGCACACCCACGGAAAAAAATCCCAAACATGGGTCCTTGAACATGAAAAAGGGTCTCTTTCCTATTTTTTTGGATTTTCTGGCTTTGTTTTAAGGTGTTATTTAATGGAATCGGGGAACGGAAATAATTTTTTTGGGTTCTTTGACGTCCAAACATGACAAATAGCGGCCCTCCATTGTCTTACGGCACTCGCACACCCACGGAAAAAATCCCAAACATGGGTACTTGAACATGAAAAAGGGTCTCTTTCCTATTTTTTTGGCTTTGTTTTTAGGTGTTATTTGATGGAACCGGGGAACAGAAATAATTTTTTTGGGTTCTTTGACGTCCAAACATGACAAATAGCGGCCCTCCATTGTCTTACGGCACTCGCACACCCACGGAAAAAAATCTCAAACATGTTATTTTTAATGTAATTCTTACAAACAAAACTCATGATTTTAGGTTCACTTTTTTTAAAAATAAATTTAAAACACTCCAAAACTTCGCTTAAGGACCATGATCGGAATCAGAATCCATACGTCAGTTAATATCATAAAATAATAAACTGTGCAAAACAAGTCAACTATATTAAACAAAAAACTGTAATAATTACAAAAATTCATGTCAACTACAAGACAAAAAATAAATACAATAATCAATGCTCCGTGCGGCGTCTCTGACGAGCCCTAACACTTTCATCAGCACTGGCTCCCCCTCTGGCGATCGTCAGACAGTCCTGCATACTCTGTGCCTGCAGTGACCATCCTAAGGTTGAGCACACACTCCAACCTCTGTGCATTCGCCTCATATCCGTCGTAATCATCCTGTGACAACCATTAAAAATATTTATTATAAAATTTAAAATAAATAACAACTCATCAAACATTAAACGCGCAAAAAATCTTACCACATGTGGAGGGGGGTCAAATGCCACTGGAACCTGGGGGCTGGGCGGCTGTATGTACTCCTCAGGGTCTGCAGCTGGTGCATCTCTCTGCTGGTCACCTGCCTGGGTCAGTATCATGAATGGGTGAGATATGCGGAAAAACCACTCCATGTAATCCGCAGATACCTGCCCAGGCACTAGACAAAGCTCACCCGCAGGTAGTACGTGCTCCGCAAAATGCATCCACCTGTCATCTATATCATCGTGTGACAATCGAGCACTAATAGGCGGCGGAGGGATGCTCTGGATGTAACCAAATTGCCGTACCACCCTCTCTGGTCGAGTTGTGACCACCATAGGATCCCATCTCAACTGACCCTGGAATGATGAAATCAACTTAAAGGCCCTAACCCCCCGATGCTCTGTGTACGACAACCAGGACACATCTGTGACGGTCAAAGCATCACAACGTGCCCTATAAGGTGCTCCTGTGATTCCCTTCATGTGCGCCTTCGACGTCAACCACCGGGAAGCACGTGGGGACGTCTCCTAGTATGTATCATCTGTCACGCATTGGTGCACACTAGGGAAGTGCTCATAGATCCAGCACTACACAAAAAATGAGGTTAACATAACATAAAAACATGTTTAAATCATAATCGAACATAACATATTAAAAAACACAAAATTTACCTGTAATAGAGTCAGGTACCCCGCAAGCTATCGTGTGGTGGTCCTAGAAGCCTCATCTAACTGGTCATACATATGAATCAGCGCGGCAACTCCCCAAGCATAACCACCACTCTGAGCGAGGTCAAGAAAAGCATCTAGGTGAACCACATGCACGTATGTTGCACTCTTATTAGCAAAAAGAGTGCAATCGACTAGGTGCAGCAAATAAGCACGAGCTGCTACAATCCACCGCCGGGCCTGACATCTCATCTCACAAATGTCTCGAACCCATCCTAGCCGTACATATGCCCCACATGTCAGTGTTGTCTCGGCTCTAGCCTCCTCGACAGATACCTCAAGCAACTCTGTCAGCAAAAATCTCGCCTCCTTCGTAGAAAGAGCATGAAAACTGTGCAACGTGCCAGTGATGGGCAAATGAAGGAGTGATGACACATCATCCAATGTGATCGTCAACTCTCCTACCGAAAGGTGGAAGGTGCTGGTCTCGCCGTGCCACCTCTCCACAAATGCGGATATTAGTCCAGGATCGCCAGTAACAACTAAATAATCGATCAGTGGACTTAATCCAGTGGCAGCAACCAGTCCTTCAATCTCAGGCACTGACCTCCCAATCAATGTCACCTTCCTCCCATGTGACACCAACTTCAAATCAGGACGTTCCTGATTTGAAGTACAAATTATACAATTATTAAAAAAAAATAATGACAAACAAATCAACAATGATAAATAATTAACAAATTAAAATACCTGTCCACTCCAAATAGCATGTGCAACATGGTCCACAAATGATGCCAGTACTGATGGGTCACGTGGCCCACCAGGGAATCCCTTAGTATCATCATCAGCATCTGACCCCTCAGCACCATCAGCACCCTGTACGTCCGCACACATCTCAGGTGCCTCCTCAACCAGATCAGGGACATCGTCAGTCATGTCAACAACGTCCTCAGCCATATCACGTGCATCAGCAGTCATCTGATGAACCTGTTGCCTACGGGCTGAGGCAGTAGGCCTACGCCTCTCGGGAACATCAGCTGCATCATGGTCATCATGTCTATCTCTGTCTACAAGTCTACCTATGGCACGACCTAAACCTCGTGTTCTAGTCATGATTTGCAAATCAAGTCAAACACATATTTTTTTCGGTCAAAATATACACAACTTTCTTTATAAAAATAAAACAAGTTTATTTATAAACAAATAAGACTAATATAAATCAAATAAGACTAAAATAAAACAACTTCATTTATAAAAAAAACACAACTAATGTAATAAAAATTAATTAGTAAACATCCACAACTTAATTTAAAAAAAAATTTAAAAAACTTCATTTATAAAAAAAACACAACTAAATTATTTAGTAAACATCCACAACTTAATTTTAAAAAAAATAAACAACTTCATTTATAAAAAAACACAACTAATATAAAAATAATTAATTACTAAACATTCACAACTTAATTTAAAAAAAAAATTAAAAAACTTCATTTATAAAAAAAACACAACTAAATTATTTAGTACACATCCACAACTTAATTTAAAAAAAATAAACAACTTCATTTATAAAAAAACACAACTAATATAAAAACAATTAATTACTAAACATCCACAACTTAATTTAAAAAAAAACTTCATTTATAAAAAACCACAACTAATGTACAAATAATTAATTATTAAACATCCACAACTTAATTTAAAAAAAAAAATAAACAACTTCATTTATAAAAAAAATACTTCATTTATAATAAAATAAACAACTTTATTTATAATAAAATAAAAAAGTTTATTTATAGAAAAAAAAATACAACTAAAATTAGTAAACATACACAACTAAAATTATATATAAAAATAAAACAAAAATGGGAAAAAAATTTCAAAACATACACAACTTAATTTATATCATATATAAAAAATAATTAGTATTTAAAAAAAAATTCAAATCACACAACTTTATTTACAAAAATAAATTACTTCATTTATAAAAAAATACATAACTAATTTAAAATTAAATAATTAGTAAAATACTCAACTAAAATGATATAAAAAATAAACAAAAACAATTAACAAAAATAACCAACATAATTTATACAAATAACCAACTTTATTTATAAATAAAATACATTAACTTTTTCTGTTAAAAAAAAAAACTAACTTCCGGAAAAATTAGTTCTTCCGGAAACTTTCCGGAAGAAGGGGTCTTCTGGAAAGTGCTTTCGGAAGCACTGAAAGGTCATCCGGAAGAACCCTTCTTCCGGAAATTTTCCGGAAGAACTACTTCTTCTGGAAGAGGTGTTCCGGAAGCTTTCCGAAAGACGTTTCATTACTTCCGGAAGAACCCTTCTTCTGGAAATCTTCCGGAACACGTTCTTCCGGAAGTTCCGGAAGAACCTGAAACGGATCTTTCGGAAGGTGCCACCGTAACCACCTTTTTCCCATTTTTTCCGACGTCTTCTACCCTAAGGTTCCACTAAGGTTCCACTAACCTACCCTAAATGGTACAACTATAGTGCATAACAAAACCAAAGGAAGGTTACAGGCACCTACCTCGAATGCAAATGGGTCCAAGGGAAAAACAAGCAGCGGGCTCGCGGAGAAGGCTCGCGGAGAAGAAGACCACCACCACCGAGGCTCATCGCGGAAGAGAGAAGAGAAGAAGTTAGAATGCTTTTGCGGAAGAGAGAAGTGAAGAAGTTAGAATGCTTCCGAAAGAGGGGAAAAAAAATCTTTTTAAGTTTTTAAATGAAGGGCAAAATGGTCCTTTCAATAAATTGCTGGGTGCACCAACAATATTGCTGGGTGCACCTAGCATTTCCCTTAGATGAAGGGAGTTCCTACAGGCACCATTCGTTTACTGGTATATCCAACATAATATATGTAATTCTCATATTGTCTTTCTCTATTTGGTTTATGGATTCCTAATCTGTATTCTAGAATTTTTCGTGTAAAAAAGTGAATTAGGTTGACTCTAGTAGCGCACATTTCATTTTAAAAAATAATAATTAAGATGACCTATTAAAACCACCCGTTAGTGTTGGGTAATCAATACTCCCTCAAATAAATTACTCACACCCACAAAGGATCGTGAGAACACAACAAAGATTACACCGTAGAAAAATAATAACAAACACAAGAATTAAACATGGTCTGATACCTCTTGATTACGTCCACGGAATCGTCTCAAAAAGTATTTCACTATCACAAAAATGATTACAAGATTGTAACCCACCTCAAATAGTATATCACTCCACAAACCCGAATACCCCACTCAATGATTACAAGAAATGATAACACTCTTATACAAAAACATCTTTCTCTCAACAAAGTGACTTTGTATCACAATTTCTTTTCTGTCGCACTCTCTCTACATATGTTGTGTTTATCCACTAATTCTCTTCTCTATTTATAGTGAAGATTGTAACCAACTATAATAAATAAGTTCTCTTGGAAGTTGAAATAAAAACAACTTTCAATGCATTCATTCAACTAAGGTTTATCTAGTAAAAAGTAATCTTCTACTTTGCATTTAAGTCACCTAAACCTTAGTGATAAAAATTTAATTTCCAATGTGCATGCATCTTATCTTTTAACTTGAAACTCTACAGTTTCTGATTAAAAAAACCACTAATTATTTTTATATCTTGTAAATTTATTGGATCCATGGACCATTTGTTACGTTCCTCAACCCCAAAAGTTATCTAACTTAAATATGGCATACTTCAAAATTTGATTAGTTTAATTTAACACACCAAACAATGATGTGAAGTAAAAATTTTGTCTACTCATTTCATTGAATTTGTTGTTATGAATAATTATATTGTTGATCTTATTTTATTTATGTTTTTCTATTTTTTTGTATTTTTCTTATACATTGTGTATTTTTTATTTTTTTAAAATTAAGTGAGTCAACTTGTTAGTCGACCTATTAAACCTACCAAACCATGATGAGTTAAGTATAGTTGACTCACTTAAACATAACTAATTTGTATATCCTCATCAAAACAAGGAAAAAAAACATTTAAAGCATTCCTACACTCAACAAGAATGGAAGAATAAAAACCATGCATTTAGTAAGTCATATTTATTTGCGACTATTTGAAAAATACATTGTATTCCTTGCAAATAATTTGGGCATTATTAGACTATCTTGAGTTGTTGCATTAAGGTTCAAGTGTAGATGGATCTGCTAATGTTGCCTTCAAGCTAACTGACTCCAATGTGCAGAAGTTGTTTCTAAAATTCAGGTGTCAAAAATAAATTTAAGTTTTAAATTAAATTAAATTCTAAACAACCAAAAAGATACTTCTAGTGTGTGTTTATATATGTTAAAATTACTTTTTTGGGTACAGGATCCTCCTATACTGCTGAAATCTCTTATTGGGAAGGAATTGTTGTTTGGAGTAGAAAGAGGTTCACTATCAACTATTCTTGATTGTCAAGGTTTCTTTAATGTCATTGAAATATGCCATAACAAAGAAATCTTATGGATGCATCATTTTAATAAATAATATTTCATTTCACTTATTAGAGGCAAGAAAAGATAACTGCTGAATTTGCCCTGAAAGAAAATGTTGTTTCCATGTTTAAACAACCTGAACCTACAACATCATTGATTTCAAGGATAAAAAACCAAGTTCAGGATTCAACTTTTGCAGAAACTTTATCAGATCCAACCACTACAAATATGCAGCCTGCCACCGATGTCGCTTCGAATGAGGAATTCATGGAGGATCAAAACAATGATTAACAACATACAAACTAGATATATTACAATTTACAAACAACCAAAATTAATTGTGTTTTCAAGTATTTATTATTGTTATTGTTAGTATTATTATTATTACTTCAGATAATATGTAGCATATTTACTAAAACTTATTTGATATTATTTGCTCAATGTTTCATTCGCTTGAATAATCTTAAGTTAAACAAATGTTGTACACATGTTCAAAAGCTTATTTTTCAAATTTGTATTTTAAATGGTGTTTCTGGAAACTATTCGAAGCCAATTCCTTGATTCATATAACTCTAAAGTTGTTTCTGAATGTGGAAACCTATATTTTTTGAAATGAAACCTTCCAATTTGAATAATCAACTTGAATAAAATTTGTTTCAAAGATCTAAACTTGGTTTTCTTGTAAAATGATCAAATTTAAAACCATAGTCCAGAACCTATAAAAAATCAAAAAACAATGACAAAATTTAAAAGGAAAAGGAGATAGGATATTGCACAGACAATTTTTATACTTAGTTTACCCACAAATTTTGTAGGCTATGTGCCCAAGGTTATCTAAGTGGTGGCCAAAGTATCAATTCTTAAGTAGCCAAAAATGTATTTTCAACCCAGTAATAAGTACTTGGGCATGTACTTGGAAATTCCTTATTTGCCAATAGAAATGTTGACCTACTACTTCCATAGTAGACAATTTTTATGCTTAGTTTATCCACAAATTACTTAGGCTATGCAGCCAAGGTTATCTAACTCGTGACCAAAGTATCAACTCTTAAGTAGTGAGAAATATATTTTCAACCCAAGAAGTAACAAGTGCTTGGGCATGTACTTAGAAATTCCCTATCTGCCAATAGAAATGTTGACCTACTATTTCCACAGTAAACAATTTTTATACTTAGTTTACCCACAAATTACTTAGGCTATGTGGCCAAGGTTATCTAAGTCGTGGCCAAAGTATCAACTCTTAAGTAGCAAGAAATATATTTTCAACCCAAGAAGTAACAAATACTTGGGCATTTACTTAGAAATTCCCTATTTGTTAATAGAAATGTTAACCTACTTCCACAACAAACAATTTTTATACTTAGTTCACCCACAAATTACTTAGGCTAAACGACCAAGGTTATCTATGTGAATGTATGAATATAGGATTTTGATGATGGCAAAGTAGAATCAAATAAGGTCGCTTACAAGGTTACTTCAACAAACATTCAAATGTTAAGCATTGCTTCAAGATTAATTCAAGGTCAAGCAAACAAAGATCAAGAAAAAGATAAGGCCTCAAACAAAATTGTTTTCAAGAGATCAAAGGCTCTGGTAATTGATTACCAAGCAGTGTAATCGATTATGAGAAGACAAGTTTACAAATCAGCTTTTAAAAAGGGTTTTGAAATTTGAATTTAAAGGTTGTAATCGATTACCATTGGTGTGTAATTGATTACCAATAACGGAACTCCTTAAATTCAATTTAAAAAGTTATGACCCTTCAAAATATAACTGTGTAATCGATTACCAGAAACCTGTAATCAATTACCAGTGAAGAATTTCAGAAAAAAGCTTTTTGAAAAGACACATCTCTTCAAACCATTTTGAAAAGGCACGATGAGCCTATATATATGTGTGTCTGACTTCAAAAAGCAAGAGAGAGATATTCTAAGAGAACTTAATTGTCAAATGCTCTCTCAACAACTCTTGGGCAAACACTTGCAAATCTATTGAGAATTCATCTAGAAACTTCAAATTGTATTATCATCTCTAAAAGAGAGAAATTCCTCTAAGATCTTTAATTTGTATCATCCACTCTAAAGGAGAGAAATCTTTCTGTTCATCTCAGAAAGTCAGTTGTAATCATGAGACTAGTTGTCTTTTGGATTGTGAGAATTGTAATCAAGAGACGGGTTGTCTCTTGAAGAATCTTGAACACAAGGGTGAGGGATCCCAAGGTGTGTTCAAAGTCTGTGAAGGATTTACAAAGATAGTAGGAAATCTCAAGTGGGTTGCTTGAAGACTGGACGTAGGCACGAGAAGTGGTCGAATCAGTATAAATCAAGTTTGCATTTTACTCTTCTCTTATCTCATTTATGTTATTGTAATTAATTTTGTCTTGCACATTTAAAGAACATCGATTAAATTAATTGTTGCTTCTTCTTCTACATTCTGAGCCTATCTTTAAAAGGGGGTTAAAGTTTGTTAGTGGAAAAATTGTGAAACTTAATTCACCCCCCCCCCTCTTAAGTTATTGAGACCATTTGTCCAACAAGTGGTTCAGAGCAGGATTTTTGTCTAAAGTTTAAAAACTTCAAGAATAATTATGGCCTCATCTAACTTTCCATTTCCTGAGGGAAATTCTATTAATAAGCCTCTTGTTTTCAATGGCGAGGGTTATCACTATTGGAAAACCTGAATGCAAATCTTTATAGAAGTCATAGATTTAAATATATGGGAAGCCATTGAAATTGGTCTCTTCATTCCTACAATGGTAGTGGGAAATGCAACTATAGAAAAACATAGAAAAGAATGGGATGATGATGAAAGAAGAATGGTTCAATACAATTTAAAGGCCAAAAATATAATCACTTTTGCATTAGGCATGGATGAATATTTTAGAGTCTCAAATTGTAAAAATGCAAAAGAAATGTGGGATACATTACAAGTAACCCATGAAGGCACAACTGATGTCAAGAGATCTAGAATAAACACTCTCACACATGAATATGAACTGTTTAGAATGAATCAAAATGAGATCATATAAGATATGCAAAAAAGATCTTACTAACATGTCCCTTACAACTCTTTTTGGAAAGCTTCAGGAACATGAAATGGAACTTATGAGACTCCATCAACATGAAGAGAATGACAACAAGAATAAAGGAATTGCACTCAGAGCCTCATCATCTTCTATTCAAGAAGAAAGTGACAAAAAATACTTGAATGAAATAGAAGAAGATGATGATTTCAAATTTTTTGTGAAGAGATTCAATAAATTTATGAGAAAAAGGAAATCAAAGGAGATCAAATATCAATCCAAAGAAGAGAAAATTCCTCCTTAGCCCCAAAATGATATGAATGCGATCAACCTGGGCACTTGAGATTCGTTTGTCCTATCTTTAAAAGAAGAATGGAAAAATCTGACAAGAGAAATTTCAAAGAAAAGAAAACATACATCACTTGGGAAGATAATGACATGGATTCTTCAAATGATTCAGAAAATGAAATCATAAATCTAGCTCCCATGGCCAAAGACTATGAAAGTGGAGAAGAGGTAATGTCTTCTAACTATGACTTATCTATTTCTTTTGATAAACTCCAAGATGCATTCAATGATTTGCATAAAGAATCTGTCAAACTTGCCAAATTAGTTTCATATTCTAAGAAAACTATTTCAAGTTTAGAAAAGGAAATTTTGAAATTAAATAGAGTTAGAAAATCTTAAATCTGAAGTTAAAATTTTAAAATCACTAGATAAAAAAAATCAATCTTCTACAAAATGTTTAATACAAGAAAACAATAAAGCATCTCATTCATGTGAATGTTGTGATAAATTCAAAGAAGAAATTGAAGATTTTAAAATTGTTCTTGCCAAATTTATTGTTGGTAAAAATAATTTAGATATTATATTTGGCAAACAAAGATGTGTTTTTGATAAAGCTAGGATTAGGATATAATCTTGAAAATCAACAAAAGATGCATAAAATTTTTTTTGCCTCCACTCAAAAGGCTAGTTCTCCCTTGTTAACATGCTTTTAGTGTGGTAAGAATGATCATAGTGCATCAACTTGTTATATTAGAAAGAATGGTAGTACCATTGGAAAAAGGGTATGGGTTCCAAAAGGATCCTTACTCAAAACTAACATCCAAGGACCCAAGTAAATTTGGATACCAATATCAAAATATGATTATATGAATGATGGACTCCTTGAAGCAAAGTTGATACATTGATTGTAACACCTTGAAATATTACTAATTATAAATTGATGCTTAATTGTATTTATCGTGTTATTTGACTATATGGTTGACTTGAATGAGTTGAGGTATGGCTTGAATTAGTCATGTGTGAATTTCTTGATGTGGATGTTGAGTTATGTGCAGTTTTGTTGAACTAAGTTAAAATTATGAGATTTCAAATTTTACCTAAACCTATTTCAGTAAAATCGTCATCCCGGATTGGTTAACCGTTGGATCATATTCAAATTTTGGCTGAAGCTTCCTAAGACAATTCTACACAGTCTGACCTTTGGGATTTTGAAAATTACAACTTTTTATGTCTCGCTAAGCGCGAAGAGTGCGCTAAGCGCAATTCCAACCCGAGAGGAAATTGCGCTGAGCGAGACTTAGTGCAGAGGAAGTTGCACAAAACGCAAAAAGTGGACTCCCTCTTAGCGAGATGAGCTCTCTAAGTGAGATCTATAGATTATAAATACATTCCTCAGCGTGAAAAACACGATTTTCCCCCTCTCCTCCTCTCCAAACGCCACCTAAACCCTAACACCTCCTTTTCCACCACCCACAACCTCTGGTGGCCACCACGAGCTGTCGTTGCTTGCCGCCGAACCTCCACACCAAGAAGAACGTTGTAATTGGAGCGTAATCCTCAGAATCCTCCTCAAGGATGCGGCGGAGAAAATCCCCCAATCGTTCCTTTTGTAGCTTCTCTGAGTATGAATACAAGGTTTTGACGATGCCAAAGTAGAATCAAACAAGGTTGCTTACAAGGTTACTTCAACAAACATTCAAAGGTTAAGCATTGCTTCAAGATTAATTCAAGGTCAAGCAAACAAAGATCAAGAAAAAGATAAGGCCTCAAACAAATTATTTCCAAGAGATCAAAGGCTCTGGTAATCGATTACCAAGCAGTGTAATCGATTACTAGAAGACAAGTTTACTAATTAGCTTTTGAAAAGGGTTTTGAAATTTGAATTTAAAGGCTGTAATCGATTACCATTGGTGTGTAATTGATTATCAATAACGAAACTCCTGAAATTCAATTTGAAAAGTCATGACCCTTCAAAATATAACTATGTAATCGATTACCAAAAACCTGTAATCAATTACCAGTGAAGAATTTCAGAAAAAGCTTTTTGAAAATACACATTTCTTCAAACCATTTTGAAAAGGCATGATGGGCCTATATATGTGTGTGTCTGACTTCAAAAAGCAAGAGAGAAATATTCTAAGAGAACTTAATTGTCAAATGCTCTCTCAACAACTCTTGGACAAACACTTGCAAATCTATTGAGAATTCATCTATGAACTTCAAATTGTATTATCATCTCTAAAAGAGAGAAATTTCTCTAAGATCTTTAATTTGTATCATCCACTCTAAAGGAGAGAAATCTTTCTGTTCATCTCAGAAAATCAGTTGTAATCAAGAGACTTATTTGTCTCTTGGATTGTGAGAATTGTAATCAAGAGACGGGTTGTCTCTTGGAGAATCTTGAACACAAGGGTGAGAGATCCCAAGGTGTGTTCAAAGTCTGTAAATAATTTACAGAGATAATGAAAAATCTCAAGTGGGTTGCTTGAGGACTGGACGTAAGCACGAGAAGTGATCGAACCAATATAAATCAAGTTTGCATTTCTCTCTTCCCTTATCTCATTTATGTTATTACAATTAATTTTGTCTTGCATGTTTAAAGAACATCGATTAAATTGATTATTACTTCTTCTTCTGCATTTTGAGCCTATATTTAGAGGGAGGTTAAAGTTTATTAGTAGAAAAATTGTGAAACTGTATTCATCCCCCCTCTTAAGTTATTGAGGCCACTTGTCTAAGAATCTAAGTCTTGACCAAAGTATCAACTCTTAAGTAGCCAGAAATATGTTTTCAACCCAAGAAGTAACAAATACTTGGGCATGTACTTAGAAATTTCCTATTTGCCAATAGAAATGTTGACCTACTTCCACATCAGACAATTTTTATACTTACTTCACCCACAAATTACTTAGGCTATGCAGCCAAGGTTATCTAAGTTTTGGCCAAAGTATCAACTCTTTAAGTAGCGAGAAATGCATTTTGGGTTCACTAACATTTTTGTATCTTCCTTGTTTCATTTTCTTATCTTTTTTGTTTGAAAGAGATTATCTTACAACGAGGGCAAAATTGAGTAAGCAAACTCAGTGCTATAGTTTCTATTCTCCATCTGAGTCATAATCATGGTTAAAATAAATCTTGTTTACACTTCCAATTTTTTGTAACATTTCAACCAAAACTGAATTCAAAATAGAAACACTTCAAATTATGTCTAATATCAAGCATCCGGTGACAAAAGATCGTTATTTTTATGAACTATTCTAAACTTGCACAAATCTTTAAAAGTCCCCCCTTTCAAATACAGCAGCAGCTCCCATACCTGACCCTGAAATAATGCACATTTCAATAATGTTAAAGGAAGGGAATAACACTCTAAACTCTCACATGCATGAACTCTTACTCTGTTTATTTTGTCCTTAATTTCATCGCTAATTTTAATGTTTCTAGTAGTTTTACTCACTACTCTCATTTCCATTCCATTTTTAATTTTATAGGTAAGAACTTCTCTTCTTGTGCTTCTTTTCTTTTTCCTATTCTGAGACAACACATTCTCCGGAAATAAATACACTAACTTATTCCGCGAGGTACTTTAACTATCAGGGTCCTATTTGGATAAAATTCTCTATAAGCACTTAAAGTAGAAAAAGTAAGAAGAAAAAATGAAATAAATTTCTCTCATAAGCTAATTTTAACTTATGCATAAGTTAATTGTAGTTTATGTAAGAAACTTATTTTATTGAGCTTCTCCAAAAACTGATTTTAAGTTTTGCATAAGTTAACTTTGGCTTATGGAATAAGTTTATTTCATTTTACCTTCTTTCCCCCCCCCCTACTATAAGTGCTTATGAAAAAGTTTACCCAAACAAGGCCCTAGCCTAGCCATCTTCTGTGTAAGCTAGCTATACATCTACCAGGCTACTAGTGTCAACTTACAAGAACATCAGTAATAAAATTTGCTATCTTGCCCTACAAACCTAGAAAGTATTCTTAAAATTTATCATCCAGCTTTTGAGTGATGTGCATTTGTTACAAAACTAATTTTGACTTCAATTTAAATATAAAAATAGATTATATATACTTTATGTGTTACTTTTTCTCGAATATTCAACTTTTTACTGGTATATGTGAGATGGAGAGAGACCAAAAGAAGAAATCACCTATGCACATTGAGATTACACCAAAGCGACAATCCTTGCCACCGCGTTTCATCTCATTCAACAAAGTTGCAACACAACGTGCACCTGAAATGGCAGCATGTAAATTCACCAACAAAGTCAGCATTAGGTTCATGATAGATGAACAGAATTAATCTGTCAATTTGGAAGTGTAAGATGGCTTGTCCCCATCGTAAGATGAAATATACACAAGTAAAACATGTCACTGAAATATAAAGATTTCAGTTGCAGGTGTCTCTGAAGATTTTAGCATTACCTCTTCCATTTAATAAGAAAATAATAAGGCGAAAGTAAGTTAATTTTCTGACTGTAAACATCTCAACATCACCTGTAACGCCCAAAGGATGTCCAAGAGCAATGGCACCACCATTGACATTGACCTTTCTGGGATCAAGTCCCAATTTCTTGAGGCAATAAACATACTGCGATGCAAATGCCTACACAAGACCATTATATTCTAAATGCTCAGTACAAGATTACTTGAAGTTAGACTTGGCTGTGAAAATATGCAATAAAAAGTAGTTATTATTTAAAGTCTTGTTTGAATAAACTTCTCCCTGAGCAATAGTAGGAAAATAAAATAAGAAGGTAAAATAAATTGAGTTTCTTTTATAAGCTAAAATAAACTTGTGCACTTAACTTCTATAGAAGCTCTATCATTTAACTTCTCTAAAAGTTAAGGTGAATAAGTTGATTTTAGCTTATGAGAGAAGCTCAACGCATTTTACCTTCTTAATTTCTTCTCCTATAACTATAAGTGTTTATGGAGAAGTTTATCCAAATATGACCTATAATGACAGCTGTTAAAACCTTTACCTCATTGATTTCAAATAAGTCAATGTTGCCAAGTTCAAGACCAGCAGATTTCACTGCAGCTGGGATAGCAACAGCAGGGCCAACACCCATGACTGCAGGATCTACTCCAACAGCAGCAAAACTCCTGAAAAATTGAATTCACTTGTGAGATTAATTCAAATTTTCAAATTAAAAATATAAAAACAAAAAAACAATGAATAAGGTTCTATTAGAAGCTTAAATTTGATTTAGGTCCATGTTTGAATAGATTTCCAAGTAATATTTATGAGTTACTGATTTCAAATATCCTTTCAGCATATAATATTCTAATATTGAAAATGTGAAGCACATGGCTTCAAGCTTTGATTATCCTTTATTACAGCAACTTTTTCCAGACAAATTAGCTAATAAGTACCCCATTTATATAACTAGGAACATTTCTCGATTTAAATAACTTTCCCCAAATGGACGTATTTTTTGTACAGTAGCCCTATATCTGCATGCCTGTTTTGTTAGTTATATTTATCTAAAACATACTTTCAGGAATTGAATTGACTTCTAAAACTTTCTTGTAATTTGGTGTAAAATTAATCAAATTACTAATTGAAAGTGCAGCTTCTATATACATTGAGTTGGACTACAAGAAAACATGTACTTCAGGGCTAAATGCAGGTGGTGTGCACATTATAGGATAGATGCAGGTTTGTGTCTAGATTCAAATTTGATGTGACTTGTATTTAAAAATAATTTCTTTGATGATGCATCGTTATTGTGTACCTGAAGATTCCAAGAATAGGAAGCCCCTTTTGCACAGCCACTCTTCTCTTCATGAGGAGCACAGCTGCTGCACCATCACTAATTTGGCTAGCATTCCCTGAAATTAAAAAAGAAAGATAAAAAACATACATATTCACAAGGTAGAAGATTGTCACCCAGAGTAACAAAATTAATGAAAAAGATTTCTTTAGTACCTGCTGTCGTGGTTCCATCTTTCTGGAATGCAGGCTTCAGCTTTGCCAAATCTGCTAAATTTGTGTTTGGCCGGATACCATCATCGACAGAAACAATAATTTTCTTCTCCACTCCAGTTTTAGGGTCCACAAACTTTGTAAACAAATCATTAGCAGGATAACATTATTAATACTACAGGGAAATTCATTTTGGTAGTTGGCACTTACCTTTGTAGAAACTGGAATGATTTCTTCTTTGAACTTGCCAGCTGCTGTTGCAGCTGCAGCTCGCTTGTGAGACTCAACCTAATCATACAAATTAAAAGTTCATGCTTCCTGATAATCTTTTCATACATACTTAGCACACTAAATACTTTTGTCATACTCACAGCAGCCTGATCTTGCTCTAGCCTTGTCACACCATAACGTTGTGCTACATTCTCAGAAGTGATTCCCATTGGAAGAAGACAATCCCGGGCTTCTGCAAAGGTCTCTACCTGTGAATATAATGAAAAGTCAAGCCGAATATGTCTCAAAGGAAAATGTGGACATCAAAATATACAACTTCACCATACCTTTGGGTTAATGTTGGGAAGCCTATTCACACGATCTACTGTCATAGACTCCAGTCCAGCCCCAATACCTAAATTGAATATTAGGAAGATTAGGCCAAAGAAATAACAATGCCATGGCATTTTAATATACAATCTAGATTCATTCTGACCAATGTCATAGAACCCGGCTTTTATATAGGCAGCTACGTCAGAAACCGCCTGAAGTCCAGATGAACACTGCCGATTGACAGTTCGAAGAGGCACAGTCTCTGGTTGAAAAATGAAGAAGATCCACCATATTAGAAATTGCGCTAAAATACATACTAACTTCTCGTTTAATCATATGAAGTCACCTCATGAGTACTTCTACATTCAGTAAAGTAAAGACAATCTGCAATTTCCTATAAATCATGCTCAATGAAGACTACAAAATGTACCTGGGAAACCTGCATAAAAGGCAGCCATTCTGCACTCAATTCCTCTATCTGATCCAGGTGCCAGTACTGTGCCCACGACAATATCTCCAACTTCCGCAGGGTCCACATTTGTTTTCTCTATTACAGCCTATAGGAAAACTCAGTTTAGAAACTAAAGAAAAAAAGAAGAAGAAAGAAATAAACTACTGATCAACAAAAGTAGCTCAAAACATTTCAAGGCTGACATGTTCCAAGCATAAACCATCACAAATATTCACTAAAATATTTTTTATACTTGATAACTTTCTTTCCAATCTTCTTTTATTAACTAATTAATTAAGAATTACCTTCAGAACTGTGGCAAGAAGGTCATCTGGAAGGGTATCCTTAAAGCCCCCACGCTTTGCTTTGCAGATGGCAGTACGATATGCACTGGTTATTGAAGAGAAATTATAGCTATAGGTTCAATAATGTCATTAACAAAATCATAGAGTAAATAGTCTAATTTGTCCCTGAATGATATAGCATTCATCAAACTAGTCCAAGTCTTTGAATGATAGTAGAAAAATTATAGCGTCAGTCAAACTAGACCAAGTCTTTGAATATCCAATTATCCATGAATGTGTATTTCCTCTGTTAAACTAATCTCTGACCTTAGGGACTAATTTGACAAAACACACATTCAGTAACATGAGGATCATATGTATATTCAGGGACCGTGGATGTAATATTTCTCATCTTCTAAGTAAGGGTGTTCACGGCATGGATTTACATGTCTTTACCTGATCCAAAATTTTGATAGGATCATTATTTAAATCCAAACTCGACCCAATTAAGACACGCAATATATGAAACATGATCGTTAACCCAATTTGTTGACACAATATGCAAATCTTAACATTACTTATTGTTAAATCATAAAATTGAAGAAATATACAAGTATAATTGAGGTGTATTATAAGATATATATCTCAAGATAGATAATATCAATATAAAATAGAGTTTAATGAGAAGTATAAAAACTTCTACCATGTCAACCAAATCATTGCTATCTTTTTTCAAGGTAATTATTGTAAAAGTTAATAAACTTACCATAGTACCTATAATAATATTATGTTATTCAAAATATTATCTATTAAGTCAATAAATTATATTAGTAAAACATAATTATTTAAAAAATACACTTTTTTAAAGAATATATGACATTGAAGGTTGATGTAGCCGACCTCACCTAGTGGGATAAGGCGTTGTTGTTGTATATGACATTGAAGGTTGAGACAACCGGAAGTATAATCTCAACCCAAAATACAAAAATTTGTCTTCAAAATGCATAAGATTTAACTTTTTTAACTCAAACACGTCAAAAAATACTTTATGAGCATCCCTACTTCTAAGGACTAACAACACCGACACGCATATTTCAAGGACTAATTGGATTATTACCGCAAAACAACGAATTAGAAATCACACAATACGATCATTTATATAGGCAAACTTACGCTACAATCACCACGTCATCATCTGATCCACCTGTTTGACCATGCGAAGAATTCCCAGCAAAACATAATGAAGCCTAACAAGAAGTGGGAAAAGGCCTTAAAAAAGGGGTAAAACATTTCCACATATGCTTTCAGAAAGTGAAGGATGGTTCAACAGATTCAGAATAATATGAATAAACATAATCATCAAATTGAGAAATGCTAGTAACACACTCTCAAACTCGAACATACTCTTTTGAATACACTCTCTCTTTTATCTGTTCAAATTTATTACAAATCACAAAATTTACAATACTTTGCATACACTCTCTTTTGAGGAAATTTATAACAAAAAAAACAAAAAAATTGTAGGTTCGATGTGTTATTTAATGAAACTAGTTAGCAAGGGATCAAATTTATGCACTCACATAAACTTGACAACACAAGCTCTTGAAGACTAGAAATCAATCATGGCAGAGGCAGAAAAGCACAAATTTGAAAACACAGAAACTTAAAAGTAAAACAATGAAACACCCACTTACTGAGAGATCCGTAGATTGATGGGTTTGAGAGGAAAAATTTGAACTTGAAGAAATGGGTTGAAGATGTTCAAGCAGAACTCTCTGTCTTTGAATTGCTTTCTCCATAATTGAGCCCCTGCACTGTGTTGTACTTTGTTGTGCGGGTGAATGTGACGCTGAGTTTTAGCGAATAGAAACCATTGTTATTATTATTATGTAATTAAACTCTTTCTATGTATACGAAGTAACATAGGAAATTATACAAGTTAAACTCTTTTCTATGTATAAACATAGGAAAGGGACAAATTCAAATTGACTTCAAGGGTCCTGTCTTCTTTGAATAAACTTGTTAATCTTTAAAAAATGTTATCTTAATTTATTCATAAACACTTAAAAAGAGAATAAAAATAAAATTTGGGTTGGTTTTTCTTTGTTTTGTTTTCACTTTGTCTGCTACGACCATGCAAAGCACGCTAGTTTTATTTATTCATTTATAAATTATAAATGAATAATAAATAATAAATAAATATATTGTGGTGGAAACATGCGTCAGTCACTGAGAAAATGCACCAGCAAAGTTCCTCGAAGAACGTGAAAAACGAGACCTCCGTCCAAAACGTGATTAATGACCCCACCAATCAGAATAAATAGTGATCGAGAAAAGACGAAAGTTGGGGGGTTGGCCACCAAACACATCTATATATATATATATATATATATATATATATATATATATATATATATATATATATATATATATATATATAATATAAAAGTGAAAATAAATAATGAGATTAAAATTAAAATATTTTAAATTGAAAAAATTGTAGTATAATAAAATTTATGATATGATGTAATTGCATTATTTAATTGAATTAGATTATAAAAAATTTGAATAAGAAAAAATCAAACATATATATAAGAAAATTATATTTCAAAGTATTAGGGTATCAAAATATATGATATAATTTTGTTATTTAATTTTTAAAAATTTAAAAATTAGCTTATAAAGATTTTTAATATGAAAAATTCAAATGAAAATGGTCAGCTGTGTGAGAGTGAGAATGAAAATTATTAATCTTAAGTGTTCCATTAAAATGAAAGATAAAAATAAAAATATCTTAAATTCAATTAAAATCTCATTTAACCATAAAATCTTTACAAGATTTATCAAACAAAAAATTAAATATCTTAAAGATTTAATTTATAACATTCTAAAATATATCAAACATATCCACCACCACTGTCATGTTCATTTTTGCCACAATTGTTATGATCGTCTATTACTTCTTTGATATATCAATCACAAGTAGCTTAAAATGAAAAATCCAAGTATCATTTTTCCAAAGGACTTCCACTATATTTGGCAACTTATACATTGTTTACTTACTAGACAAATATAGAGAATTTAACTTAACAATGATTAAGATTTGAAGTTTAAGGCGAAGACTTGAAATAAAACTAATATAAGGGGTTTTTGATGCTCCAAGATCTAGGTTACGAACAAGAGTTACACGAAACACAATAAAAGAAAACGATTGGGGTTCCATTTCACTAAACCACTCTCTCATGCATAAGCAAGCTATTAATATATGTTTACCCTTCCTTTGATATCACCAACTTATAAAAATGCCTAATCCCTAATTCCTTTTACAAGAAGAGCCTAAGTACCATGACTAAACTACCAATCTCTTGCATAGCTTAGCCAAGTTACTTGCTTTAAGAAAATGAGTCAAAGGTAACTAATGGGTCTTACTCTATTCCTGAAAACAATACCCATTAGATGTTCTTCTCTAGTTTGTAGTTCAAATACATTTTTCAATCGCATTTAAACCATAAAATCAAGGAAATGGGTGATCAAGCCAAAGCAAGTATTAAGCAAAGAAGAAAACACTTAACGTTGAACAATAAACATCTATTAATAACTCAAAAGATATACGTGAATTTGGGTTTAGTTACATCAAACCCCAATCAAAGGGAAGCTCAGTTACTCATGGGTGAGAAGAGCTTCAAAAATGGTGAAGAGAATAATAAGAAGGTGGAAAATGGAGGAAAAAGAAAGTCTCATGCAACTGCATACATCCGGAACCCAGCTTTTTCGAAGAAGAAAATGTTTTGATCTCTTTCCAAAAAGTCCCTTTAATGGCTTTGACTTTTTCTCATTAAGTGATAGCACAACATTTCTGGCATAGCGAGCCAATATTCTTGTTTGGCTAAAGCTCCAATAATGAATACTGGAACTACATGGCTGGACAAGATACCCTTGTGTTGGATGGGCTAGAAATGTCTTCAAAATGAGTTGCTCTCAAGAAGAATTCTGATTGGGCGAGACAGTAGCTCGCTGGGCTAGGAACATCTCAGAATCTAGATGGCTACTAACTCTTTTGGTCGGGCGTGCAACACTTTGACCTGGCTAGGCCAAAATTGAAAATATTTTCTTTTTGATTTTGATTCATCCTCCTTCAACATAAAGCTTCCAAACCTTCATTTAAAATATAAGAAAACATAAAAAATTATTTTAAAACCTAAACATACTTGAAGGATTCCTAAAAAGCTAAATTCTAACTACAAGAGGAGAGAAACAAGACTTTAATTAAGGACAAGGTACGATAAATGCAATTATGTGTACCAAAAAGGTAAGCAAATAATGTAATTATCAACTTCCCCAATTTTAAAGCTTTGCTTGTTCTCGAGCAAAAGATAATTCTAACTACAACTAAAAAGACTAACAACACATTGACTAACAAATGAAAAAATTTACACCCTCACTTTTTTATGATAGTGCATTCCTAACAAAACAAAACATGCAATTAATGCTTAACTTCACACTATCGTGTCCACAAAAAAAATTTAGCCAAACACATGAGCAAAAAGATATTGAAAAAGATGGCACAAAAATCTTCAGAGACCAGAGAACACCTTGCTCCTCAAGAGAAATGTGTATCACTCATATAACACTGTGAAAGTGAAGTTCCTCTCTAAGTCACCTATTGAAAGCATGCACATTAACTTTGCTCATCATCTCAATGCAAATCACATAACCACACAAACATGCAAGAATCACTAAGGACTTTATTTGTTGTAACTTGGTCAGGCTTACAAGAAGATCTTGGTTTTTCTAGATAAACAAATTCACACCAAGAAAATAAGAGACCAACCTTTAAAGATCAAACAACTTTTCCACATTGCCTTTTTCTCTTAACTATTCAAAACCAAAGGAGAACCCAACTCCTTTAGAACATCAGTGAAAGGGCTGAACAATATAAACGACACTTATTTTTGTGTTCTTTTTCAATTTTCATATTTATTTTTCACTTTCATTTCATTTGTTAACAAACACAATGAAGTTTGGTGAACAAACACAAAAACCCTCTTACAACTACAAGCGACATTTGCACCCTTGATAATTTTTTTCTATTGATAACAAACTCCCCCAAACTTATGTGAAACCTATCATAATTAGTTGTTCTCCTATCCCTAAGGTGTGGGAGACACTTTGTTTTTCTTTTTGCCTCAAGGTTTCAAAGCAACAAAGAATTTAATATTTTAGCTCAAAGGGGCTACAAGGGAAAAGAAAATTCATTCTGAATCATGATAATCAAGCAAAATCATGTGCACAACAATCAGTAGCAACTCTCATCATGAATATCCCAACACTTTACACTCCAACTTACATGGTAATGCAAGGCATTCAAAGGTCTTCAACCAACAAACATGCCAAACTTTTTAATCACAATGACATTGCTTGCATCCACCTAAACGACCAAGCAGACAACCACAAGTGAAAAATCACAACAAAAACACATAGTTCACAAGGTTTTTCGCACAATTCATGGAAATGAGCTTAGAGAAGTGCAACAGTGCAAAATTTTCACAAATTAACCAAAATTGAAACAAACACCATAAGCATACATAACTAAGTCAACAACACAGTACCAGAACCACAAAACCCACAATACTAACAGCAGTGTACTAAATTCAAAGATATAAACTAAAACTAAACAACTGAAATCATAAATTTAAATCTAACTACTGGGAAAAAAAAGAATTGAAACATAAAATGGTCTTGGTAACATCAAAATGCACAAAATATCCACTATATTCCTTCATGTTATCACCCTCGTCATTTTGACCACTAGCCTCAAAAGTAGCATTTCTAGAATGTCCCACCCCTCCTTAAGGTTTGGCCTAGTCCCTAGGCCATGCAACAACAACAAAGAAATCCTCAACAATCATAAGGATGCCTTCTAAAACACCAGGCAAGCAACAAAAAAGATGGTGCATCCCTTTCATCAGCAATCTCTGGCCATGGTGTAGTGCATCCTCACTCTTTGCTCTCTCCGCCATGGCAGCATTGAACTCCACCCATGTAACATAAATAGGAGCCCTACCTCAAGGTTGCGATCTGGGGTGTGGACATGGTTGACTAGCAAGGTTGAGGAAGTTCTTCTCTATGTATGCAACATTAATAAGAGTGTTGAGATCAATCAACTACTAGCCTTTAACATTTACATCAACAATTGCAATTAGAGAAGTGACAAGAGAGGGGAAACCTAATTGCGTATTTGTCTCACCTCAAGTGATCACACAAATCTCATGAGAAAGATATTCACCAATATCAACACTCATGTTCTGCAAAACAACATAAATGAAGTGTTCTCAGTCAAGTGTGATGGAGAAGTGGTGAGTGTTAGGAGCTATGCTAGATTTAAGCCTTAGTGTTCAAATCACTCCCTATAAACCTTTTGGCCACCCTTGCATGATTTGAAGAAACTTTACCACCGAGGATGCTAATCCTGGCAGCCACCTCAAAGTTATCAATGCCTATATCACTGCTCTTCCATTCAAAATAGGTAGAAATTACTTCCTCTGGTAGGTCCAAAGAGGTGCCCAACATTTGATTGATAGTGGCACCATCAAACGAAACCAACTTAGTCTTGACAAAAGATTTCCTTGGGATCTTGCGGTCTTTATCCTCCTTAAAGGCATTGGCATAGAACTCCTTCACCAATACATGATGAAGGGATTTAGGTTGGCTAGTTTAGTGTCCCACTTTCTGTCTTCGTGATTTTTTGGAAATTGGGGTATTCATCTGCTTCCAATTCCATTTTCCTCTCGGCATTCAATGTAGTCATTTACATGACTTGAAATTGTTTTTGATGGCTTGGACTATGGAACCTTGCTCTGTTAAAAGGTGAGGTGAGCTTACCTACAACATAAGGGGAACATTCCTCTTCATAAGAAAAAAATTTAGAAGGCGGAGGAGAGGCCTGTTTCTTCTTTTTGGTGGCTGGAGATTTCGATTTTGGTTATGCGATTGAAGCTTTGAATTTGGATTTAGAGCTCAAATATGCAAAAGGAACTTTGCCTCTAGTTCTTAGGTTTTGAGGTTTAGGAGGCATGGTTATAGGGTTGGAGGAGCCTTTTTGGGCATTGTGTTGCGGACAAAGATGCAACAATAGCACCCAAGCCACACACGCGATTGAGATCATAGAAGCACGAGAGAGAAGAAGGGCTTAGGTTTGCCCAAGTGAGAGTGAATCAAAGAAGAGATAAGGTTTTTTGTGCTTGGAAACTATAGAGATGGAACTTTGAGATTTGGTAAAGTATGGGTTTATGTGGAAGGGTGGAGAAGGAATATTAATGGGACGATGAGAATTAAGGAGGGTGAGTCTGTGACTAAAATTTGAAACCAAGCCCAACAAGCCAAGTGTGTGCTCGCTGAGCTAGAGCACTCACAATTTTTTTTTGTTTTTTTGAAGTTATTTTTTGTTAGTTTTTTTTACCACTCACTAGACTAAAAAAAAGAGTTTTACTTTTAGAGCAAAAGAAAAACAAAGAGTTTTGACTTATAAGGTGCAAAGGTGCTAGCCCAACTAGCATTTTCTCTAGTCAGGCTAAAAACAAACAGAGAGCAAAGTTGGTTCCAAAGGTGTTCTCGCCCAACTAGCACATTTTATGACTGGGTCGTAGACAAACAGAGTCTAAAATTTGTTTCAAGGGACCTCATGCCCAGGCAAGAATTTTCTTGTTAGGCTAGAAATTATGCAGAAACTTCAAATGTTGTAGCTTTATGGCTAGCCCAACGAGCACAAGTTGGGGCTAGGCCAGGGACAAACAAAATAACATTGAAGTGGTTCAGACATGCTCGCCCAACCATAAAATTCTTAGTGGACCATAAAGGTGATAGAGAGAAAACTTGAAAATAACAAAGACAATGACTAAAATAACAAATCAATAATTGAAAAACGCATAATCTAAGTTATAATGATCCAACAAAGCCACAAAATGGTAAGAACAAAACATGCTAAAACAACACAATTGAACATAAGAGGCAATAGGAAACTAACAACTACCGCTACTACAAAAGACACATACAATGACGGTTGTATAAGACATTCAAAGACAATTTTGAACCATTTTTGTAACTAACATCATTTAAAGTTGAGACTTTTGATGATGGTTCCAACAAAAACTGTCTTAGAAAAGAATATCTTTCTAAGATAATTTTTAGTTAAAATTTGTCTTAGAAGACTACCTTTCTTAAACAGTTATCTAAAAAACCATCTTAGAAAAATATCATTCTAAGACGGTTGTTATATAAGAACCGTCTTAGAAGGGTATCATTCTAAGATGGTTCTTAGTTAAAAGTCGTCTTAGAATGATACTCTTCTAAAACGGTTTTACAAAGAACTGTCTTAGAAGGGTACTATTCTAAGATGATTGTTATATAAGAATTGTCTTAGAAGGATATCATTCTAAGATGATTCTTATTTAAGAACCATCTTAAAATGGTATCTTTCTAAGACGGTTCTTATATAACAACTGTCTTAGAATAATACCCTTCTAAGACGGTTTCACAAAGAATCATCTTAGAATAGTATCATTCTTAGATGATTTTTTAAAGAACCGTCTTATAATGTGTTTTTTAAAAAAATAAAAATAATAAAAATAATATGTTATCTATGAATATCATATTCAATTTCCTTTCAAATCAAAACAATAAAAGAAAACAAGAAATTAGAAAGTAAAAAATTAAATAATTTCCAACATAAAAAAGAATTCAGCAAGCTACAATATAGGGTCAAACAAATTTATATAAATTATAGAGCAAATAATTTATGCTACAATAAAAATTTAAAAGCAGAACAAATGCACAACCAAACATACCTCATGTGCAGTCTGTGATGTGGGCTAAAGCCGCTCCAACAAGCGCGACATCCACACGTAATGCAACATGTCTGTGAATTGTTTGCTATTCACATCACACTTTAGCTGCTTCGCTTGTTTTATCACTCGGTCCTTCAATAGTTCTTTATTTTGTTGGTTGTTCTTCGTAGTAGTTGTTGAGCAATCTTTGACCACCTATCAAAAAACACTCATTCATTCATTCATACCATGTTATATATGTGTACATCCAACCTTATAAAACAAATATATATATATATATATATATATATATATATATATATATATATATAGAGAGAGAGAGAGAGAGAGAGAGGAATATTTTTATACCATACATGTTGCCCCAACGAGAGCGAAGGTCGAGAATTAATATATGTTCTTGGAGTGTGATATTTCCATGCTGCATGTCTGGGCACAAGTAGTTTAGAATCTGCAACTCTTCCCACTCCTCCTTAGACTTGTAATTGATAAATCTCATAATTAATATATATACTATTATTACTTAGCACATGCAGAAATTAAATTATAATTAAGATGCATGCATGCTTGCACATCGTGCCACGGAATTCCAGTGACCTTCACCGTGTGTGGTGATGTAATTGACCAGAATGGTGTTCTCGTCAACCGCCCATGGACCTTTTCTCATGCCCATCTCCTTTTCGTTATGCTTTTGCAACTTCACTTCTGTTTGTACTATAGACCCACCTTTCTTAACATCCATGATAAATGTTTAATTTGGAGGAGACGAAGAGTGTTTATATATATAAATCAACTAACATTAAGGGATTTTGGGCATATATTTAATTTATTGATGGTTTCACTTATTAAGGGCATGTGTGTGTGTGTGTGTGTGTGTGTATATATATATATATATATATATATATATATATATATATATATATATATATATAATAGAGTTGGATAAGAATAAGGGGTAAGGGCACTCCAACGTTTCACCCCACGAAACCTAATGGGATGCGGACCACACACATTCTGTTGGATCGAGTGGCCTCAGAATAATTAAGAAGGGGAGGTTGAATTAATTATTCTCAAACCTTTACTAATTAAAAATTTACTCTTCTAAGGCTTTTACTATGTTGTTAAGTAAATGAAGAAATGAAAAGAAACTTAACCAAAAGTAAAAGCGGAAATTAAAATGCACAGTGGAAATTAAAAGAGTAGGGAAGAAGGAGATAAACACACACGAGTTTTTATACTGGTTCGGCAACAACTTGTGCCTACATCCAGTCTCCAAGCGACCTGCGGTCCTTGAGATTTCTTTTCAACCTTGTAAAATTCCTTTTACAAGCAAAGATCCACAAGGGATGTACCTTCCCTTGTTCTCTTTGAACCTAGTGGATGTACCCTCCACTAGAACTGATCCACAAGAGATGTACCCTCTCTTGTTCTCAGTCAAACCCAAGTAGATGTACCCTCTACTTGTGCCACAAAGGATGTACCCTCCAATGTGTTAGGACAAAGATCTCAGGCTGTTAAACCTTTGATACTTTGTGAATGGGGATACAAAAGAATTCTCAGGCGGTTAAACCTTTGAACGCTTTTGTATTAGGGAATGGGAAGAATCAAAAGAATTCTCAGACTATGTCGTTTTGAATGCTTTGACAAGGGAGAAGAGAGACACAAAAAGAATTCAGGCGGTTAGTCCTTGGCAAATTCTTTTTGGCAAAGGGAGAAGAGAATGAAAAGATGAATAGCAGAAGTTTTCAAGGTTTAGAAAACCATAAAACTTTGGAAAGCTTTTGGTACAAAGAAGAAGAAGAAGTTCAAAGAGATTTAGGGCTTGTAAAAGATTGATTGAATAAGTGTTCAAGATCCTTGAAATGCAAAACAAAGTCTTGCTTTTATAGACTCTTCATGTCTGGCCAAGAGGACCATTTAGAAGAGTTATAACTTTTAGAAAAACTTAAAACCGATTTGAAAAAGTCAAAAAACTTTTGAAGAGTTACATATTTTGATTTATTTAGAAACAATCACTGGTAATCGATTACCAAATCACTGTAATCGATTACACAAGGATTTTATGTGAAAGGATGTGACTCTTCACATTTGAATTTGAATTTCAACGTTCAAAGACACTGGTAATCGATTACCAAAACATTGTAATCGATTACAACTTTTTGAAATTAATTGGAACATTGTAAATTCAATTTGAAAACTTTTTCAAAACAATTTTGCTACTGGTAATCGATTACAACAATCTGGTAATCGATTACCAAAGAGTAAAAACTCTTTGGTAAACATGTTTTGTGAAAAATTCATGTGCTACTCAGTTTTTGAAAAATCCTTTTCATACTTATCTTGATTAAGTCTTCTCTTGATTCTTGAGTCTTGAATCTTGAATCTTGATCTTGATTCTTGAAGCTTGATCCTTGATTCTTGAATTCATCCTTCTTCTTGAATCTTGAAGTGTTCTTCAACTTTTCCTCTTAAGTCTTGAATTGTTCTTGATTCCTTCTTGAACATCTTGAACTCATCTTTTGATTGACTTTTGAGCTTTTTGTTATCACCTTTGTCATCATCTTTTGTTATCGTTATTGTTATCATCAAAACACCTTTGATTCACCATGAAGCTTTGCTTCTACAATCTCCCCCTTTTTGATGATGACAACTTCTGAAATCAAGAAACACACACACACTTTTTCCTAGTCGATCACTCACATAAATTCTCCCCTTTTGTTTTTGAATTTATGCTTATCTTAAAATTAAGTTGATTACTCATGTGAATTCTTGATTTAATCCCATTTCTCTCCCCCTTTGGCATCAACAAAAAAGCCAAAGTGCGTATCAAACTTAAAGTATACAAATATAACTTAAACATCCATACAATATTCATGGAAAAATATCAACCAAATCATGAAGCAAGAAGCAAGAACCATGAAGCAACAATCATGAATAGATTAATTATAAAATCCACATAGTCAAATAACATACTTAATATTTGTTCAAACATACCATGCAAATAAGGAAATAGTAAATTGTTCAAATATCATAATAATATAGCCAAAATACAAGGCTGAAAATCAAAGTACTAATAATTATTAAAATAGAAATCTGTGATGATGGTGGCGGTGGTGGTGGAAGATCGAAGCTTGAACGAATGTATGACACTTCTTCTTCAACCTTTGTCATTCTTGACTCCATTTCATTGAAGCGCATATCCACTTGCAATTCCAAAGTGTCAAACCTCTCACCAACAAAGGTTTGAAGGCCATCAAACCTGTCCATAATCTTCGAAAGAAGAGATGAATCTTCTCCCTCATGTCCTTCTTCACCAACATTTCTAGCACCCTTCTTCACCCAAGAGCCATCATACTCCTTTATATAACCAAAGGATGCTATGACTGAAGCACCTATAAGGAATGATCTCTTGATTGGAACATAAGGTTCAAAATCAAGAGGGATGTTGAAGTGTTGAAGGAAAAGGGTAACAAGATGAGGATAAGGCAATGGGGCATTCAATCTCAATGCCTTATGCATGCGATATCTAACAAGATGTGGAAAAGGGTAAGCTTGCTATTTGGGGTTTCTTTGCTTGACTCTTTCTTATCTCTCTGAGTCTGAGACACGTGCAAAAATTACTGGTGCAAAGACTCCAAGTTGTGTGGGGAATTTGGAATCTGGTAATCGTTTCACACTTTTATGTAGAAGCATATATGATATGAAGTTTTGATGATGCCAAAGATGAGCACGATCCAAGTCAAGAATCAAGAAATTCAAGAGGAACGATGGACTTAGTTCATACAATCTTGAAAAGAATTTCTTAGATGATGCTGCACAGGTTTGGCTGAGGAAAATATCTTGCAAAAGCTTTTAAGTAAAATTATGTTTTAAAACATAAGATGTTTTCTCTTTGGTAATCGATTACGAGAGGATGTAATCAATTACCAGTAACTAAAATGATTTCTGAAATAGTTTTACAAATTTTGAATTTGAATTTAAAACAGTGTAATTGATTACACAATGCATGTAATCGATTACCAGAAGTTAAAATTGTTTGTAACATCTTTTAGAAATTTGAATTTAAATTTTAAAAGCCTGTAATCAATTACAACAGTTGTGTAATCGATTACAACAATTGTGTAATCGATTACTAGACACAAAAATTTCAAATTTCAAGTTTGAAGAGTCACAACTCTTCAAAACTAACTGTGTAATCGATTACCACATTTATGTTATTGATTACCAGCAAGGAATTTTTCAAAATAACTCCCAAGAGTCACAACTGTTCAAAAAGTTTTTGAAAGACCATCAAAGGTCTATAAATAAGTGACTTAGGATACGAAATTCCTCAGAATTTTTCTGAACAAAATTGTGTTATCCTCTCAAAACCAAATTGTCTTATCCTTTTCTTAAAGAGTAAAATTTCTTTTTCTTATTCAAAGAGAATTGTTCAAGAGACCGTGGGTCTCGTAAGTTGTAAGGATTTCTGAACACAAGGGAATGGTGTCCCTGTGTGGTTTAGACTTTGTAAAAGGCCTTTTACAAGATAGTGGAAATCTCAAGCTGGCTGGACGTAGGCACAGGGTGTGGCCGAACTAGTATAAAATTTGAGTTTGCATTCTCTCTTCTCTTAAATTTCTTTTATTTATTGTTGTTTATCTTTTGCTTTAAAGAAGTTTTTTTTTGAATTATTTTTTGAGTAATTCATATTAAGGGTGTATTGTTAATCCAAAAAGAGAATTAAATTTTAATTGGGAATAGTTTTGTATCTTAATTCAACCCTCCTTCTTTTGATAACTGAGGCCACTTGTCTAATAAGTGGTATCAGAGCTTCATTATTTTATAAAGTTTAGAAACTTCAAGAATAATGGCCTCATCAAACTATTTATTTCCCGAAGGAAATTCTATAAATAGGCCTCCTATTTTTAATGGCGTGGGTTACCATTATTGGAAAACCCGCATGCAAATTTTTATAGAGGCTATAGATCTGAATATCTGGGAAGCCATAGAAATTGGACCTTACATCCCCACTATGGTGGCAGGAAATACAACCATAGAAAAACCTATGGAACAATGGAGTGAGGAGGAAAAGAAGTTAGTTCAATACAATTTAAAAGCCAAAAATATAATTACATCTACATTAGGAATTGATGAATACTTTAGGGTGTCAAATTGCAAAAATGCAAAAGATATGTGGGATACCTTACAAATAACCCATGAAGGGACAACAAATGTGAAAAGATCTAGGATAAATACTTTAACTCATGAATATGAATTATTTAGAATGAATCCTAATGAAACCATACAGGACATGCAAAAGAGATTCATACACATAATTAATCATCTTGCATCCTTAGGAAAAATCTTTCCAAATGAAGATCTTATCAATAAAGTTTTGAGATGTTTAAGCAGGGAATGGCAACCCAAGGTAACAGCCATTACAGAATCAAGAGATCTTTCTAACATGTCTCTTGCTACTTTGTTTGGAAAGTTACAGGAACATGAAATGGAATTGATGAGATTGAATCAACATGAGGAGAATGATAAGAAAAAGAAAGGAATTGCTCTTAAAGCTTCATCTTCAACCCAAGAAGGAAGTGATAAGGAGAATTCAATTGAAATAGACGAAGATGATGATCTCATTCTTTTTGTAAAAAGATTCAACAAATTTCTAAGAGTAAGAGGAAATCAAAGAAGATCAAATTTTAAATCAAAGAAAAGGGCAGAAGATTCATCCTCTACTCCAAAATGTTATGAATGCAATCAACCTGGACATCTAAGGGTTGATTGCCTAATTTTCAAGAAAAGAATAGAGAAATCTGAAAAGAAAGTTTTTAATGAAAATAAGGCTAAGAAGGCCTACATTACATGGGATGACAATGATATGGACTCATCTGAAGATTCAGAAAACGAAGTTGTAAACCTGAGTCTGATAGCCAAGAATTATGAAAGTGATGAAGGGGTAACATCTTCTAATAACAACTTATCCATTTCATTTGATGAATTACAAGATGCATTTGCTGATTTACATAAAGAATCAATTAAACTTGCAAAACTGGTTTCATCTTCTAAGAAAACAATTTCAAATTTAGAAAAAGAAGTTTTAAAATTAAATGAAGAATTAGAAAATCTTAAGACTGAAGTTATAACTTTTAGATCAAATGATACAATTCATTCTTCTACCATGCATGATAATATAGAAGTATCTAATTCATGTAATTGTTGTAAGAAATACATAGAAGAAATCAAGGATTTAAAAAATTCTCTTGCCAATTTTTCTATTGGCAAAAATAATCTAGATATTATATTAGGAAAACAAAGATGTGTTTTTGATAAAGCAGGGTTAGGATATAAACCTGATAAACAACAAAAATTTTATAAAAATTTCTTTGCATCCACACAAAAATATAGTTTTCCTTTCTTAACCTGTTTTTATTGTGAAAAGAAAGGACATGGTACATCTACATGTTATTTTAAGAAAAATAGCAGTAATATTAAAATGATATGGGTCCCAAAGGGATCTTTTATTAAAACTAACACACAAGAACCCAAGAAAGTTTGCATACCTAAGTCATAAACATGTTCATATAGGTTTCCTTGAAGAAGAGTTGGTACATAGATAGCAAATGCTCTAAACACATGACGGGAGATGCATTGAAATTCACTCACATTTCTCCCAAGAAAAGCGGACATATGACTTATGGCGACAACAATAATGGTAGAATTTTTGGAGTCGGAAAAATAGGTAGGAATTCATCTACCTCTATTGAAAATGTTCTACTTGTTGAAGGTCTTAAGCACAGTTTGCTAAGTGTCAGTCAATTATGTGATAAAGGCTATCTAGTGTCATTTGACTCTCATAACTATGTTATTGAAAACAAGCATGATAGGAATATAAAGCATATAGGCTATCTAGTGTCATTTGACTCTCATATCTAGTGTTTACATGATAAATAATATAAAGCATATAAGCATATTGGTCTCTCTAGAACTATGAGTTTTGGAGGAAACTATTATGCTCTTATTATTGTTGATGATTACTCTAGATTTACATGGACATTATTTCTCACTCATAAAAGAGATGCTTTTCATGCATTCAAGAAACTTGCTAAAACTATTCAAAATAAGAAAAATCTCGAAATTGCATCTATCATGAGTGATCATGGAGGAGAATTTGAAAATAAAGATTTTGAATCTTTCTGTGATAAACATGGCATTGAGCATAATTTTTCTACACCCAGAACCCTTCAACAAAATGGAGTTGTTGAGAGGAAAAATAGACCCTTAGAAGAAATTGCTATAACTTTACTAAAAGATACATTTCTTCCAAAATATTTCTGGGCTGAAGCTGTAAATACAGCATGTTACATCATGAATAAAGCTTTAATAAGACCAATCTTAAAGAAAACTCCATATGAGTTATATAATGGAAGAAAACGTAACATTTCACATCTTCATGTGTTTGGATGTAAATGTTTTGTGCTAAACAATGACAAATGTAATTTAGGAAAGTTTGACGCTAAATCCGATGAAGGTATTTTTCTTGGCTATTCATTGCAAAGTAAAGCATTTAGAATTTATAACAAAAGAACTATGATTATTGAAGAATCCATTCATGTTGCTTTTGATGAATCTAATGCAATTTTTCCAAGAAAATATGTACTAGATGATATTTCAAAATCATTAGAAGAAATGCATATTCATGGGGAAGATCACAAAGGCAAAGGAGATGGAAATAATGAATATTTTTACATTGATGAAATAAAAACTGATGCTGATCTTCCAAGAGGGTGGAGAGCTTCTAGATATAATCCTCTTGACAACATTATTAGTGATATATCAAAAGGGGTAACCACTAGACACTCTCTCAAAGATATTTGCAATAATATGGCTTTTGTTTCTATGATGGAACCTAAAAATTTGAAAGAAGCCATAATTGATGAACATTGGATAATAGCTATGCAGGAAGAGTTGAACCAATTTGAAAGAAATGATGTTTGGGAATTAGTTGAGAAGCCTGCTAATTACCCAGTTATAGGAACAAAATGGGTATTTAGAAACAATTTAGATGAAAATGACATAGTCATTATAAATAAGGCTAGGTTAGTAGCCAAAGGATACAATCAGGAAGATGGGATAGATTATGAGGAAACATATGCTCCAGTTGCTAGATTAGAAGCGATAAGAATGTTATTAGCCTTTGCATCCATAATGGATTTTAAACTTTATCAAATGGATGTGAAGAGTGCCTTTTTGAATGGCTTTATCCAAGAGGAAGTATATGTAGGTCAACCCCCTTGTTTTGAAAACTCAGATAAGCCTAGTCATGTTTTGAAATTGAAAAAGGCTTTATATGGCTTAAAACAAGCCCCTAGGGCTTGGTATGAACGTCTGAGTAAGTTCCTTTTAGCAAAGGATTTTTCTAGAGGTAAAGTAGATACTGTTAGACAAGTGGTCTCAGATATCTTAAGAAGGGGGGGGTTGAATTAAGATATTCCAAACTTTTCTCCTAATTAAAAATCTATCTTACTTTTTACTTAAGTTATGAATTCCCTTAATGACAATCTTCTTAAATATTAATTCAAATGAAGCAACTTGAATATAAATATAAAGCAATAATAAATAAAGGAGATTAAGGGAAGAGAAAATGCAAACTCAGTTTTATACTGGTTCGGCCACACCCTTGTGCCTACGTCCAGTCCCCAAGCAACCCGCTTGAGAGTTCCACTAACTTGTAAATTCCTTTTACAAGTTCTAAACACACAAGGACAACCCTTCCTTTGTGTTTAGAGATTCTTTACAACAAGAGACTCACAGTCTCTTAATCCCTTAGAGAATGAGAAGAAGAAGAGGAACAAATCTCTCTAGAAAGAGATGGATTTTACAAATTGAGCACTCAATTAATTCCTTAATGAATTGCAATTGAATTGGCCAAGGAATTCTTAAGAGGATAAAATGAAATTGCTCTTTGAGAGGATAAACACTTTGTTGTTCTGAAAATCTCTAAGCAATTTCGTGTTTAAGTCACATATATATAGACCATTGGTGGTCATGAGTAAAGCCTTTGAAAAGTTGTGACTCTTGAAATTATTTTTCTGAAATTCCTGTCTGGTAATCGATTACAGTAATTGTGTAATCGATTACAGCTTTTAAAATTTGAATTAAAACGTTTACTAACTGCTGGTAATCGATTACCAATATTGTGTAATCGATTACAGCTTTTAAAATTTCGAATTCAAATTTTTATAGCTGTTATAAAATGTATTTGGCCACTGGTAATCGATTACATCCTCTGGTAATCGATTACCAGAGAGTAAAACCTTTGAAAAACACTTTTTATTTTAAATCACTTGGCCAAACCTTTGCTAATTCAATTAGGAATTCCCTTCCTAATATTCTAGTGATCATCTTGATGTTGTGCCTTGTAATCTTGAAGTATTGTCTTGAATTTTAATCTTGAAAAGCCCATTTGCATCAATTGCAACACATTATCATGATCATCATCAAAACATCAAAGCCAATTGCATCTACAATCTCCCCCTTTTTGATGATGACAATACAATATCTGAAATCAAGATTCAAGCAAGCAACAAACAATTGTTTATAGATAAAATGTGCATCCGTTTTCTCCCCCTATATTTCGGAATACATGATCACTTGATTTCTAAGTTTGTTAAGCTTTTTCTTAAGCTTTTTCTTTGCTACAACCTTTTTCTCCCCCTTTGGCAACATCAAAAAGCCAAAGAACTCGGAAATCAACATAGTTACAACAATGGAGTAGCAAGATATAAGCATCAGAGTATTAAATACAATAAGCCAAACTCACAAACAAGAAATAATCAAACCAGAATCCAAATAACTGAAAATGTCAACAACCACAAAACATCCAAGACTGAAATTTAAAATCCACAAGATAAATAAGCAAAGTACTTAGCATAATAATGTAAATTCTAAGAAACTAAAAGCCAAAATACACGGCTTATAAAAGATAAATAATCAGAATCTAAAAGCTAAGAAGACGGAGGAGGTGGTGGAAGATCGAAACTCTGACGAATGTATCCGACATCCTCTTCAAGCTGTGTAAGACGAATGTCCATACCGGCAAAGCGTGAATCTAACGAGTCAAAGCGGTCACCAACATACGAACGAAGACCCCGTAATTCGGAGAGGACTTCATTCATGAGAGCGGAATCCTCACGTTGAGGAGGAGGTGAAGGAGTACGTTCATCTTGAGGAGGGAGTGCATCCTTCTTCAGCCATTGTCCATTCCGATCTTTACGATACCCAAAGGAGGTCACTGCACCAGCACCAATTGCAAAGGAACGCTTGACTTGAACAAAGGGTTCATCATCAAGCGGAATTTGAAAATGACGCAAAAACAGAGTAATCAAGTGTGGATAAGGAAGAGGTGCATTGGCCCGTAATGCCTTATGCATTCGGTACCGAACCAAATGGGCCCAGTCGATCTGACGACCGGTTAGAAAAGCCCACATAAGAATCAAATCCTCCTCAGAGGCTTGTGCTAAATTTGAAGACCGAGGAAGCAAAATTCTAACAATGATATAATGCATGATGCGATTATCAAAAGTTAATGACCCGGCCAACAATCTACCGGTCATGTCAGCTTGATCATTGCAGACCATGCGACGAGCATCATGACTCGAATAATCGAATTTCCAGTCATCAACAATGGTGCCCTCAAAAGGTGCACCTTGACTGGGTAAATGAGTCAAAGAAAAGAAAAGTGACTGATCAATGACCATAGAAGTACCATGCACCTCAGACATAATAATACCATCCTGAATTTTTAAATTGCAGTAGAAGACCTTTACAAGTTCAGGATAATATGGCAATTTAAATGACATGAAATCAACAAGACCAGAATTTTGAAACACTTGATAGCAATCAAACGTTTCATCATTAAAGAACTCTACGTCTAGGTACTTAGGGTCTAAGATTATTCTAGAAGAAAACTGAGAAAGGTACCGTAGACGTTGATCATCGGATGAAAACAGTGTTGATGATCTTGGAGATGACAAAGAAGGAGGAATAGGTGCTGTGGGTGCTCCGGATGGGCCGTGACGGCGATGGGCAGCAGCGGTGGCGGTGGAAGATGATCCCTTTCTCTTCTTTGATGGCTCTGCCATTTGATGAAGTTTTTCTGGATTTTGATCGGTGGAAGTGAAAGAGGAGTGAAAAAGAGGAAGATTGGGCTTTACGGGACGTGATTTGGTGAAGAATCGAGTGAGAATCGAAGGTTTGAAGTTCTAGGTATGGAGGAAAACGTGGAGGAAGCTTTGGCTGCGCACGAGCTCCGATTTCGTGAGTATTTATAGAAGATGACGCATTGTAATCGATTACAGGTATTGGTAATCGATTACAGGCCCAATAAGCCTTCTGGTAATCGATTACAGGATGTTGTAATCGATTACAGGCTGCCTGTTCAAGTGTAATCGATTACATTGAGTGGTAATCGATTACCAGAGCCTATCCTAGGCTAGTTTCTAAGAGAATATCTATATTTATGCTCAAATACATCTTATATGACTAATTTTCACTACTAATACACTAAATTCAATCATTCAATTACTATATACACAAGAAATCATAAATTCTATCATAAAAACAAGAATTCAAACAAGATCAAACAAAATAATCTACAATCAAAAGGTAAAAAGTAAATCAATCAATCAATCAACTAATCAATCAACCAATCAATTTCTATTTTTCTAAATCTCTTACATCTAAGAGACCTAATTCTCTTCTAATAGAGAAAAACACTTCCTTGGGGAGAGGTTTAGTGAAAATATCAGCAAGTTGATTCTTAGTATCAACAAATTCTAATACACAATCTCCCTTTAAGACATGATCTCTAAGAAAGTGGTGTCTAATCTCTATATGTTTAGTTCTTGAATGTTGAACTGGGTTTTTGGATAGATTTATGGCACTAGTATTATCACACTTAATAGGTATGCGATCAAGAATGATGCCATAGTCAGATAATTGTTGCTTCATCCATAAAATTTGTGCACAACAACTACTGGCAGAGATATACTCCGCTTCAGCAGTAGATAAAGCAACACTGTTTTGTTTCTTACTATGCCATGAGACAAGAGCCGATCCAATAAATTGACAAGTTCCACTTGTACTTTTTCTATCAATTTTAGACCCGGCAAAATCAGAATCAGAATATCCTATTAAGTTACATGTTGAATTCTTAGGATACCATAATCCTAAATTGATTGTTCCTAATAGATATCTCATGATTCTCTTTACTGCACTTAGATGTGATTGTTTGGGGTTGGATTGAAACCTAGCACACATGCATACACTAAACATAATATCAGGTCTACTAGCAGATAAATAAAGAAGAGATCCGATCATACCTCGATATTGTTTTATGTCTATAGACTGACCAGATTCATCTTTATCTAAGTAACAATTAGTGCTCATCGGTGTAGACATGTGTTTTGCACTATCCATCCCAAATCTTTTGATCAATTCCTTGCAGTATTTGGATTGATTGATGAATATACCTTCTTGAGTTTGCTTGATTTGTAATCCCAGAAAGTACTTTAGTTCTCCCATCATTGACATTTCAAATTCACTTTGCATATCAAGGGAAAACTCCTTGCACAATGAATCATTAGTGGATCCAAAAATTATATCATCAACATATATTTGAACCAACAAAATATCATTATGCCTTCTCTTTATGAATAATGTGGTATCCACTTTACCTCTGGAGAATTCTTTTTCAAGAAGAAAATTACTTAATCGTTCATACCATGCCCTAGGGGCTTGTTTCAAACCATAAAGAGCCTTTTGTAATTTATAAACATGGTTTGGTTTATCAGAAATTTCAAAACCAGGGGGTTGTTCAACATATACCTCTTCTTGAATTAAGCCATTTAGAAAGGCACTCTTAACATCCATTTGATAAAGTTTAAAGTTCATTATGGATGCATATGCCAAAAGCATTCTAATGGCTTCTAATCTTGCAACAGGAGCATATGTTTCTTCATAGTCTATCCCCTCTTCTTGATTATACCCTTTTGCTACTAACCTGGCTTTATTTCTAATAATTATACCATGTTCATCTAATTTATTTCTAAAAACCCATTTTGTTCCAATAACAGGATAATTTTCAGGTTTTTCTACTAATTTCCATACATTGTTTCTTTCAAATTGGTTTAGTTCTTCTTGCATGGCAATGATCCAATTATCATCTACTATGGCTTCTTTTATATTTTTAGGTTCAATCATAGATACAAAAGCCATATTATTGCATAAATCTTTAAGAGAATGTCTAGTTGTTACCCCTTTTGAGATATCACCAATAATATTGTCGAGGGGATGATCTCTTGAAGTTTTCCATTCTCTTGGGAGTACATCATTGGATTTGCCTTCTTCTGGAGGATCTTCATTGTTTCCTTTGTCATTTCCTTTGGAATCTTGTTCATGAATGTTCATATGTTCTAAAGAATCTGCAATGTCATCTAGCATATTCTTTGTTGACAATATAGCATTAGATTCATCAAAGGTAACATGAATGGATTCCTCTATATTCATAGTTCTCTTATTATATATTCTATATGCTTTGCTTTGTAAAGAATATCCAAGAAAAATGCCTTCATCAGATTTTGCATCGAATTTTCCTAGATTATCTTTACCATTATTAAGTACAAAGCACTTGCACCCAAAAACATGTAGATGAGAAATATTAGGTTTTCTACCGTTAAATAATTCATATGGGGTTTTCTTTAAAATAGGTCTTATCAAGGCTCTATTCATGATGTAACATGCAGTATTGACAGCTTCAGCCCAAAAATACTTTGGAAGAGAAGTATCATTTAATAAAGTTCTTGCAATTTCTTCCAATGACCTATTTTTCCTCTCAACAACTCCATTTTGTTGAGGAGTTCTTGGTGCAGAAAAAATTATGTTCAATACCATGTTCATCACAAAATAATTCAAAATCTTTATTTTCAAATTCACCCCCATGATCACTTCTAATGGATGCAATCTTGAGATTTTTCTTGTTTTGTATGACTTTAGCAAGTTTCCTAAATGCATGGAATGAATCACTTTTATGTGTAATAAATAATGTCCAAGTATATCTAGAGAAATCATCAACTATAACTAAAGCATAGTAATTTCCTCCAAAACTCATGGTTCTAGATGGACCAAATAGATCCATATGCAATAACTGTAATGGTCGAGTGGTTGAAACAACATTTTTAGATTTGAATGAGACTCTTGTTTGTTTGCCCTTTTGACATGCATCGCATAATTTATCTTTTTCAAATTTCAATTTAGGCAAACCAACTACTAAATCTTTTGAAATTAATTTATTTAAGTGATCCATGTTTATGTGAGCAATTCTTTTATGCCATAACCATGGATCATCATCTTTACTAAGAAAGCAATGATTGTTTTCTTGTTTTATGCTTAAGTCTATCATGTAAACATTATTGACTCTATGTCCTACATGCTTTATATTAATGTCATGCTTATGTTCTATAAGACATTTCTGAGAATCAAATGATACTAGATAGCCTTTGTCACATAGTTGACTAACGCTAAGCAGGCTATGCTTAAGGCCTTCAACAAGTAGAACATTTTCAATGGAGTTTGAAGAATTTGTACCTATTTTACCCACTCCAAGAATTCTACCTTTGTTGTTGTCACCATATGTTACATGCCCGCTTTTCTTTGGAGATATGTGTGTAAAATTTGATGCATCTCCAGTCATATGTTTTGAGCATCCGCTATCTATGTACCACTTCTTTCTCAAAGATACCTCTTCATCACTTTCGTAGCTTTTTGCCATAAGGCAAAGATTTATCTCTTCATTTTCAGAATCATCAGAGGATTCCAAATCATTTTCATCCCATGTGATGTATGCTTTCTTTAGTTTCTTCTCACTATGATTTTTCTTTTCAGATTTTTCCATCTTTTTCTTGAAGATGGGACAATCAACCCTCAGATGTCCAGGTTGATTGCATTCAAAGCATTTTAGAGTAGAGGATGAATTTTCTGTCCTTCTCTTTGATTTAAAATTTGGTCGCCTCTGATTTCCTCTTACTTTAAGAAATTTGTTGAACCTTTTTACAAAGAAACTTAGATCATCATCATCATCTGCATCATTATCCTGATCACTTTCTTCTTGAATTGAGGATGATGCTTTAAGAGCAATTCCTTTCCTTTTCTTGTCATTTTCTTCATTTTGGTGCAATCTCAATAGTTCCATCTCGTGTTCCTGCAACTTACCAAATAAAGTGGCAAGAGACATGTTAGACAAATCTCTTGATTCAGAAATAGCCGTTACTTTGGGTTGCCATTCTCTACTTAAACATCTTAGCACCTTGTTTATAAGATCTTCATTTTGAAATTCTTTGCCTAAGGCTGCTAGATGATTTACTATATGTGTAAATCTCTTTTGCATACTCTGAATATTTTCATTTGTATTCATTCTAAATAATTCATACTCATGAGTTAGTGCATTTATCCTAGATCTTTTAACATCTGTAGTTCCTTCATGTGTTAATCGAAGAGTGTCCCACATTTCCTTAGCACTCTTGCAATTTGAAACTCTGAAATATTCATCCATTCCTAGGGCAGATGTTATTATGTTTTTGGCTTTTAGGTTGTATTGTACTCGTTTTCTATCCTCTTCAGACCATCTATCTCTAGGTTTTTCTATGGTTATGCTTTCACTTGATGAACTACCATCTATTGAAACTCTTTCTACTGTGGTGGGTATATAAGGCCCTATTTCTATGGCTTCCCAGATATTTAGATCTATTGCCTCGATAAAAATTTGCATTCGGGTTTTCCAGTAGTGGTAACCCTCTCCATTAAAGATTGGAGGTCTATTGATAGAATTCCCTTCTGGAAATAAGGAATTTGCTGAGGCCATCTTTTTCTTGAAGCTTCTAAACTTTGTACAAGAATGAAGCTCTGATACCACTTGTTAGACAAGTGGCCTCAGATATCTTAAGAAGGGGGGGGGTTGAATTAAGATATTCCAAACTTTTCTCCTAATTAAAAATCTATCTTACTTTTTACTTAAGTTATGAATTCCCTTAATGACAATCTTCTTAAATATTAATTCAAATGAAGCAACTTGAATATAAATATAAAGCAATAATAAATAAAGGAGATTAAGGGAAGAGAAAATGCAAACTCAGTTTTATACTGGTTCGGCCACACCCTTGTGCCTACGTCCAGTCCCCAAGCAACCCGCTTGAGAGTTCCACTAACTTGTAAATTCCTTTTACAAGTTCTAAACACACAAGGACAACCCTTCCTTTGTGTTTAGAGATTCTTTACAACAAGAGACTCACAGTCTCTTAATCCCTTAGAGAATGAGAAGAAGAAGAGGAACAAATCTCTCTAGAAAGAGATGGATTTTACAAATTGAGCACTCAATTAATTCCTTAATGAATTGCAATTGAATTGGCCAAGGAATTCTTAAGAGGATAAAATGAAATTGCTCTTTGAGAGGATAAACACTTTGTTGTTCTGAAAATCTCTAAGCAATTTCGTGTTTAAGTCACATATATATAGACCATTGGTGGTCATGAGTAAAGCCTTTGAAAAGTTGTGACTCTTGAAATTATTTTTCTGAAATTCCTGTCTGGTAATCGATTACAGTAATTGTGTAATCGATTACAGCTTTTAAAATTTGAATTAAAACGTTTACTAACTGCTGGTAATCGATTACCAATATTGTGTAATCGATTACAGCTTTTAAAATTTCGAATTCAAATTTTTATAGCTGTTATAAAATGTATTTGGCCACTGGTAATCGATTACATCCTCTGGTAATCGATTACCAGAGAGTAAAACCTTTGAAAAACACTTTTTATTTTAAATCACTTGGCCAAACCTTTGCTAATTCAATTAGGAATTCCCTTCCTAATATTCTAGTGATCATCTTGATGTTGTGCCTTGTAATCTTGAAGTATTGTCTTGAATTTTAATCTTGAAAAGCCCATTTGCATCAATTGCAACACATTATCATGATCATCATCAAAACATCAAAGCCAATTGCATCTACAGATACTACTCTTTTTATTAAAATAAGTTAAATGATATATTATTAGTTCAAATCTATATGGATGATATTATCTTTGGATCCACTAATGACTCTCTATGCAAAGAATTCTCTCAAGACATGCAAAGTGAATTTGAAATGTCAATGATAGGTGAACTAAATTTCTTTCTTGGGCTGCAAATCAAGAAAACCAAGAATGGAATATTTTTTAATCAATCAAAATATTGCAAATACTTGATTCACAAATTTGGGATGGAAAATGCTAAGCATATGGCTACACCAATGAGTACTGCTTGCTATTTGGATAAAGATGAAACCAGTCAGTCAATAGACATTAAGAAATATCGAGGTATGATCGGATCTCTTCTTTATTTATCTGCTAGTAGACCTGATAAAATGTTTAGTGTGTGTATGTGTGCTAGATTTAAATCAAATCCCAAAGAATCACATCTTAGTGCAGTTAAGAGAATTATAAGATATCTGTTAGGCACTATGAATATAGGATTATGGTATCCTAAAAATTCCACATGCAATTTAATAGGATATTTTGATTCTGATTTTGCCGAATCTAAAATGGATAGAAAGAGCACAAGTGGAACTTTTCATTTCATTGGATCTACTCTAGTTTCTTGGCATAGTAAGAAACAGAATAGTGTTGCTTTATCCACTGTTGAGGCGGAATATATTTCTGCTGGTAGTTGTTGTGCTCAAATACTTTGGATGAAACAACAACTTCCTGACTATGGAATATTTCTTGATAATATTCCTATAAGATGTGATAACACGAGTGCTATAAATCTATCTAAGAATCCTGTTCAGCACTCAAGAACCAAACATATAGAGATAAGACATCATTTCTTGAGAGATCATGTTCAAAAGGGAGATTGTGTACTAGAATTCATTGATACAAATAATCAGTTAGCTGATATCTTTACAAAACCTCTCCCTAAAGAAACATTCTTTGCAATTTGGAGAGAATTAGGTCTTTTAGATATCAATGATCTAGACAAATAGGTAACTCAAATTGAGTTTTATCTTCCTTATGTTCAAATGATTGTCTTTGATTGTAGTTGTTTGTGTTATTGATAGTCATATTAATTGTTGTTTGTCATTTAATAATTGTTTTTTATTACCTTTGTTTGAATTTTTAATAAGTAATATAATTTGTCGTGTGTAGTTAATTGATTGTTAAATTAATTAGATTTGGTTGTGCTTGTTGATTGTTAATTGAGTAGATTTGTTTGTGCTTGATGATTGTTGATTGAATGTATTTAATTGTGCTTGTTGATTGAATGTATTTGATTGTGCTTGATTATCATAGTTAAGTATGTATATGACTCAAGAATAGTTAGTTTTATTTGAAAAAGCCTTGTTTAAGGGTCTGATAATCGATTACCTTTCCCTGTAATTGATTACCTTAGAACAACAAGGTTGTAATCAATTACACAAGCCTATAGTCGATTACCAGTAGGCTCAAGTAGTTATAGGATACTCTTGTAATTGATTACAAGTGTGTGTAATCGATACAAAGCATCCCTGACTATAAATATCTGCATTTTCTATAGAACCCTCATTCTTTACCTTCGTGTGACGGCGCCCTAGTCTCCCAAAACTTCAAATCCTCATATCTTCCTCATTTCTTAACCAAATCGCTTCAAACAAAGCCCAATCTTCATCTTTTTTAATTCTCTTCAAACTCCACCGATTAAAATCAGATGAAACAACTTCAAATGGCCGAATCATCAAAGAAACGAAAGGGATCTTCCTCCACCACCACCGCTGCTGGCCACCGCCGCCATGAAACCTCCGGAGACCCACCAACACCAGTTCCTCCCTCTCTTTCATCTCCCCTGTCATCCACCTTATTTTCCTTCGATGATCAGCGTCAGAGGTACTACTCTCAATTTTTTAATAGGGTTATTCTAGACCCTAAGTACCTTGACCTTGAATTTTTTGATGGATAAACATTTGATTGTTACCAAGTGTTTGAAAACTCTGCTTTGGTCGATTTCATGTCTCTTAAACTGCCCTATTTTCCTGAATTAGTTAAGGTTTTCTATAATAATTTGAAAATTCAGGATGGTGTTCTTTATTCTGAGGTGCATAACATTTCTATTATTGTTGATCAGTCCTTGTTTTATTCATTGACTAAACTGCCCAGTCAAGGTGTTCCTTTTGAGGGCACTCTTGTTGATGATTGAAAATTTGATTATTCAAGTCATGATGCTCGCATAATGGTCTACAATGACCAGGCTGACATGACGATAGATTACTTACTGAGTCATTTACTTTCTATTGTCGCATCATGTACTACATTATTGTTTGCATTTTGCTTCCTCGGTCTACAAATCTTGCCCAAGCCTCTAAGGAGGATTTGATTCTGTTGTGGGCCCTTCAAACTGGTCGTCAGATCGACTGGGCCCGTCTTGTTTGGTATCGGATGCATAAGGCATTACGGGCCAATGCACCTCTGCCATATCCTCACCTTGTTATCCTCTTTCTTCATCATTTCAAAGTTCTCTTGGATGATGAACCCTTTGTCAAGGTTAAAAGGTTTTTTTCCATTGGTGCCGGTGTTGTTACCTCCTTTGGTTACCAGAAGGACATGGGTGGTCAGTGGGTCCGCAAGCAAGATTTGCCACCGCCTATTCCCGATGAGCGTACACCATCTCCTCCACCACAAAGGGACGCTTCGTCTTCTCTGCTGATTGAAGTCCTCATAGAGCTCCACGACCTTCAAGCATTTGTGGGTTAATGCTTTGATTCCATGGATACCCGGATCACTCGACTTGAAGATGATATGAGCTTCATCAGGCGTTGGTTCGATCTCCCGATCGACTCTTAGTTATCTTTCTTATGTTTTATTTCCTTCAGCGTTATGGTTATTTCTTTAGCCTTGTATTTTGGCTTTTAATGCTTAGTACTTTGGTTACTTTTTTACTTATGGTTGTCTTGGATGTTTTTCAGTTATGTTTGCTTTGTGTTTTGTGATTTTAGCCTTTGATTGGCTCTTGCCTTGGTTTGAATAGACTTTCTTGAATTATGTTATGGATTATGTTGTGGTTTGTCATTTTTTGGATATGTTTAAGCTCTTGACTTAGTTCTTTTCTCTGGACATTTTTGGCTTTTTGATGTTGCCAAAGGGGGGAGAAAACTTAAGGGTAGAATTTATCATAAACTTAGGCATAAATTCCAATCTTAAGGGGGAGTAAGGGATGAGAGCACACATTATCAATTGTATATCGTTTATCTTGATTTCAAATTATTGTCATCATGAAAAAAGGGGAGATTGTATAAGCATATATGATATGAAGTTTTGATGATGCCAAAGATGAGCATGATCCAAGTCAAGAATCAAGAAATTCAAGAAGAACAATGTACTTAGTTCATACGATCTTGAAAAGAATTTCTTAGATGATGTTGCACAGGTTTGGCTGAGGAAAATATCTTGCAAAAGCTTTTAAGTAAAATTATGTTTTAAAAAATAAGATGTTTTCTCTTTGGTAATCGATTACCAGTAACTAAAATGATTTCTAAAATAGTTTTACAAATTTTGAATTTGAATTTAAAACAGTGTAATCAATTACACAATGCATGTAATCGATTAGTAGAAGTTAAAACTATTTGTAACAGCTTTTAGAAATTTGAATTTAAATTTTAAAAACCTGTAATCGATTACAACAGTTGTGTAATCGATTACCAAACATGAAAATTTCAAATTTCAAGTCTGATGAGTCACAACTCTTTAAAACTAAGTATGTAATCGATTACCACATTTATGTAATCGATTACCGGTAAGGAAATTTTCAAAATAACTCCTAAGAGTCACAGCTGTTCAAAAAGTTTTTGAATGGCCATCAAAGGCCTATAAATAGGTGACTTGGGGTACGAAATTCCTCAGAGTTTTTCAGAACAAAATTGTCTTATCCTCTCAAAACCAAATTGTCTTATCCTCTCAAAATATTCCTTAGCCAAACACTTGCATATTCAATAAGGAATCTTGAGTGATCTTCACACTGTAATATCATTCTCTTAAAGAGTAAAATTTCTTCTTCTTATTCAAAGAGAATTGTTCAAGAGACCGTGAGTCTCTTAAGTTGTAAGGATTTCTGAACACAAGGGAAGGGTGTCCCTGTGTGGTTCAGACTTTGTAAAAAGCTTTTTACAAGATAGTTGAAATCTCAAGCTGGTTGCTTGGGGACTGGACGTAGGCACAAAGTGTGGCCGAATCAGTACAAAATCTGAGTTTGCATTCTCTCTTCTCTTAAACTTCTTTTATTTATTGTTGTTTATCTTTCGCTTTAAAGAAGTTTATTTTGAATTTTTTTTGAGTAATTCATATTAAGGGTGTATTGTTAATCTGAAAAGAGAATTAAATTTTAATTTGGAATAGTTTTGTATCTTAATTCAACCCTTTTTCTTAAGATAACTGAGGCCACTTGCCTAACATTTTATTCCTATAAGTAATTATTATTATACACATTCGTCCCTTTTTGTTTTTCTCGTTTGTTGTTCAAATAACCTTAGATACTTTTTTATTAAAAAAATGTCGACTATTGTTTTTAAAGTATTGATTAAAAAATAAAAGTAAAGTTACTTTAATAATCTTTTAAACATGAGTTTAATATCTATTTACTTTTTAGCATGTAAAATAGTTTTATACAAAAATCCAATCATAAACTATTATTTTAATTATTTTAAAAGTCAATAAACTTATCATATATAATAAATAATGAGTTGTAATTGGATAATTATATAAAATATTTTATTTTGTCAGTGTATAACTTTTTTCTCTTTAAATATATTCTAAATTATTGATTGAAGATTACAAATTTTAGTAGGTTTCACTCCTCAATTGCTGAATATTTTTCCTAATAATTTTGTAAGTGTATCCTTTGGGTCGAATCATAATTCGATCCTTATGACTTAGTCTTTACACACTTCATGTTTGAGACTCAAGAGCAAATAATTTATAAAATTTATAATTTCTGCTACAATAAAAATTTAAAAGCAGAACAAATAATCAACCAATCATACCTCATGTACTATTGAAACTTCTTTTCGGCCTCAAGATCATCTTTGTTTCTGTCTGGATGAAGCTTCTTTGCAAGCTGGAGAACATGGAGAAAAAAGACAGTACAAAAGGAAAATAGGAAGAATTATTTAAGATGAATAGCTCACTTGAGAATAAGTGATTTCTATTTTTTCATCAGTCCCCTATACAAGTTCGACGTCTATTATCATTAGTAATGTTTAATATATACCAGACCCTCTTTTCTCTCCCCTAAGACACACACATCAATTATCAATTTTGTTTGATCATTATCTACTTTATTAGCAAGTAGCAATATAAAATGTCCAGTGTGGATTTAATAAATGGCAAGTAGCAGAAAGATACTTTTGTCTTGATTAAGACCATTGTTATTTTGTTCTAATTTAATCATTATTATTATCTTGATTAAGAGTATTTCATCTTTATTAAGACCATTGTTATTCTGTTCTATTGAAAATGAGTACTAATAAATTATATATATCACTTCAATTTATCCCACCAAGATCTTGTTTTTTACACTGTAAAGAAATTATAAACTCATTACAAAAAGTAAATAGTTATATACTAAAAGTATATATAGTAATAAATAGCAATAATAATATATGAATGATAATACTCCACCAAGTGTCTAATAAATAACATGTTTTTACCCGAAAAATTAAAATTGATTTATCTCTATATGAATATTATTGTATAAAACAATAGGATTCATATGCACACAAATTAATTTACTTAAATCATGGTAAAAAATGAGAAAAAGTTTAAGTATATTTAATTATCCAGTAACTCAATAGTAAATTAAACATCATTGGTTAATACGTCATTCCCATCAGCATAATACCCCTTAAGAAATCCTTCACAAATAGATGGCTTGGGGTTCACATTGACATGTCTATAAGGACAATTTCTATTTGAGCATAAGCCAAATAGAAATTAGATACATAGAGTTCCTTAAAAAAATCCTAATTTCTATATGGTTAAATAACTCATACAACTTCACAAAACGGCACATGCTAGAATCTACTCACACTCATAAGCCAAGAACCCTAAACAGATTAGATACATATAGTTCCTTAAAGTCACCAATGTTGTTCTATGCCTAGAAAAATCAGCAAGAGTACATCTTAAACCTAAATTTGCACATGAAGCACACATGTGTCAATAAGTAAAGGATATTGTGTAGTTTGGAGCTTGAGTAATTGAATGAAAAATTTATTAAGAGTGCAATCATCCACCATGTGCAGCAATCAACAACCAGTTTGAGTTTTGACTTTAAAATTGATCAATCAAATTTGAGTGATTACTAAAAGCATTTTTACTTAGGACCTCTTACCAAGTTAGTCAATACTTTTTTTTTTTAAGTTTAGCTAGCAAACACTACCTAAAACTTACATAGGAAATAATGATAAATTGACTTGTACAAAAGATTAAAATAAGATCTAATAACCATCCTAAGTTACAAATAAAGCATCCTAAGTAAGTTACTGACCTACAAATATCCTTTTTGCCTTTTGAGCAATAAATTTTAGTTCCTTGTTATAAGTTCCCTGGCTAAGAATAATACAAACTGAAACATATCAAAACCCAAATAATTAAGTAAGGGGTAAAGTTTAATGGCTCTACCTGTTACATATCCAATGAGGGGATGTGATCATTTATTTTTCTTAGTGTATTAGAAGATAGGAGCAAGGTGTGAGCTTATATCTTTGGTAAATTCCTACACTTTTTTTTCTTATAATTATTATTAACAAAGCTAATCCTTCTTGTATGGCTTTCTCTAGAGCCTCCAGCTTAATCTGTTTGTCCTCCATGAGCTCCAGAAACCATCAGTGTAAAATTACCAGACACTAGAATGTTTTGTTGAATTCAAATATAAGGATCCAAAATGAAACGAGGTTCACCTGTGTTTTGTTAACAATGAATCAAAAGAAAACTTGATAAAGCTGAACTTAGCTATAACCAAAGTGATCAAAAGAAAACAAGTGTTGGAAATTCAAAAATTCAAAGGGTAATAGAAAAAATTGAACTTTCTTGAGGTCATTCCTGTGGAGATATTTACTGTTTAGATATCCCTTCTTTTTTTTTAATCTTTCCAGAGAGAACAACCTTCAAAAAATGACTTATAGCACAATCCAAAGTAGAGCAACACGACCAGCCTTATATAAAGCATCGACAGTCACTACCATGATACTACGATACTATAACATTAATAACAAAGTCCTAAGAATGTGTTCATTAGCCTAAAATCCCACTATTGTTGTGAAAGATTTGGCAATGAAGTATGAGGAAATGCAACAACTACTTTCCAGAAGGACTTACTAAATGTCCCAAGATAAAGGTCCTTATTTCCTACAACTCTGCCTATCCTTGCTTGCCACCTGCCATGTTGGTGGTGCCTGCATAACATTAAAGGTGGATTTAACCCTAATTAACAAACATGTTTAATTTATATATATATATATATATATATATATATATATATATATATATATATATATATATATATATATATATATATATATATAGTAGAGGAACAACATGAACCTTGTAACTCCTCTGTACATTGAGGCACCCCTTGAAAACCCACTACTCTTTCTGCAAAGCAATCACCAACATCATCAATATACATTAAAAACAATTGGTAGCTTTTAGCATAATAATAATAATAATAATAATAATAATAATAATAATAATAATAATAATAATAAGAAGAAGAAGAAGAAGAAGAAGAAGAAGAAGAAGAAGAAGAAGAATACAAGATAGAAAATGGGACTCCAAAGAGTTGTATAATATTTTTAGCCAAAACATGGACATATTATAATAATTCAGAAGCACCACAACAAAAGATGAACATACAAGAAATTAATTAGAAATAGAATAAAAGGGAAAAGAAGGGAGTACTGAGTAGTCAGTTAGAGTTTTGAGGAATCCCAGTGCTGTAACCATATCATGAGACCATGCATATTGAATAGAATTGGGGAAAGCTAACTTAAACTAACCTAACCTAACCTACATGAAAAGCAAAAACCCAGGCGATAAGGAAAGACCTTCACCATATTTCTTAATTCCATTTTCATCCTAATTCCAATACCTTGCTATGATCAAGCCGCAACTTCGTCTCTAACAACAATTTCAATCAGTACAACTCTGGTGTACCAATTCAACAATTTCAAAAAATAAAGTGAGAAAAACACTACTTCAAAATAAATAAAGTTTTCAAATTACCAATGAGTCAATACTAAAGCTTTTGCTAACTAACCTTGTCGTCCTTTCCTGGTTTGCCCTTCCTTCTTGCAACTGATACTATCACAAATGCGCTTCATATCTACTAGTCCATGTATGTATGCATACACAACAACCAAGAATGTCACCACAAAATTTACTCAAAAAACAAAGCAAACAACACATTACGTCAAACTCAAAAAGTAACAACCACCATGAATTTGACTAGATAAACTACAAAAATTTTAAAAGTGGAACTATAGAAAAGAAATGAAAATTACTATGATAAGATAGGAACACCAGGGTTAGCTTAGAGGCTGAGGCGGCGCGCTTCTCCCATCCTTTCTCTTGTTTCCTAGGGCTGATTTCAAGTCTACAACAACCAAATAGAATACTACATTATTCACATTTCAAAATAACAACAATAACTTCAAATTAATTATGCTATAATAAACTGTTCGATTCGATGAATGAAGGAAAATATATTGTCTTCTTCGAGATTGCTGCCAGAATCGAAGGTTTGAGGATTGAGAGAAGGCTCAGTGGCGGAGTTAGGGTTGGAGAGAACGCCGAAGGAGGAGTAGTTGTTGTTAACGGTGCCTTAGTCGTCCCATTGGGGCTCTTCGGCAAGGGTTCATAAGAGCTTGGGTGGAGAAGAGGGTTTGAAAAGCCTAGATAGGGTTCTTCTTAGGGAATCCCACAGGAGAAAGAGAAATATAATATATATATATATATATATATATATATATATATATATATATATATATATATATATATATATATATATATATATATATATATATATAGGTCCAAAATATTCTAAGATGGTTTTTGTAAAACTGTCGTAAAGTTGTTGCATTTAATTTCAAAAATGACATTGTGTTCTTTCTAAGTCGGTTTTTTTATCAACCGGCATAAAAGCAACGTCATAAAAAAAATACTTTTTGTAGTAGTGTAGACTTCAAAGCACATAACATAAATTAAAAGTAAGGGTTAGAAAATTGGGTTGCTTCCCAATTAGCGCTTGTTTAAAGCCACTAGCTTGATGGGCCAAAGACCTCAAGGGTCATTGAGAAGCACAATGGTGGTGAGTCTTTCAACTTCACCACCCAAATATAGTTTGAGTCTTTGGCCATTCACCTCCCAATACCTTTGTTTTGTTGGATCTTCCAATTCTATGACTCCATATGGCTTCACCTCCTTGACAATGAAAGGTTTAAACCATTTAGACTTTAGTTTCTCATGAAAGAGTCTAAGTCAAGAGTAGAACAAAAGCCTTTTTTGTCTTGGCTTGAACACTATGGATGATCTTCTTGTCATGGTAGACCTTCACCTTCTATTTATAGTGCTTTGAGGACTCATAGGTATTGAGCCTCGTTTCTTCAAGCTTATGTAATTGTTGTTTTCTCTTTTCTGCTAACGTTGATGGATCAAAGTTTAATAACTTCAAAGCCCAATAGGCTATGTGCTCAAGTTCTACAGGAAGATGACATGTTTTCCCATATACCATTTGGAACAAAGACAACCCAACTTGAATTGTCCTATAATCCCAAAGAGCATCATCCAACTTCATGGACTAATCTTTCCTAGAAGATGCAACAGTTTTCTCTAGGATGCGCTTGATCTGTCTATTGGACACTTCAAATTGCAAGTTGGTCTAAGGATGATATGGAGAGGCCACTTTATGTCTAACACCATAGTGTTCCAACACCTTTAACAATTGTGCATTGCAAAAATGTGACCAACATCATTGATGACACCTAGGAACACAAATCGGGCAAAAATATTATTCTTCAAGAACTTGATCACTATTTTTGCATCACTTTTAGGGGCTGAAAAGGCTTCAACCCATTTGGAAACATAGTACACTGCCACTAATATGTATTCAGTGGAAAAAGATTATGGCAATGGACCTATGAAGTCTATGCCCCAACAGTCAAACACTACAACCTCAAGAATGCTTTCCAAAGGCATCTCATGCCTCTTGGGAATGCCTCTGACTCTTTGACATTTGTCACATTGTTAGACATTCTCATGAGCATCCTTGAAAAGGCTTGTGATGCAATCCTCCCAAGGAGGGGACCCATCATCAGAGCCATGGCTAGGAGACTCTAGGAAGATTGGGCCAAGGCTTGTAATTTGGCATGCATTAAGTGCACTGTTTGATGTGTGTGTTGGGAGAGAAATTTAATTGAATAGGGAGAATCCAAATCCAATTAAATTTCGGACTAGCCTAAGGGAGAGGTGAACATTTGCTTACTACACCCCATTGCCACATCATATGGTCACACTCTGTACATGTCCTTTAACTTTACATGCCTCATGACACCTAAGCACACTTAGTGGAGAATCTTGGATTTGATCTTGGATTAGTAGGCTGAACCATAGCTGAAATTCACTAATCATAATTATTGAAAATTTGGCTCCAAGTTTGGCTCCAGCTCCACAAATTCAAGTAAAATTTGAATAGAGATTCAAATTTTCCTCCAATTTTGTGTGACACTTAGGCTATAAATAGAGGTCTCTTGTTTTGCAACTTTGATCATTTGAGAAATTAGACTTCAAAGTTGAAACCTCTCTCCCTCTCTCCCCACTCATCTTCTCGTACCTTCAAACTCTTATCCATGGCTTCCTGTGGTAGTGAGCTTGTTCTTGACTCATCTTCTCCTTGAAGTGGCGTCTCCAATCACCTTTCCACCTTCTCCATTCCACTGCCATTGATCTTCAAGAAGCAAAGAACTCCATTGATGAAGAAGATCCAAGGCCTACAAGCTCTACATGGAGCTACATTATGTGGTATCATAGCATCTTCATCTAGGTGATGTTCTTTTGCTTCCTCTATCTTTTGTTCGGTCAATTCACTTTAACTCCTTGTTCTTCATCGTCGTCTCCATGTATCTCCTCCATTTTCTTGTGGTTTAGTGCTATTTAGAGTAGATTAAAAAAAAAAATAAACCAATTAAATCTTAGATCTACACTTGTTCTTTCATTTCTATGGTTCAAATTTTATAGATCTACTATTGAATCATGTTTTTGTGTTGATTTTAGGTTCTATCATTTTTTAGTCATAATCTTCTTGTGTTGATCCTTTAGATCTCAATTTTCTTGAAAAATATTGATTAGAAAAGAAAACACAAAAATCTAAGTGTAAATCACTTCATTCATGTTGTCTTAGAGTCATGTTTAGTCATAATAATTGTCACATTATATTCTAAGTTTGTGCTGAATTTTGATTTTGTTGATTGAATTCTAGATACATTTTTTCATGTATTCTTGCAATTTTTAGCCTATCATTTGAATTTTGGGTCTAATTCATGCATGTTATTTAGTTCATAACATGTTCTAAATCAATTCCTAGAAGTAATCTTGTTGTTTAACTTTTCTTGTTTTCTAAGTTTCCTATATGATGCCTATGAAGAATTTGAGTTACGGTGCTGAGTTGTGGCTGGATTTTTGAATCAAAATAAGTCTTAAGCTCTCTTGAATTGTATTATCCAAGACAATTGAGGATAAGCAAACACAAATTGTAACAATCCAATCCTTAAGCGACATAAACACTACTCTTAATTTCTCGGTTGAAATTTTGGTTGTTGTCAGTTCTGGCACACTATCTTCTTAACTCCACTATGGCTTGAATACTTCAACATTTGAGCTGAAATTTTAATTGGATAACATAGACATATAGAATAAAAACAATGGAAAAATAATGAACAAAAACGAAAAAGAAATAAGTGAGAAAAGGTGATAAAGATTAACATCAAAATACACATCCAAAACAACAAAAAAAAACATGTGTATGCTTGATTTGCTTGAAAATTGTTCATTATTTTGAGTTGTATTACAAGCATATTTGATTTCTTGGAGTTTTTCATCTTTTAGATGTGTTGCCAAATTGACATAACTAGAATTTTGCTTTGAGTCTTGTTTTTAATTTGTCAATCTAATCTAGTGTCATTCTAGGACTTCCTTTGTGTTCCACCTTCGCTTGTGGTGTTGTCCTTTTGCTTTATTTTTCCTTGAATCTCATTGAATTAATGTCATGTTAAATTTCCTTTTGGGTTAGCTTTCATTTCATCTTTTGGTTTATTGCTTGTCTTGTTTTGTGTGTGTGTGTGTGTTTAAGTGCTGCCTACAATAAGGATTGAAAGAAGAAATTGATGTATTGCTTGAAGGAAGATTTTTGAGTCTTAGAGGTTAACCATCCTAGGAGCACCATTGGATTTGAAGCAACCAAAGCCTCACCAAATTTTGAGTGAAACACTTGAGAAAACAAACAAGCATTGAAGACCTTAATAGCTTTGTGAAATTTGTTGTAATAGAGCAATTGAGTGCTGAATTTTTTCTATTGCAATTCCTTGTATTTGGACATTTGTCAGGGGTGGTCTCCAAGAGACCACCCAAACCTCTATTTTTGTTTAATAGATTAGTGTAAGCCATGTAGACTAAGTGAAGAGCCAGTTAGGACCTTCAAGGTGTCATCCAAGCCTTCACATAGGAAATCGTCTAGCTTGCTTTAAATTTCCTTTACCTTCCATTGTCAAACTACCTATATAGCTTTCTTTTTATCAATTAGTTTTTACCTTATCTTTCACACCTCTTTTAGTGTTTATTTTTGCTAGTTTCAACCACAGTTTCTTTTTACCTTTTATTTTCAAACACACAACAAGAAAGAACCACAACTTAGGAGCCAACATGTGTGGAAGCAAAGCTTCATGATGAATCAAAAAAGATTCAAAGGTGTTTTGATGATAACAATGATGACAACAAAAGATGATGACAAAGGTGATGAACAAAAAGCTCAAAAGATCAAAGAACAACTTAAGTGAATCAAGAACAAGTCAAGAGTTCAAGAATCAAGATTCAAGATCTCAAGAATCAAGATCAAGATTCAAGACTCAAGATTCTAGAATGAAGAAAAGACTCAATCAAGATAAGTATTACAAAGTTTTTTCAAAACTTTGAATAGCACATGAGTTTTTGACAAAACCTTTACCAAAGAGTTTTTACTCTCTGGTAATCGATTACCATATTGTTGTAATCGATTACCAGTAGCAAAATGAGTTTGAAAAAGTTTTCAAACTGAATTTACAATGTTCCAAATATTTTCAAAAGGCAGTAATCGATTACAATGTTTTGGTAATCGATTACTAGTGTCCTTGAACGTTGAAATTCAAATTTAAATGTGAAGAGTCACATTGTTTCACTCAAAAGCTTTGTGTAATCGATTACACTTATTTGGTAATCGATTACCAGTGTTTGTTTCTGAAAAATCTAAAGATGTAACTCTTCAAAAAGGTTTTGACTTTTTCAAATGGGTTTTAAGTTTTTCTAATAGTTATAACTCTTCTGAATGACCTTCTTGACCAGACATGAAGAGTCTATAAAAGCAAGGCTTTGTTTTGCATTTTCAATCAATCTTTCTAACAACAATCTTGTACACTTATTCAATCAATCTTTTACAAGCCTTGAATCTCTTTGAACTTCTTCTTCTTCTTTGTACCAAAAGCTTTCTGGTTTTCCAAACCTTGAAAACTTGTGCTATTCATCTTTTCATTCTCTTCTCCCTTTGCCAAAAAGAATTCGCCAAGGACTAACCGCCTGAATTCTTTTTGTGTCTCTCTTCTCCCTTTTCCAAAAGAACAAAGGACTAACCGCCTGAATTCTTTTGTGTCTCTGTTCTCCCTTGTCAAAGAATTCAACACGACACAGTCTGAGAATTCTTTTGATTCTTCCCATTCCCTAATACAAAAACGTTCAAAGGTTTAACCGCCTGAGAATTCTTTTGTATCCTCATTCACAAAGTATCAAAGGTTTAACAGCCTGAGATCTTTGTCTTAACACATTGGAGGGTACATCCTTTGTGGTACAAGTAGAGGGTACATCTACTTGGATTTGACTGAGAACAAGAGAGAGTACATCTCTTGTGGATCAATTCTAGTGGAGGGTACATCCACTAGGGTTTCAAAGAGAACAAGGGAGGGTACATCCCTTGTGGATCTTTGCTTGTAAAAGGATTTTTACAAGGTTGAAAGAAATCTCAAGGACCGCAGGTCGCTTGGGGACTGGAGGTAGGCACGGGTTGTTGCTGAACCAGTATAAAAACTCTTATGTGTTTGTTTCCTTCTTCCCTACTCTTTTACTTTCCACTGTGCATTTAATTTTCGCTTTTACTTTCTGTTAAGTTTCTCTTCTACTCCATATTCTCTTAACAACAAAAGTAAAAGCCTTAAAAGAGTAATTTTTTAATTGGTAAAGGTTTAGGAATAATTAATTCAACCCCCCCTTCTTAATTATTCTGAGGCCACTCGATCCAACAAGTGGTATCAGAGCAGGTTTCTTGTAGGATGGCCTCCTCAAATCCCTTGTTTCCTGAAGGAAATTCTATTCATAGACCACAAATTTTCGATGGTGAGGGTTACCATTATTGGAAAACCCGCATGCAAATATTTATTGAAGCCATAGATCTAAATATATGGGAAGCAATAGAATTAGGACCACATATACCCACTATAATAGATGTAAGCACAAGTACTTCAACCCAAAAACCTAGAGATCAGTGGACAGAAGAAGATAGGAGAAAAATCCAGTACGATCTCAAAGCCAAAAATATCATCACTTCAACCCTAGGGATAGATGAGTACTTTAGAGTGTCAAATTGTGCTAATGCCAAGGATATGTGGGATACTCTCCAGTTAACCCATGAAAGAACCACAGATGTAAAAAGGTCTAGAATAAATACCCTTACCCATGAATATGAGTTATTTAGGATGAATCCAAATGAAAACATTCAGAGTTTACAAAAAAGGTTTACACATATTGTAAACCATCTTGCATCATTAGGAAAAGTTTTTCCTAATGAGAATTTAATTAATAAAGTCTTAAGATGTTTAAGTAGGGAATGACAGCCCAAGGTAACTGCTATTTCTGAAAGCAAAGATCTCTCTTCCATGTCTCTTGCCACTTTATTTGGTAAATTGCAGGAACACGAGATGGAACTTCAACACCTCAATCAGAATGAAGAAAATGACAAAAAGAAGAGAAGCATAGCCCTTAAAGCCTCATCTTCAATACAAGAAGAAAACGAAGAAGAAGATTCAGATGATGGAGAAGATTTTTCTTTCTTTGTTAAGAAATTTCAGAAATTCATCAAGAAAAGAAGAATTGACAGGCGTCAGAATTTTAATAATGGAAGAAAATCACAAGATGATTCTCAAGTCCTTAGGTGTTACAAATGCAATCAAATTGGTCACATCAAGGCCAACTGTCCGTCAAATGAAGAATGGTCGGAGAAAAGTCAAAAGAAAAGATTTGACGAAAGAAGAACTAAGAAAGCATACATTGCATGGGATGACAATGATTCATCCGATGGTTCAGAAAAGGAGATTAATCTTCTAACCAAAGATTATGAAAGTGACGAGAACATCTCTCAAGGATGAAAAACAAGGAGAAAAAGAATGATCCTCATCTTTGAAGATCTAGACACTTCAATCCTGAAAAAGGTAATATCAAAACCATTATCTTATTAAAATTTCTCTTAAAGTTGAAATTTTTATTCAAACAATTTGACTATGATGACTAACAATTCTTTATTTGTTTGTCTTTTGATTGTTTGAAATCATGAGTATATTTGCTTGATTGATTTCATCCTATTTGCATGAAATATTCATTCATTTATTTAAGTAAAATCAATATTCTTCATACTTGTGTTGTGATTGTTCTTGATAAAATTGATTATCTTCATGTTTTAAATATTTTTGCATGACATGATATGTAAATTACATGATTGAAAATTATCCATAAAGTATTTTCAAATATAGTATTTTCAAAAAATAGTTTTCAAAACTTCTCTCCTAGAAAGCCTTCTGTTTTTGTTTTCTGGCTAAAATAACCACCGGTAATCGATTACCATAATAGTGTAATCGATTACAAGCAGTTATTTCTGACAAAGTTGCTCTCTGGTAATCGATTACCATATTTGTGTAATCGATTACGACGCGCCCCTGCACCTATATATTCAAATTTCAAATTCTGAAACTTGCAACCTTTCACTCTCTCGAAAACCCTCACCCCCAATTTTTCTTTCAGCCATATCTCACTCAATTCTTGTCCAAATCATTCCCCGCAATGCCCAAACTTCATCTTTTTTCAATCTCTTTCATTTGAACCGATTGAAATCCCAAAAACACTCCTCAAATGGCAGAATCATCGAAAAAGCGAAAAAGAACCTCGAGTCGGAATCAACGACATTCTGGGTCACAAGTAGCCCCAATTCCTCCCTCCATTCCCTCTGGATCATTATTTTCATCAGAGGAACAACGTACACAGTACGCAAACCTCTTTTCCTCTCGTTCCATTGTAGACCCAAAATTCATAGATATGGAGTTCTTCTCTAATGAGAATTTTGAATGCTTCCAAGCATTTGAAAACTCCAATCTTATTCCATTTATGTCTCTGAAATTACCTGTCTATTCTGAATTAGTCAAAGCTTTTTATTCTAATTTAGAAATCCATGAAGGTACTCTAAACTCTGAAGTTTATGGGATCAAGATGGTCATTGACCAATCCCTATTTTATGATTTAACCAAATTGCCTAGTGAAGGTGTGTCTTTTGAGGGTGCACTGATTGATGAATGGAAATTCGATTTCTCTGTGCATGATGCTCGCCGGTTGGTTTGCACCAACCAAGCGGATATGACCGAAAGACTTCTTGCCGGTTCATTGGCTTTTGAAAGCCACATCCTCCATTACCTTATATTTCGCATTTTGCTTCCTAGATCTTCAAACCTTGCCCAGGTTTCTGAAGAAGATCTCATTGTCATGTGGGCCTTTCATAAAGGTTTACAAATTGATTGGGCACATCTTGTTAGATATCGCATGCATAAGGCATTGCGATTGAATGCCCCATTGCCTTATCCTCACCTTTTTACCCTCTTCCTTCAACATTTCAACATCCCTCTTGATTTTGAACCTTATGTTCCAATCAAGAGATCATTCCTTATAGGCACTTCAATCATAGCATCCTTCGGTTATATTAAGGAGCATGATGGCTCATGGGTAAAGAAGGGTGCTAGAAATATTGGTGAAGAAGGACATGAGGGAGAAGATTCATCTCTTCTTTCGAAGATTTTGGAAAGGTTTGATGGTCTTCAAACCTTTGTTGGTGAGAGGTTTGATACTTTAGAATTGCAAGTGGATACGCGCTTCAATGAAATGGAGTCAAGGATGACAAAGGTTGAAGAAGATGTATCTTACATCTGGTCAAGCTTCGATCTTCCACCACCGCCGCCTCCATCATCTTAGAATTATATTTTAATATTATTACTACTTTGATTTTCAGCCTTGTATTTTGGCTATATTACTATGGTATTTGAAAAATTTATTATTTCCTTATTTGCATGGTTTGGTTGAGCAAGTATGTTATTTGACTATGTGGATTTTATAAGTTAATCTGTTTATGATTGTTGCTTCATGATTTTTACTTCATGATGTGGTTAATATTTTTTATGAATGCTGTATGAATGTTTAAGATATATTTGCATACTTTAAGTTTGTTACGCACTTTGCCTTTTTGTTGATGCCAAAGGGGGAGAGAAATAGGGATAAATCAAGAACTCACATGAGTAATCAATTTAATTTTAAGATAAGCATAAATTCAAAAACAAAGAGGGAGAATTTATGTGAGTGATCGACTAGGAAAAAGTGTGTGTGTGTTTCTTGATTTCAGAAGTTGTCATCATCAAAAAGGAGGAGATTGTGGAAGCAAAGCTTCATGACGAATCAAAAATGATTCAAAGGTGTTTTGATGATAACAATGATGACAACAAAAGATGATGACAAAGGTGATGAACAAAAAGCTCAAAAGATCAAAGAACAACTCAAGTGAATCAAAGAACAACTCAAGTGAATCAAAGAACATCTCAAGTGAATCAAGAACAAGTCAAGAGTTCAAGAATCAAGATTCAAGATCTCAAGAATCAAGATCAAGATTCAAGACTCAAGATTCAAGAATGAAGAAAAGACTCAATCAAGATAAGTATTAAAAAGTTTTTTCAAAACTTTGAATAGCACATGAGTTTTTGACAAAACCTTTACCAAAGAGTTTTTACTCTCTGGTAATCGATTACCATATTGTTGTAATCGATTACCAGTAGAAAAATGAGTTTGAAAAAGTTTTCAAACTGAATTTACACCGTTCCAAATATTTTCAAAAGGCTGTAATCGATTACAATGTTTTGGTAATCGGTTACCAGTGTCCTTGAACGTTGAAATTCAAATTTAAATGTGAAGAGTCACATTGTTTCACTCAAAAGCTTTGTGTAATCGATTACACTTATTTGGTAATTGATTACCAGTGTTTGTTTCTGAAAAATCTAAAGATGTAACTCTTCAAAAAGGTTTTGACTTTTTCAAATGGGTTTTATGTTTTTCTAAAAGTTACAACTCTTCTGAATGACCTTCTTGACCAGACATGAAGAGTCTATAAAAGCAAGGCTTTGTTTTGCATTTTCAATCAATCTTTCTAACAACAATCTTGTACACTTATTCAATCAATCTTTTACAAGCCTTGAATCTCTTTGAACTTCTTCTTCTTCTTTGTACCAAAAACTTTCTGAAGTTTTCTGGTTTTCCAAACCTTGAAAACTTGTGCTATTCATCTTTTCGTTCTCTTCTCCCTTTGCCAAAAAGAATTCGCCAAGGACTAACCGCCTGAATTCTTTTTGTGTCTCTCTTATCCCTTTTCCAAAAGAACAAAGGACTAACCGCCTGAATTCTTTTGTGTCTCCCTTCTCCCTTATCAAAGAATTCAACACGACACAGTCTGAGAATTCTTTTGATTCTTCCCATTCCCTAATACAAAAGCGTTCAAAGGTTTAACCGCCTGAGAATTCTTTTGTATCCCCATTCACAAAGTATCAAAGGTTTAACAGCCTGAGATCTTTGTCTTAACACATTGGAGGGTACATCCTTTGTGGTACAAGTAGAGGGTACATCTACTTGGGTTTGACTGAGAACAAGAGAGGGTACATCTCTTGTGGATCAGTTCTAGTGGAGGGTACATCCACTAGGGTTTCAAAGAGAACAAGGGCGGGTACATCCCTTGGGGATCTTTTCTTGTAAAAGGATTTTTACAAGGTTGAAAGAAATCTCAAGGACCGCAGGTCGCTTGGGGACTGGAGGTAGGCACAGGTTGTTGCCGAACCGGTATAAAAACTCTTGTGTGTTTGTTTCCTTCTTCCCTACTCTTTTACTTTCCGCTGTGCATTTAATTTTCGCTTTTACTTTTTGTTAAGTTTCTCTTCTACTCCATATTCTCTTAACAACAAAAGTAAAAGCCTTAAAAGAGTAATTTTTTAATTGGTAAAGTTTTAGAAATAATTAATTCAACCCCCTCTTCTTAATTATTTTGAGGCCACTCGATCCAACAACACGAGTCTTCGTTCTTCATCTAGTGTTAATGGTGAGGGTTCTACTCCTAAGGACCCCTTGTATAGGATTTGATGAGTTGAGATCCCTTAAATTGTGGAAAGATAAACAAGAGAGAAATGAAAAAAGGAAAAAAAGAGTGGAAAAAATAAGTCAAGATGAAAGAGAGAAAATAAGAGAGGAGGAAAGAAGAAAATTAATTAAAGAATTAAGAAGAGGAAGAAATGCATCCTATGGTAGTCATGAGTCTTGTAAAAGTTTGAGTGAAGAGTTAAGTGACTACTATGGAGAGAGGCATAGGTCTCATATCAGACCTCTCTCCCTCTCCCTCCACTCATCTTTTCCTACCTTCAAGCTCTTATCCATGGCTTCCTATGGTGGTGAGCTTGTTCTTGACTCATCTTTTCCTTGAAGTGGTGATGGAAGCTTGCTTGTGAAGCTTCTATGGAGACTGGATCTTTGAGCTTCAATGATGTCCTTCAATGGTGATTTTCTACTATGGAGATACAGCGGAAGATAAAGAGAAGAGGTGAGAGGAGGCGCCATCCACTAGGGAAATAAGGCATGGAAGAAGGAGCTTCACCACCAAGAATGTGCCTTGGAAAAGAAGCTTGAAGAGGATGCTTTAATGGAGGAAAATAAAGAGAGAGGGGGGAGCACGAAATTGAAGGAATAAAAGAGGGAGAGAAGTGGAACTTTGAAGTGTGTCTCATAAGACTTTCATTCATCAAAGTTACAACAAGTGTTACACATGCTTCTATTTATAGACTAGGTAGCTTCCTTGAGAAGCTTTCTTGAGAAAACTTCCTTGAGAAGCTTCTTTGAGAAAACTTCCTTGAGAAGCTAGAGCTTAGCTACACACACCCCTCTAATAACTAAGCTCACCTCCTTGAGAAGCTTCCTTGAGAAGATTCCTAAAGAAGCTAGAGCTTAGCTACACACACCTCCCTAATAGCTAAGCTCACCTCCTTGAGATGAGAAGCTAGAGCTTAGCTACACACCCCCTATAATAGCTAAGCTCACCCCCATTCCAAAAATACATGAAAATACAAAAAAAAGTCCCTACTACAAAGACTACTCAAAATGCCCTAAAATACAAGGCTATAACCTTATACAACTAGAATGGCCAAAATACAAGGCCCAAAAGAAGGAAAAACCTATTCTAATATTTACAAAGAAGAGTGGATCCAACCTTGACCCATGGGTTCAAAAATCTACCCTAAGGTTCATGAGAACCCCAGGGTCTTCTTTAGTAGCTCTAGCCAAATCCTCTTGGATTCTTTTATCCAATACCCTTGGGGGTAGGATTGCATCAAGTGGCATCTCCAATCACTTTTCCTCCTTCTCCATTCTGTTGTCATTAATCTTCAAGAAGCAAAGGACTCCATTGATGAAGAAGATCCAAAGCCTACAAGCTCTACATGGAGCTACATTATGTGGTATCAGAGCAAAGGATAAAAGATCTCAAGAGGTTAGCATTAGCCTCCCATATTTCCATGGAAAAGATAATGTTGAGGCCTACCTAGATTGGGAAATAAAGGTTGAACATCTCTTTGCTTGCCATCATATTAGTGAAGAGAGAAAATTTCCATTGGCTACCCTTAGCTTCCAAGGGTATGCCCTTTATTGGTGGACTTCCCTTGTTAGGGAAAGAAGGATTCAAGGGGATCCTCCAGTAGAGTATTGGAATGATAAGAGTGCCCTCAGGAAGAGGTATATTCTCTCCTACTATGAAAGGGAGCTTATGGACAAGCTCCAAAGGCTTAGACAAGGAAGTATGAGTGTAGAAGAATATAGACAACAAATGGAACTACTCATTTTAAGAGTTGGACTAAGGGAGGAGGAAAGAACAAGCATAGCTAGGTTCCTTAGTGGGCTTAATATGGAAGTGAGAGACAAGGTTGAACTCCTTCCATATAGGGACCTAGATGAGCTAGTCCAACTTTGTATAAGAGTGAAGCAACAACTTAAAAGAAAGTCTTCTTCAAAATCTTATGACTTTCACTGTTATCCAAGGAAGGACCTAGCCCAAGGAATTTTGGGGGCTGAACCTTCAAAATCCAAGGAACATAAGGGTAAGACCATAGAGAAACTCACCTCTAAGACTAGTTCCCAAGCGAGGACTAGCAACATTAAATGCTTCAAATGTCTTAAGAGAGGTCACATTGCCTCTCAATGCCCCCACAATGAAAACAATGATTATGAGGGGTTAAGACATTTATAGTAGTCAAGAGGAGACTACTTCTTCCTCTTCCTATAGTGGAAGCGAAGATGAAATAAAGGGTGAAGAGTCTAGTGAGGAAGTCTACCCCCATGAAGAAGGTGACCTTCTAATGGTTAGAAGGCTCCTTGGAGGCCAATCTTGTGATCTATCTCAATCCCAAAAAGGGAACATCTTTCATACAAGATGCAAAATTTTTTATAAAACTTGTTCTCTCATTGTGGATAGTGGATCTTGTTGCAATTGTTGTTGCACAAGATTAGTTTCCAAGTTGAACTTCACTATCATTCCCCACCCAAAACCTTATAAACTTCAATGGCTTAATGAGCAAGGGGAAATGATAGTTAACCAATAAGTGAAGGTATCTTTCTCCATTAGGACATATAAGGATGAAGTTATTTGTGATATAGTTCCCATGGAGGCAGGACATATTTTATTAGGAATGTCATGAAAATTTGATAGGAAGATAATTTACAATGGCCTAACTAATGAGATTATCCTCACCCATCTTGGCACTAAATTTGTGTTGCATCCTTAAACACCTTCACGGGTAGCTAAGGATTAACTTACAATAAAGGAAAAGAGGGATGAGGAAAAGTTAGACAAAAAAAAAGAAAAAAAAGGATAGTAAGGCCTTATATCCAAAGGTCAAGGAAAAGGAAAAAGAGGGAGGGTGTTCCTCTAAGAAAGTTGTAAAGAAGGAAAGTCATTTTTCAATAAAAAGAGATATTAAGAGATATCTTCTTCTCAAGAAATCTTTCTACCTTTTCCTCTTAAGGGAGACTTTCCTTAGCACTGCCACAATTCCCACACTTGAGACCATTCCCCCAAAGGTCCAAGAACTCTTACATGAATTTGGTGATGTATTTCCCAAAGAGATACCCCCTGGGTTACCTCATCTTAGGGGAATAGAACACCAAATAGACTTAGTCCCAGGAGCAAACCTTCCTAATAGGCCAACTTATAGGACTAATCCTCAAGAGACCAAGGAGATTGAATCCCAAGTTAAGGAATTGTTGGAGAAGGGTTGGGTCCAAGAGAGCCTAAGTCCTTGTGTTGTGCCTGCATTGTTGGTGCCCAAGAAGGATGGTAAGTGGATAATGTGTATAGATTGTAGGGCCATCAACAACATAACTGTGAAGTATAGGCACCCCATTCCCTGGCTTGATGAGTTGCATGGTGCAAACATATTTTCCAAAATTCATCTCGAAAGTGATTATCACCACATAAGGATGAGAGAAGGTGATGAGTGGAAAACCGTTTTCAAGACCAAGTTTGGGTTGTATGAGTGGCTAGTGATGCATTTTGGGCTCACTAATGCACCAAGCACCTTCATGAGGCTAATGAATCATGTCCTAAGGGAGTTCATTGGTAGGTTTGTAGTTATTTATTTTGATGATATCTTAGTCTATAGTAGGGACCTAGATGATCACTTAGGACATCTAAGGCAAGTTCTTTTGGTTCTTAGGAAACACACTCTCTTTGCTAATATAGATAAATGCACCTTTTGTGTTGATAGTGTAACATCCTAGAAATTTCTACCCGGAATTTTTGAAAACAATGTATTTTGAATGATTATATATATATATATATATATATATATATATATATATATATATATATATATATATATATATATAAGTATTATTCAGTATATATGCATATTTGTTCTTGGTAGAAGTAGGAATAGCGGGGGCAAGATACGCGGGTTAGGCTAATTAAGGAAGAGAAGTCCATAACTAGGAGGTTATGGGTTAATTCTTAATTAATTAGTCTAAAAATCATCGTTTTGTGTGCGACTTAAAATTTAACGAAACCAACCTCTGAACCACGCTCGGGGTTTTATTCTGAGCGTTTTGATATATATATTGCCTACTTTCAAAAACTGGCCCCGACGGACGCAGAAAAACGCGAAGAACTGGAACCAGAGAAACGACACGCAAACCGAGGCAGGATTTTAGCGTTCCAAAGGTCAGATTTTTCTCACTTTCTGTGGCTGTGTATGGGTCACAATCCAAAAGAGAAAGTGGGCCCTTTTTGCTCCACTCAAATGGAAACATGTGGCATAGCTTAAATAAAATAATAATAAAAGAGGAAAAAGCTTTTTTTTTAAAAAAAACTAAAAAGCAACTCTCTCTCTCCTCACTCAGCCCCACATTTTCAGAAGCTCTCTCCCTCTCCCTCACGTTGCTTTTCTTTCTCCTTCATTCTCCATTGAAGCTCCAAACAAAGCTCCAACCTTTGGCCATCATTTCTGCTCCAAATCACGAAAGGAGGGCATTTTCGGAGTCGTGAAGCGCATCTCTACGTGTGGGACTTCGAAATTTTAGGTTTGGGTGAACTTCTTTCTCTCTTGATTTTTGTGGGTATGGGATTTTGGGAGATATGATGGGTAGTTTTGCTAGGTCTCTGCTTCATGATGGTTATTTGTGAAGAAATTTGTTGAAAGCATGTTGAACTTGCCATGTTTGGATGAGTTAAGCTTACCCATTCAGTTTTAGGGTTTTTATGATGATGCTTGTGATGTTTATGTGCTGAAATTACTTATGGAAAACTGTTAGAGGTGAAGGGTAGAGTTAACCTAGGGTTGGAAGGTGAGAATATGTTGTTGTGAGTGGAAAAAGAGTGAGTCTTTGAGAGTTGGAAGGCCAAATCTGGATTTAGTGGTATTTGGAGGTTAGAGTGAGTTAATCCTAACTTGAAATGTCTTTTAGGACTTATGAGAAAGCTTGGGCTGTGCTAGAGAGGAAAACAAATGACCAAAGTGAACAAAGAGCCATTTCTAGGGTAAATTTGGGTGTTGAAGAGTCAAATTTTGATTCGGTGAAATTTTAGGCGTAAATCCAGTTTGAACAAGTTTAAATTGATGTTATAGACTTGTGTGAGGTGAGAGTTTGCTTCAAAATTTTCCCATTCTCAATTTCACTTCTCAAACCTAGAAAATCCATTAAATTGAGGGGTTTTGGACACCTAGATTTTGTGTTGCTGTGTTTTGAAGCTTGACTTTGGTTTAGACACGATTGATACATGATTTGGGACTTGTAGGATTTGAGTTGGGCAAGATTGGATGAGGAAAAGTGTGATTTTCGAAATCTGCACTTTATGCAGAATTTTGCTGTGAGATTGTGCAGCAAAATTTTGCATAAGTGCACAAAAGTGCTATGTTTTGCTGGTTGTGGAAAGAGTAGTTCAAAATGAGTTCTGGATGTTTGCTAGTAGATCCCAACGGTAAAAATGTAGGCTTATGTACTAGAGACTTCCAGTAAAATTTTCGAGTCGATCCAACGGTTAACGAACTGGAACAAAGGAATCGTTACTGGGGTCTTTAAGTGAGAAAAGTTGTGATTTTGGTTGGTGTTTTGGCAGAGTTTTCTGCCTTTGCCCTGTTTTCTTGGCTGTGATAGTTTGTGCTGTTTGAATGTTGATTTACATGGATGTTGGGGAAGCTTGGGAGGATTGATGGGGACCTGATGTTGAGAGGAACGAGGATATGGGCTACGTGGGAGTACGTGAGCTCAGTTGGAGGTGGGCATCAGGGGATGGTGGGTTTATGCGCGATTTGTGGATGTGGAAAACTTGTTGTGCACCATCGCCCGATCGCCACCTAGTACCACATGTGATGGGTACCCCATAATCCTACAAGCTTGAGATGAGGAAGTGTAGAAGGGTGAAACTTCCTGCTTTTATTCGTTGACCACAGAGTGGTACCTGGAGATATGTGGCGGGGGTCAGGAGACCTTGGGGACGTCAGGTGGGGTGCTATTGCCCAAAACCAAGCTTGACCAATCTCGACCCAACCCGGGCATAGTCAGTCAGTGAGAACCTGTGATGTACCTAAGCAGGCGAGCTCCTGGCAGTCAACAGATAAAAGGAACAAAGACCACAAAGCAAGGAGGCTTGTGTGGTGGCTGGCCAGCTATGAATCTTGTGTGATATATGGGTTATGGCCTCTGGTAATCGATTACCAGGCTTGAAAACAAGGTCAGGAAGTTAGGGGAGCTTCTGGTAATCGATTACCAGGGAATGTAATCGATTACCAGGCTTCAAAAAGGGAACTGGGAGATTGTGGAGGCCTTTGGTAATCGATTACCAGTCTGTGTAATCGATTACACAGAGGAATGGGTCACTGGTAATCGATTACCAGGTATGTGTAATCGATTACACAGTGCCTTTTTCAGGTTTTCATGTCCTGAAGCTGTGTAATTCGAGTTTGGCCTCTGGTAATCGATTACCAAGGCTGTGTAATCGATTACCAGAGATGAAAAGCCTAAAGATACCCCTTTTACTTGCATGTAGTGGTTATGAGACGCATTGTGTTGCGGCGTAGTTAGATTCTCGTGAAAGAGTCTACCCCTTTCTTTTCTTTCTTGTAGATCGTGATGGCGGCGCAGCTAATCCATGATCGAGTAGAGATGGAGTGCCTAGAGGGAGCTTGGGAGACCCTCGAAGGCAACACGAGGTGCCGATTTCGGGGCACGATCCGATTCACGTCTACTTCGTTGGTGCATCCAGATGAACCCGCGCGTACGCTTCAGCGCACTGTGGAGTGGATACTACCCACGCCTACACCATACCGTCTAGTGGAGCCAGTCCAAGTGATCGAGGTGACGTCATCCGAGGAAGACCCTGAGGAGGATCCCGAGGAGCTACCTCCTGAGCCTGCTGTGGATGCTCTTGACTTTCTAGAGGGTGATGAGGACCCACTTCCTGAGGTGGATTCTCCCGAGGAAGTCATGTCGGCATCTGAGGCAGACTCTACGGAGGATAGTGGCCCGAGAGAGATGGTGACCAGTGGAGGCTCTTCATCATAGTGGACAGTTCCATGGACTAGTTTTATATACTTTTTGAGGGTGGGTGTATCTAGGACTGACTGTTAGGTTTACTCTTTTGTTTTGTATGGGTAGACCTGTTGTATAGGAATTTGATGATTGTATACATGTGGTTGAAGCCACCACTATGGACACCTTTGCTCTGGATGACACTATGTATTTTGTAAAACTCCCATATTTTGGACAGCTTTAAATGATGAATGTATTTATGATCAATCTTGTTACTCGAAAAGAAAGTATTAGCAAATTTATTTGTAAAAGAGTTTATCGACCGTATTTTATTCTTTTATTTTCACGTGACAACCTAAAGTAATGACTGGTACATTCTTCCTTTTGAAATAGCAAAATAGTTTAGAGATGATAAGAGGTAAGAAAGAAATGACTCCGAATAGAGTTGTGAACTGGCCATTCAGGACTCTATAGTGAGGATTTTCCTTCTAAACCTAGATATGGTGAAAAGAGAAAGAAATGAAAAAGAAAAAGAAGAAAAAAAAATTTACCATGGTTTTTGTTTATTAAATCATTACTATTAAACCAGTCATTATTTTGGGGACGCCACATATTTCATCCTAGAAATCAAGAGTAGTGTTTATGTTGCTTAAGGCTTGGATAGTTACAATTTGTGTTTACTTATGCTCAATTATCTTGAATAACACAATTCAAGAGAGCTTAAGACTTATTTTGATTCACAAATCCAGCCACAACTCAGCATCACAACTCAACTTCATCATAGGCATCACGCAGGAAACTTAGAAAACAAAAGAAAGAGTTCAACAACAAGACTACTTCTAGGAATTGATTTAGAACATGTTATGAACTAAATAACATGCATGAATTAGACTCAAAATTCAAAAGATAGGCTAAGAATGACAAGAATACATGAACAAATGTATCTAGAATTCAATAAACAAAATAAAAATTCAACACAAACTTAGAACATAATGTGACAATTACTATGACTAAACATGACTCTAAGACAACATGGACTAAGTGATTTACACTTAGATTTTTGTGTTTTTTTTTCTAATCAATATTTTGGAAGAAAATTTAGATCTAAAGGTTCAGCACAAGAATATTATGAATGAAAAATGATAGAACCTAAAATCAACACAAAAACATGATTCAAGAGTAGATCTACAAAATTTGAACCATAGAAATGCAAGAAAAAGTGTAGATCTAAGATTTAATCGGTTTATTTTTTTGAATCTACTCTAAACAGCACCAAACCACAAGACAACGGAGGATATACATGGATAATAAGATGTAGAACAAGGAATTAAAGAGAATTCACCGAACAAAAAGATAGAGGAAGCAAAAGAACATCACTTAGATGAAGATGCTCTGATACCACATGATATAGCTCCATGTGGAGCTTGTAGGCCTTGGATCTTCTTCATCAATGGATTCCTTTGCTTCTTGAGGTTTGATTTCAATGGAATGGAGAAGGAGAAAGATGAATGGAGATGCCACTTCTAGTAGAAGATGAGTCTAGAAGAAGCTCACCACCATAGGAAGCCATGGATAAGAGCTTGGAGGTAGGAGAAGAAGAATGGAGGGAGAAGGAGAGAGAGAGCACGAAATTTGTGCCTCAAAAGAGGTCTGAAAATTGAAGTGTAATTCTCAAATGATCAAAGTTGAAAAAAATGCACACACATGACCTCTATTTATAGCCTAAGTGTCACACAAAATTGGAGGGAAATTTGAATTTCTATTCAAATTTCACTTGGATTTGAAATTGAAATTGTGGAGCCAAATTTTGGAGCCAAAATTTCACTAATTATGATTAGCGAATTTTAGTTATTGTTCAACCCACTAATCCAAGATCAAGTCAAAGATTCTCCACTAAATGTGCTTAGGTGTCATGAGGCATGTAAAGCATGAAGGACATGCACAAAGTGTGACTATATGATGTGGCAATGGGGTGTAGCAAGCAAATTCTCACCCTCCCCCCTCTAAAATTTAATTGGATTGGGCTTCTCCCTATTCAATTAAGTTTATTTTTCAACACACACATCAAATATTCACTTAATGCACGTGAAATTACAAAACTACCCCTAATAAAAAAAACTAGTCTAGGTGCCCTAAAATACAAGGGATGAAAAATCCTACATTTCTAGGGTACCCTACCTACATTACGGAACCCTAAATACAAGGCCAAAAAATAATGAAACCTTAATCTAATATGTACAAAGATAAGTGGGCTCATACTTAGCCCATGGGCCCGAAATCTGCCCTAAGGCTCATGAGAACCCTAGGGTCTTATCTTGCATCTCTAGTTCAATCTACTTGGAGTCTTTTATCCAATGCCCTTGCGGGGTAGGATTGCATCAAAACTGAACGGACCATACAGTCACTGGAGGACCTTTTGAGGGCCTGTGTCTTAGAGTAAAAGGGAAGTTGGGAGAGTTTTCTGCCATTGATAGAGTTCACTTACAACAATAGTTTTCACTCTACCATTGGCATGGCTCCCTATGAAGCTTTGTATGGTAGAAGGTGTAGGACACCTCTATGCTGGCTAGAGCCCAGAGAAAACCTCACCTTAGGACCTAAAGTGGTACATTAAACCACCGAGAAGGTGAAGTTGATCCAAGAAACGATGAGGACTGCTCAGAGTAGAAAGAAAAGTTATCAGGATAAGAGGAGGAAAAACTTGGAATTCGAGGTTGGTGATCATGTATTCTTGAGAGTCACTCTGTGGACTGGGGCTGGTCGAGCATTGAAATCCTGAAAACTCACACCTTGCTTTATCGGTCCTTTCCAAATTCTTAAAATAGTCGGCCCGATGGCATACCAAATTGCATTACCCCCATCACTTTCTAATCTTCACAATGTCTTTCATGTGTCTCAACTCCGTAAGTATATCCATGATCCATCTCATGTGATTGAATTGGATGACGTACAAGTAAAAGACAACTTGACATATGAAACATTGCCTTTGAGGATCGAGGATAGAATAACAAAGCACCTAAGAGGGAAGGAGATTCCATTGGTTAAGGTGATCTGGGGAGGTACATCAAGAGAAGATGCCACATGGGAATTAGAGAGTCAGATGTGTGCAGCCTATCCATCCTTGTTAAAGTCAGGTAAATTTCGAGCACGAAATTTCTAAAAGGGTGGGATAGTTGTAACACCCTAAAATATTATTAATTATAAATCGATGTTTGATTGTGTTTAGCTTGTTGTTTGAATATATGTTTGACTAGAATGGTTTGATATATGACTTGAATTAGTCATGTGTGAATTTCTTGATGTGGATGTTGAGTTATGTGGAGTTTTGTTGAGCAAAGTTGAAATTATGAGATTTTAGATTTTTCCCTAAACCTAGTTTAGTAAAATTGCGATCCCATATTTGTTAACCGTTGGATCGTCTTCAAATTTTGTCTGAAGCTTCCTAAGACATGTTTCCATAGTCTTACCGTTGCGATTTTGAAATAGCAACTTTTCGTCTCTTGCTAAGCGTGAATGGCGCGCTAAGCACAATTCCAACAGAGAGGCAGTTGCGTTGAGTGCCCAAAGGTGCGCTAAGCCTAATTCCAATAGAGAGGAAGTTGCGCTAAGCGCCCAAAGGTGCGCTAAGCCCAATTCCAACAGAGAGGAACTTGTGTTGAGCACCCAGGGGTGCACTAAGCCCGCCCTAGTGTAGAGGGGACTGCGCTAAGCCTAAATTCTTGCGCTAAGCACAAGAAGTAAACTTCGGCTTAGCGCGACAGTCCCGCTAAGCAAAATTTACAGGTTACAAATACGTCCTCGACACGAAAAACATGATTTTTCACACTCCTCTTCTCCAAGAACACCACCCAAACCCTAAAACTTCATTTTTCACCACCCAAGACCACCGGTGGCCGCCATAAGCCGTTGTTGCATGTCGTTGGACCCCCACACCAAGAGGAACACTTTAATCGGAGCAAAATCCTTAGAATCCTCCTCAAAGATTCGATGGAGGAAATCCCTCAATCCTCCATTTCAAATTTTCTTTGAGGTAATCTTGACTTCTAAACCTTCTCCTAGCTAGTTTGAGTTCCTTAGTGTCTTTTATGTGTTGGGTACTGTAATAGGGTGTTTTTACACTTCCTTTGAAAAACCCTAGAGAATGAGACATTGTAAAAGTTATCTTTTTATAACATTGAGGTTATTTTTGTGGCATTCATTGAACCCCAGTCACATTGGTGTGATCGGAATTTCAAAACGATGTTTCCTTTATGTAGAACCCAAAATACCCCTCAGCCCTTTATGTTTTAACAGGGATATTTGACCCCGAATGTTGATTTTGACCTTGTTTTTGAAACCCATACTAAATTCCCTTCGTTTTGGCATAATAGAGACTTGCGTTGGACCGACAAGCATGAATGAGAGAGAGACCTCTAAGTGACGCAAAGAGGAACCGACGGGGAGCTCACAATAGGTGAGGGGAGTTTATTATAAAAATTTACCGTTTTGAAATCATAGTTAAGGTCAGGGAACCTAACTAAGGGAATACATGCATGTCCCTATTGCATGTTGAGTTTTTCTTTAGAAAACAATGCTTTTGACGAATGGGATGCGATAAATCTATTGTTGATGAATAAAATTATTGTCCTTATTTGACTTGTGTTGTTTGAAGACCTGGGAAGTGTGAATCTTAGGCATGAAAAATATATGTATATGCGGAATGTGACTTACTGTTGATGTTTCTATTGATAACTTTAATTGATATTTATGATGATATTGATTTGAGATGACGTTGCTAATGAAGATCATGTCAACATGAATTGATGTTATCATTGATGATTATGTGAATATGAAATCATGTTGTTGTTGTTGTTGTTGATAACATCATTGAGATGAGATGATGTTTGTGTTGAGAATGATATTGAAATGGAATGTTGATGATGTTGGAAATGCATTGAGATGTGTAGGTTGTGTATGTGCATGGGGGGTGCAATTACCTTGTCGAACGTCCTTTGTGTGGGAAAATAGAGTGGTTAAAGAATCTAAACATCTTCGAAAGGGGATGGTTAGGAGCTTTAATCTGTCCATGGTCTTTGCACTTGATGGCGCCATGTTTCGTACGTTGGGTGTTGTGTATGTTCGTGGGGGGGTGCATTGACCTTATCGGATGTCCCTAGTGGGGGAAAATAGAGTGGTTAAAGAGTTTAAACATCTCTGAGGGGATGTTTAGGATCTTTAATTCATCCATGGTCATTGTACTTGATGGTGTCCATGTTCATACGTTGTATGTTGTGAATGTTCGTGGGGGGGGGGGGGTGCATTGACCTTGCCGGATGTCCCTTGTGTGGGAAAATAGAGTGGTTAAAGAGTTTAAGCATTTCTGATGGGATGCTTAGGATCTTTAATTCATCCATGGTCATTGTACTTGATGGTGCCCATGTTTCATGCCTTATATGACACAAAAAATAGTATAAGCTATGGCAGTATGTACTTTGTACTTGGGGTGCGTCACCTGGTAGGGAACTCCCTTGTGGCCCAGGCTGATCACCGAGGGGGGGGGGAGTTACAGCGCACGACTGGGTGGCCTCGACAAATACTACATGGTTTCCCTAAGTGAGGTGTCGTGTGGACACTCTTAGGCTATTTCCTTGGGGATGGTACGTACCACATTGCATCTGAGAGTTGAGGTCAGGTGCATACATCATTCTGAGCAGTATTGATTGGATCCATGGATGGATGATGAATAATTGTTGAATATGGATGATCAATAATTGTTGAATGTGGGTGATGAATAATGAATGTTGTGTAAGCTAATGATGTTTGCCTATGTTGTCTTGCTAATTGTGATTATTTGGATTTAGCATTGGTTCTTTTTATAATGAACTCACCCTTGCAATTTTGTATCGTGTGGTTGATACCTATGATGATCATGAACCTTGTTCGTGTAGAAGAAAGCTTCATGATGAATCAAGATTGATTCAAAGAAGTTTTGATGATAACAAAGGTGATGACAAAAAGCTCAAAGGACAAGAACACTTCATGATAACAAAGATGATGATCTCAAAGAATCAAAGAATGAGTTCAAGATGTTCAAGAGGAAATTTGATTTCAAGAATCAAGATTCAAGGTTCAAGCTTCCAAAAATCAAGATCAAGATTCAAGACTCAAGATTCAAGAATCAAGGGAAGAATTAATCAAGATAAGTAAGAAAAAGTTTTTTCAAAAACTGAGTAGCACATGGATTTTTCTCAAAACTTATTTACCAAAGAGTTTTTACTCTCTGTTAATCGATTACCAGATTGATGTAATCGATTACCAGTAGCAAAATGTTTTTGAAAAAGTTTTCAACTAAATTTACAACGTTCCAATTGATTTCAAAAAGCTGTAATCGATTATAATGTTTTGGTAATCGATTACCAGTGTGCTTGAACGTTGAAATTCAAATTCAAATGTGAAGAGTCACATTCTTTCATAAAGAAGCTTTGTGTAATCGATTACACTGATTTGGTAATCGATTACCAGTGATAGTTTCTGAACAAATCAAAAGTTGTAACTCTTCAAATAGTTTTTGACTTTTTCAAATTGGTTTTAAATTTTTCTAAAAGTCACAACTCTTCTAATGGTTCTCTTGACCAGACATGAAGAGTCTATAAAAGCAAGGCTTTGTTTTACATTCCATCATTCATTCAATCAATCATTCTACACATCTATCTTTCTAATTCATTCTTTAGACAACAAACTTTTGCCAATTAATTTCTGAGTCTCTTTGAACTTCTTCTTCTTCCTTTTGCCAAAAGCTTTCCAAAGTTTTCTGGTTTTCCAAACCTTGAAAACTTGTGCTATTCATCTTTTTCATTCTCTTCTCCCTTTGCCAAAAAGAATTTGCCAAGGACTAACCGCCTGAATTCTTTTTGTGTCTCTCTTCTCCCTTTTCCAAAAGAACGAAGAACTAACCACCTGAATTCTTTTGTGTCTCTCTTCTCCCTTGTCAAAGAATTCAAAACGACACAGTTTGAGAATTCTTTTGATTCTTCCCTTTCCCATATACAAAAGATTTCAAAGGACTAACCGCCTGAGAATTCTTTTGTATCCCTATTCACAAAGTTTCAAAGGTTTAACCGCCTAAGAACTTTGTCTTAACACATTGGAGGGTACATCCTTTGTGGTACAAGTAGAGGGTACATCTACTTTGGTTGTTGACTAAGAACAAGAGAGGGTACATCTCTTGTGGATCAGTTCTAGTGGAGGGTACATCCACTAGGTTGTTCAAAGAGAACAAGGGAGGGCACATCCCTTGTGGATCTTTGCTTGTAAAATGATTTTTACAAGGTTGAAAAGAAATCTCAAGGACCGCATGTCGCTTGGGGACTGAATGTAGGCACGGGTTGTTGCCGAACCAGTATAAAAACTCTTGTGTGTTTGTCTCCTTCTTCCCTACTCTTTTAATTTCTGTTGCGCAATTTAATTTCCGCTTTTACTTTTGGTTAAGTTTCTCTTCTACTCTTTATTCACTTAACAACATAGTAAAATAAAGAAACGAGTACGAAGAACAAAGTGAATAAAGTCCAAATGTCCAAGTAGTAAAGACTCGGAAGTCCCCGACAACGGCACCAAAAACTTGTTAACGGTTTAGCAAGTGTACCAAATGTCCAAGTAGTAAAGACTCGGAAGTTCGAGTGTCAATTTCCACAGGGACTTTGTTTTATACTTGTGTTGTATAATTTCCAATTTATATAAAGAAAAGATAAGATGAGGTATAAAAGAAATTTAAAAGAATAGGATATAAAATAATAACTATTGATAGAAAATAAAGGAAATAGTAGGGAATTCAATGAGATGAGAATATTGGGACCTAGCATGCCTTATTTGCCTAAGATGTATTATTTTTTATTTTTCTTTATCAATTAGATGAATTTATCCTACCCACATCTATTAGATTGCTTGTCCCTGATGTATCACAATGACAAGTCTATTTTACCTATCTATCTCCCAAATGTCTTTGCAAAGATTCAATGGATAAAATGCATGAAGTTCTAATTCTAGATGCTTGCTTTGATGCATGGGCATAATGCAATCACTCTATGTCTAGCAATGATTTTATTAAGATATCCCATCCTTTTAGTTCTATTAGAAATTACCCTTTGTCGAGCAACTAATTCCTAAAACTGATGCATGCAAAACCTTATTTGTATTCCTATTAAGGATCACCCTCTGTCGAGCACCTAACCCCCATAATAATGCAAGAATGAATGATGCATGAAATTAAAAGTAAGAAATGATAATAGGAAAGAAAACACCTGTTGCATTGATAAATATGAAGTATACAATACATCTTTTGACTTTTTAGGCTTGCCAGGCCCTAACTAAGGGTTTAGCCTCTTATAGCCATAAGGGGCCTTACACTAGAAAAGGGGTATAAGAACTGATGGAAAAAGGGAAATAGAAAATGACGAGAGAGAAGAAAGAATTCCCTAAGGGACAGTTCTCAAGCTTTTGGTGTGTATTAGAATACTTTGAGACTCTGTGTGTCTTTTCTCCTTGGCTTGACTCTCTTTTTATAGTTGTTGAAGTGGACTTGGGCCTACATACTCGCGCTTAGCGCGCTCTACTCGCTTAGTGCAGGTGCCTGTATTCACGCTTAGCGCATCGCTTTCTCGCTTAGTAGGGGTGCATGTTTTCACGTTGAGCGCGTCTTGGGCTGTTCCTGATGCCAAAATCTTCCTTTTTTTCATATTTTCTTCATCTTTTAGGCTTTTAATCCCTCTTTTCCATATTTGCAAGCCATGCATAGGAAAAACATCAATTCTTAACAATTAAGCATGAATAACTACTAAATAATCACTTTTAAGGATATTTTCATCATCAAAAACAACTCATATTTAGTAGTTATCAATATAGCAGAGCGGGATCATACCCCTCTAATTCCTAACAAAGTTGATTTATAAAGGTAGAAGGAAGCCTACAACCTAGGCACCTACAGCCTACATTGGGTAGGAAAATAGAACCAGAAAACAAATTTATAAACGCTTTACAACATATATAAAATAGAATTTTGCACAAGACTACTCTAACAATAATAAAACTAGCTTATATTCTAATAGTTTTTGCGAGCTGTAATATGAAGCATGCCTTTAAATAGGGTAATGGGCCAGACCGAGCTTATATAAGGGTTAGGTCTAGGCCTAAACAATAGACTCGTGATAGGTAAAAGGCTCAAACTTGGAGAATTTTATAGAGCCAAAATTTTACTAATTGTGATTAGTGAATTTTAGCTATGGTTCAGCCCACTAATCCAAGATCAAGTCTAAGATTCTCCACTAAGTGTGTAGCAAGCAAATGCTCACCTCCCCGTCTAAAATTTAATTGGACTGGGCATCTCCCAATTCAATTAAATTTATTTTCCAACACACATCAAATATTCACTTAATGCATGTGAAATTACAAAACTACCCCTAATACAAAAACTAGTCTAGATGCCCTAAAATACAAGGGCTGAAAAATCATACATTTCTAGGGTACCCTATGTAGAAGCAAGCTTCATGATGAATCAAGATTGATTCAAAGATTTTTGATGATAACAAAAATGATGACAAAAAGCAAAGCTCAAAAGTCAAGAACACTCCATGATAACAAAGATGATGATCTCAAGAATCAAAGAATGAGTTCAAGATTGAATCAAGAACACTTCAAGGTTCAAGAGGAAATTTGATTTCAAGAATCAAGAATCAAGTTACAAGATTCAAGTTCCAAGAATCAAGATCAAGATTCAAGACTAAAGTTTCAAGAATCAAGAGAAGACTCAATCAAGATAAGTATTAAAAAGTTTTTTCAAAAACTAAGTAGCACGTGAATTTTTCTCAAAACCTTTTACCAAAGAGTTTTTACTCTCTGGTAATCGATTACCAATTGCAAAATGGTTTTCAAAAAACTTTCAAACTGAATTTACAACGTTCCATTTAATTTCAAAATGCTGTAATCGATTACAAGTATTTGGTAATCGATTACCAGTGTGTTTGAACGTTGAAATTCAAATTTAATTGTGAAGAGTTACATCCTTTCACAAAAAAGCTTTGTGTAATCGATTACACTGATTTGGTAATCGATTACCAGTGATAGTTTCTGAACAAAATCAAAAGATGTAACTCTTCCAATAGTTTTCAAGTTTTTCTAAAAGTTATAACTTTTCCAAATGGTTTTTAAGTTTTTCTAAAGGTTATAACTCTTCTAATGGTCTCTTGACTAGACTTGAAGAGTCTATAAAAGCAAGGCTTTGATTTGCATTTTATACATTCATTCTTTTGACAACAAACTTTTGCCAATTGATTTCTGAATCTCTTTGAACTCCTTCTTCTTCTTCCTTTGCCAAAAGCTTTCTAAAGTTTTCTGGTTTTCCAAACCTTGAAAACAAAACTTGTGCTATTCATCTTTTTCATTCCCTTCTGATGGAAGCTTGCTTGTGGGGCTTCTATGGAGGCTGGATCTTTGAGCTTCAATGAGGTCCTTTAATGGTGATTTTCCACCATGGAGATGTAGCGGAAGACAAAGGAGAAGAGGTGAGAGGAGGCGTCATCCACTAGGGAATAAGCCATGGAAGAAGGAGCTTCACCACCAAGATGAGCCTTGGATAAGAAGCTTGGAAGGATGCTTCAATGGAGGAAAAGAAAGAGGGAGAGAAAGAGAGAGGGGAGAGCACGAAATTGAAGGAATAAAAGAGGGAGAGAAGTAGAACTTTGAAGTATGTCTCACAAGACTCTCATTCATCAAAGTTACAACAAGTGTTACACATGTTTCTATTTATAGACTAGGTAGCTTCCTTGAGAAGCTTTCTTGAGAAAACTTCCTTGAGAAGCTTCTTTGAGAAAACTTCCTTGAGAAGCTAAAGCTTAGCTACACACACCCCTCTAATAACTAAGCTCACCTCCTTGAGAAGCTTTCTTGAAAAGATTCCTAAATAAGCTAGAGCTTAGCTACACACACCTCTCTAATAGCTAAGCTCACCTCCTTGAGATGAGAAGCTAGAACTTAGATACACACCCCCTATAATAGCTAAGCTCACCCCCATGAAAAAATACATGAAAATACAAAAAAAAGTCCCTACTACAAAGACTACTCAAAATGCCTCGCAATACAAGGCTAAAACCCTATACTACTAGAATGGCCAAAATACAAGGCCTAAACGAAGGGAAAAAAAACCTATTCTAATATTTACAAAGATAAGCGGGCTCATACTTAGTCCATGGGCTCAAAATCTACCCTAAGGCTCATGAGAACCCTAGGGCCTTCCCTTGGATCTCTGGCCCAATCTACTTGGAGTCTTCTATCTAATGCCCTTGCGGGGTACGATTACATCATTCCCTCCACCTTGGAAAGGATTTGACCTCAAATCCCGAGGTTCTTCATACTCTAGGCTCCTTCCCTCAACACCTGTAAAAAGAACAAAAACATATACATTAGTGGTGTTTGGTATGTTGAAGTAAGGTAAGGTCTGAAAACCCATTTCCTGGGCATCTTCCCATGAAGGAACATGGTTTCTCACCAACTCAATGAGTGGCGCTACAAGTATAGAATAATATGGGACAAACCTTTTGTAAAAGTTTGTTAAGTCATGGCAGCCCCAGATTTCCCTTATACTTGGTGGAGTGGGCCAATCGGGAATGACCTTTATTCTCTTAGGGTATGTGGGAACCCCTTGACCACTATTTAAAAAATTAAGGAAATTAATGCAATAAAGCGTACCTTTTTCTATATTTTTGTGTTGATTATTCCTACAAAAAAATACAACAAACCTAAAGTGTCCCATATGAGCACCTAAGTTTGTATTAAAACCAAAAATAAGAACAAACCTACCTAATGAGTCCCTATGTACATGAATCATGAAGATGTTGTGTGCATGACCGATTTTACAAAAGAAGGTGGCAACACTCAACACATTCATCATATCACTTATTTTAGGGATTTGGTGCCTAATAATACCTATTTTGGGCACCAACAAAGCACAAGGATTTAAGCTCTTATGAACCAAACCCTCATCCAACAACTCTTTTACTTGGGGAATAACCTCAAGCTCAAGAGGTGTGACAGTGCTAACAAGTGTCTTTTTACAAAGGAGAAGATGTGGAGGTTGTCTAAGAGGGGAAGTTTCTTTAATATTTGTCTTTATTTCAAAATGACTTTCCTTCTTAGCTAACCTCTTGGAGAAGACACTTACCTCCTTATACTCCTCCTTAACCATTAAAGGTTGTCCTTCTTCTTGGGGATAGATTTCTTCCCTAGATTCTTCCCCTATTGCTTCTTCATTTTCATTAGACGAAGGTGAAGTAGTAGCCTCATCTTGGCTACTATAAATGTCTTGGCCCCTCATAATCATGGTTTTCGTGGTGGGGCATTGAGAAGTAATGTGTCCTCTTCCAAGACATTTAAAGCACTTTATAGAGCTAGTCTTCTATTGCATACTAGCCTTAGGGGCTTGCTTTTCTATTATCTTCCCCTTATCATCTTTGGGCTTAGAAGGTATCACCCCTAAGATTCCTTGACCTTGGTCTTTCTTTGGATAATAGTGAGAGCCATAAGATTTTGAAGTAGACTTCTCTTTAAGTTGTTGTTCTACCCTTATTTCACAATCTAAGTTAGCCTCTACATTGTCCTTCTCATAGAAGTATGAGAGGTTAATGTTAGCCTCTTGAGGCTTTCTTTCCTTTTCTCTCCTATGGGAGTGAGGTCTATGATGTAACCTATGCCTTCCTTCATAATAGTCGCGAAGTTCTTCACTTAGGCTCTTGCAAGAGTTATGACTACTATAGGAGGCATGTTTTTCTCTTTTCATTTCTTTCATTATTTTTCTTCTTTCTTCCTCTCTTATTTTCTTTCTTTCATCTTGACTTATTTCTTCCACTCTTTTTTTTCCTTTTTCTTTTCTATCTTGTTTTTCTTTCCATAACTTGAGGGAACTCAACTCATCTAAGATTCTAGATAAAGGGTCTTTATGACTAGTACCCTTGCCATTAACACTAGATGAATGATGACTCATGTTGGTTCCTAAGTTGTGGTTCTTTCTTGTTGGAGGTTTGAAAACAAAAGGTAAAAGAAACTATGGTTGAAACTAGCCAAAATAAACACTAAAAGAGGTGTGAAAGATAAGGTAAAAACTAATTGGTAAAATGCAAGCTATCTAGGCAGTTTGACAATGGAAGGTAAAAGAAATAAGCTACGAAAGTAAGCAAAAAATGTAAACTAGGCGAATCCTAAGAGTGTTTGGATGACCACATTCAAGGTTCCCAACAAAACACTCACTATCCTAAGGAAAATTTGCCTAAAATTATTACACACAAATGGAAGTTTGGTAACCTATTGGAGGCTCCCAACACACTTCCAATGAAAGGCCTTTTTGTTACAAAACTTGAAAGCAATGAAGGTAAGTAAATTGCAAATTACAAAATGGTCCTCAATTTTGGTGGTTGTTCTCTCTTTGGTGATTCACTCAATTTGGAGTGCTTCTTAGTCCAATAGCTCTTAAGGTGGTTGGCCCCTTGCTTCTGGACTCAAATTCTTCAAGGGATGGCACCAATCCTCCTTCCAATTCCCTATATGGCAACCCACAAACAAGGAAACAACGAGACAAGCAATAACCAAAGACCAAAAAATGAAATGAAAGCTAAACCAATGGAGTTTTAACAAGACAATTTTTCAAGGATTATTCAACAATTAAAGCAATGAAAAGGACATAGAAGCAAGCTAGGACTCAAAGAGAAACTTAGAATGGCTCTAGAGTAGAGTAAAAAAACTGAAAAAAAGACTCAACAAACCTCTAGCTTTGGCACTTGCCTTCACACTAATTTTCAATTGAAATTTCCAATTACAGAATAAATTTTGAGCCAAAACAACAAGCACACTTCCCTTTCACTTTTTTTTTTTGGATAATGATTTTCCTTCCAACTTGTGTGATTTTTCGTATTTTTTCCTTTTATCCAAATCACTTGTTTCTTTTTTTATAACTTTTTTCCAGATGTCTAGAAAATTCAGTAAACATTTCAGCTCAAAATTCGAAGTAACCAATTCTCAGTAATTTTTACAAGTTTGTATGTCCAAGCTGCCAGCACCAGCGATTTGTTTCTTTAAGCATGGTATGTTGATTGCCTTGGGCTTACTTTCAACCTTCCTATGTATGTTGAACCCACTAGGATTGTTTACCACAGTTTTAGGAGTTCAATATTCACTTAGGATCAACATTTCAGCCAGCAATTCAATCACCAAAACTCAAATTCACAATAGACACAATCATAAGGAAACCTAAAAGTTCAAGAAAAGGTTCACAATCAAAGACTCTCTAAGAATTTTGCATGAACATGTTAAGGACTAGTTGTCGCAACATGCCCTTTTGCGGGAGAGCGAAGGCGAGGCTCACGGGTGCGCTTTCCAAAGGAGGAAAGATGCATGGAGTCACCACCAACGTTTATTTGTGGAAAACGTCGGGAAAACCGAAGGAAACCGGTCAAAATGAAAATTCTAAGTTCGGGAGTTGTATTTACGTTTGAGGAAGGTATTAGCACCTCTCACGTTTGTCTCAAAGGACAACAGCCTATTTTTTAGAATTGTGGAAATTGTATTACCTTAACTTTTATTTCTTTTTATTTTTTGAGGTCGACAAAAGCGGGGCTTTTGCTCCTACGTACCCTCCATCGAAGAGGAAATCAGACCTACGTAGTTCTTTCTTAAGGGTGAATCACACAATTTCTTTTTACTTGAAAGGTGATCATTTAAAGGTGTTGGACCTTAAAAATGATCCATTAACTTGGTAAGAAAGACTGAGATAATAAACTTTCAAATCCCTTTTTTTAGTGATTTTTTTGTGGACGAGCTTGACTTGGCGAATTGATTTTAGCCTTAGTTTCACTTTAGTTATTAGTCAATTCAATTAAGAATGAGAAATCCCAAAGAGAAAACGTCCGATTGATTTTTTTTTGGTTTATTTTACTAAAAGATATTTTTTTATTATTATATTATTATTTTACCTCTTTTTGGTTTAACCGTGGTTACAACGTGAACGATCGGTTAGATTTTGTTTTAACAGTGATTAAACGAGATTACAACACAAATGATCGGTTGAAATTCATTTTATCATTTATTAGGCGAGAAAACGGCTTAAATAAACGGTTAAAGCACGTTAAAAACGGAAGAAAAGAAAACTGAAAGTAAACGAAATTAAAGTGAAAGTACACAAAACAAGAAATGAATTGAAAGTCTCGGATTCGAAAACTTACCCGTTGAAGAACGAAGAACGGATGAAGAACGGTGAAGAACGACGAAGAACGATGAAGAATTTCCACAGAATCGCTTACGGAAGCGTTACGGAAGTACTTCGACTCGATTTTTCTTCACGAAAACGTGTTTTTTTACCCAAAATAGCCGAAATGCATAGCCAAGGGTCTTGAACCTCTTGAAACAGCTCCCCCTCCCCTATTTATAGGAAAAAACGGACGTGCTTGCCGCCTATAGACTTAATGAAGAAGATTTCTAAGCTCACCCGAATTACTAAGTTCACCCCCCTTTCATATTTTACGGAAAAGTTACGGAAGTGTTTCGAATTTGATTTTCATCTTTTTTTCCTTCCCTTTCACCAATGTTAAGTGGAATATGCTTACCCAAGGTTTTCGGAAAATTTACGAAAGCATTACGGAAGCCACGAAAGCCTCGGAAACCATTTTTTCAAAAACGTGGAGGAGCTTGCCGCCCAATTGCTTCCTCCTTAAGCAACCCAACTTCCAAAATGTTCCAGAAGGGCCTAGACTTGAATTGCTATTTACACCCCTATCTTGATAAGTTCACCCCACCTTCTTTCGTAATTTACGAAAAAGTTACGGAAGCCTTACGGAAGCATATATTACTTAACTTTCATCTTTTTTCTCTTCCCTTTCACCAATGTTAAGTGGAATATGCTTACCCAAGGTTTTTACGGAAATTTTACGGAAGTATTACGGAAGCCGCGGAAACCATTTTTTAAAAACGTGGAGGAGCTTGCCGCCCAGTTGCTTCCTCCTTAAGCAACCCAACTTCCAAAATGTTCTGGAAGGGCCTAGATTTGAATTGTTATTTACACCCCTATCTTGATAAGTTCACCCCCCCCTTTACCTTTTTTGGTGATTCTTTTTCCGTAACATTACGAAACTTTACGAATTTCGTAACAATACTTATTTTCTTTCCATAAGGTTACGAATCCTTACGGATCATGTATTTACTCTTTTTTAGCTTTCGAAGAAGATACGGAAACTCACGGATTGCATAACAACACCTCCTTTTGGTTTCCGCCACATTACGAAATTTCACGGATCGCGTAAGCCTGCTTCCTTTTGATTTCCGGCATGTCTCGGGACTTCACATATTGTGAAACAAAGGATGCCAAGTATCTCAAAGCTGCCGATCAAAGGTTGCATATTATCAAGTAATAATCCCCGGATGAAATTAGGGTATGACACTAATTAACACGAAAGATTTGACTCAAATCAAATAATAAGCTAAAAGAATTTCATACACTCATGAACAAATGAGTTAGACAAAGAAATAATAAAATAAAATTCAGCACAACATAAGAAATCTTATGTGACAAGTTTCATGACTAGACATGACTTCTATGACAAAACTACAATAAGTGAACAAGTCACTCTAGATTTTTGAGGTTTTCTTCTACTTTAATATTTTTGTAAGAATTTTATGGTTAGGTTTCAGCCACAAAAAAAAAAAATAACAAGAAAAAACTCAAAGGAACCTAAACTCAACACAATTCATGGTTCAAGAACAAGAACAAGAAATTTGAACCATAGAAAATCAAATCTTGCTTCTATAGCAAGTTTAATCGGTAACTCTAAAGAATCATGTTAAAAATATTTAGCACAAGACATGTGAGGATATACATGGAGAAAAAATAAAGTAACAACAATGGAAGAGAATGTAAAGCAAAAAAAATAATGGAGGTTTAAGGAGCACCTACTTGAAGCTCTTGTGCTCTGATTACCACTTGATGGAAGCTTGCTTGTGGGGCTTCTATGGAGGCTAGATCTTTGGGCTTCAATGAGGTCCTTTAATGGTGATTTTCCACCATGGAGATGCAGCGGAAGACAAAGGAGAAGAGGTGAGAGGAGGTGCCATCCACTAGGGAATAAGCCATGGAAGAAGGAGCTTCACCACCAAGATGAGCCTTGGATAAGAAGCTTGGAAGGATGCTTCAATGGAGGAAAAGAAAGAGGAAGAGAAAGAGAGAGGGGGGAGCACGAAATTGAAGGAATAAAAGAGGAAGAGAAGTGGAACATTGAAGTATGTCTCACAAGACTCTCATTCATCAAAGTTACAACAAGTGTTACACATGTTTCTATTTATAGACTAGGTAGCTTCCTTGAGAAGCTTTCTTGAGAAAACTTCCTTGAGAAGCTTCTTTGAGAAAACTTCCTTGAGAAGCTAAAGCTTAGCTACACACACCCCTCTAATAACTAAGCTCACCTCCTTGAGAAGCTTCCTTGAAAAGATTCCTAAAGAAGCTAGAGCTTAGCTACACACACCTCTCTAATAGCTAAGCTCACCTCCTTGAGATGAGAAGCTAGAACTTAGATACACACCCCCTATAATAGCTAAGCTCACCCCATGACAAAATACATGAAAATACAAAAAAAAAAGTCCCTACTACAAAGACTACTCAAAATGCCTCGCAATACAAGGCTAAAACCCTATAATACTAGAATGACCAAAATACAAGGCCTAAACGAAGGAAAAAAAACCTATTCTAATATTTACAAAGATAAGTGGGTTCATACTTAGCCCATGGGCTCAAAATCTACCCTAAGGCTCATGAGAACCCTAGGGCCTTCCCTTGGATCTCTGGCCCAATCTACTTGGAGTCTTCTATCCAATGCCCTTGCGGGGTAGGATTACATCACCTTCTCCCTTTGCCAAAAAGAATTCGCCAAGGACTAACCGCCTGAATTCTTTTTGTGTCTCTCTTCTCCCTTTTCCAAAATGAAATTCTGATACTGGGGACAGATGTCGTACAGGATGTCACGACATCACGCTTCAGAACATGCAGATTGTGTTTGACTGTATGAACAGATTAAACAAGTAAATAACACAAGAGAATTGTTAACCCAGTTCGGTGCAACCTCACCTACATCTGGGGGCTACCAAGCCAGGGAGGAAATCCACTAAAATAGTGTTAGTTCAAGGTCTAACAGCCACTGTTTACAACCTTCTCACCTAACCACTACCCGTGCGACCTCTACCTAAGAGCCACTCTTAGATATGAGAAACCCCGCTCACTCCCTCTCAAACACTCTCCCGTGTTTACAATTGAATCAAAGACACACCAGAGATCAACTCTGAACAAAAGGGATCAACCCTACACACTAGAGATCAACTCTACACACAAGAGATCAACTCTACACACTCAGGTCCAACACTTGATGTTAGGGTACCATCAAGGTGGCTCACAAAACACTCAAGTCCCAAAACTCACAAAGTAACTCTTCAATCCCGGACTTGGTACAGAACTCGTGCAGCCTTCATGTTTATATAGCCATGTGCGTTTCTGGGCTGCAACTACTTGTGCTGGATGAGATCTATCATTTTCCTGAAAATCTGCACTTAAAGATCTAAAAGATACAGTTTGATCTTTTAGTTTTTATCTTTAATCTTTAATCCCTGAACGAACTCTTCTACTTTGAAATTCGAACTTTAATTATCTTTTAATTCGTTCCTAAAGATAGATCATCTAATCTCTTGCTAACAGCACAATAATCTGTTAAAGATATAACAGATTTATATGTCCAGTATTTTCGGGCCAGATGTCCTGGACATCGTATCCGACATCTTGGATCCTGCAGCTTTAATTCTTCATTTGACCTTCCAGTATTTTCGGGCAGGATGTCCTGGACATTGTATCCGACATCGTGGATCCTGCAGCTTTAATGCTTTTAGCAATTCCAGTATTTTCGGGCAGGATGTCCTGGACATTGTATCCGACATCGTGAATCCTGCAGCTTCAATTCTTCATTTGACTTTTCATCTTGCCTTGTGCATTGTGCAGCCCGATCTTATTCCTTGTCATAACGTTGGACATCATGTGCAGCAACTCCAGCTTTCCTTCATTGTCTAAGTGCTTATGTTTTAATAAAATCTTAGCCAATCTTTTAAAACTCAGTAGAGCTAAGCACTAACAATCTCCCCCTTTGGCAAATTTTGTCTAAAACATACTTAGACACTTCCTGAGCAGGTACGAGCAGTTATGCAAGTGGGATCAGCAACTTCCATTATCAGAGTCATCAAGCACAGCGGAATCTGTAGTTTAGACAAGTTGCAAGTCGTTTCCAGGATGTTAGGACATCTTACGTGACATCAGCTTTCTGCTCCCCCTGTCTCCATGCTCTTACTGCTGTGAAGCAGTTCACTGCAGCATCTTCTATCAGCTACTAGTCTTTTCCAGGATGTCGAGACATCTCATGTGACATCCGCTTTTTGCTCCCCCTGTCTTCATGCTCTTACTGCAGCATCTTCTATCAGCTACTAGTAGCTTACATCAGTCATCATCAGCAGCAGTCTCCCCCTCAAGGTCATATACATGCAACTCCCCCTCAAAATCATGAATCATGCATACATCGTATCCTACTACTCAAAATCATGCATAATAGCAAGCATAATACTATTACTCCCCCTTTTTAGACAGAATTTGACAAAAGTAGAATGCATGAACTTAAGGTGCAAATATTACAGACCGATAGTAATCAATTGTTCAAAGGGACATGCCCCTACAGCTAGTAAAAAGCAAAAACATAAAGGTCTGATGATCATGGGGTGGCTTCAGAATCATCATCATCTGATTCAGTATCCTCTGCTGCATCTTCCTCTTCCTCAGCAGCTTCTACCTCTTCCTCAGCTGCTTCATCTTCTTGCTCAGCTGCTTCTTCTTCTTCCTCAGCTGCTTCACCATCATCAATGCCACTTTCTGAGAGCCTTTTGATCAGCCGTTCCAGCTCCATCTTCTTCTCTGTGGTGGCTTTGATGGTTGCTTCCAGCACCTTGCATGTGTCCTTGAGTTCAGCAATCAAAGCATCCTTGGACACAGCACCTGAAGCAGCAGCTTTCCCTGATGTCGAGACAATGTCTGGGACATGTGTCCCCTCAAACAGTTTGTAATGCAGGGATAGAGGAGATTCTCTCTTCATCACAGAGTCAGTGTAGTTTAAAATATTGGGATGTTGACTCAACATAATGCCACACAATACAGTAGGGAAGGCAATGGGTAATTTGACAGCAAAAGATTCTGAATGCTTAACAGTTTGATCAAAAACATAGTTTCCAAAATTAAATTTGGACTTGGTTCCAACAGCATACAGAAATTTACCCAAACCTGTGGCAACAGTGGAAGTATGATTGGTGGGTACCCAGTTTGCAGCACCAATCCTGTGTAGAATTGCATACTTCACACTTAGCTTCCCTGCTGAAAGCTTCCCTTTCTTTGGCCAATGCTGGACTCGTTTGGCAGTGATTTCCTTGGCAATTTGATGCTCAGAAACAGCAATATCTATCACTCCATCAGTAGGTCTGCCCAGATATTTGTTGATCACAGCAGGGGAGAATCTAACACACTTTCCTCTGACAAATACTTTTTGATACTCATCACTCTTTCGGTTAGTTATGTCAGAGGGAATGTTGACAATAAATTCCCTGACTAGGCTTTCATAACAATCTCCCAACTTGGTGACACTCTTCAGCAGTCCAGCAGCTTTGATGAGGTCCATGATCTCCTTGCAATCCAAGGCAGCTCTTCCCAGTTCTCTTTCCAAGGCAAGTCTACGTCGATACACGAATTTCCACCTTTCAGCATTGCCAATGGAGTGGAATGAGATGTTGTCCAATGGTGCATCAGGGACATTTTCAGGCACCTTTTTCCCTGATTTCTTGGCCCTCTTTGATGTCGAGACATCCAGTTCAACATCATCATCAGAATCAGATGAGGAAATTTCTTTCCTCTTCTTGGAAGGGATTGCAACTTTGCTCCTTCTGGATGTGGTAGGAGTGATTGGAGTGCTTTTCTTCTGGGCCATAGTCTTGATTCGTCCAGACCTCTTAAGGGGGGTTTTTCCTTTTCTGCTTTGAAGTCTTTCTGCAATGCCAGGTGCTAACTTGTTGGAAATGGGTTCCTCTTCAGATTCGACTTCTTCTAAGTCAATGAGGTCACCTGGAGCAGGTTCTGGTGCCCTTGGTGCAGGGGTCTCCTCTGTGGATTGATCCTCTTCATCTGTTGACTCCTCTTCACTGGGTGAAGGAAGGACTTCAGCATTTGGAGTGGAGGATGTTGGAACATCTTTCTCAGCATCAGGCACAGAAACACTTGGGGTGGAGGATGTTGGAACATCTTTCTCAGCATCAGGCACAAAAGCATCTTTCAGAATGCTACTCACAATACTGCGGATCTTCTTATCCATCTCCGGGTCTACTTCCCTAGGACTTGTTGCAAGGCTAGGGTTTTCAGAAATCTTCACTCCCTGTTGTCTTCTGGGAGCCAGTTTCTCAGGAGCAGAGGCTTGACCAGGAATTATTTGTATGGGTTGGATGTTGAATTCAGGTTGTTCCTGGTGCGGAGATGATGGTACAGAGGGTGAACCAGAAGCTGAAGTTTCTTTTGGTGAGGTAGCCATGGAAAAGCAGAGCGTTTGGAATGGTTTCGCAAATTTCTGAGAGCTATTGGGAAATGCTGAAGACGGGATTACCACGACAATATAAGTTTGAATGAGGAATATAGAGGGGCGTGTGAAGCAACGGTCGAATTCGTTTTGGCTTAGTAGTGAACGTGCTATTAATGTTAAGTGATTCGTTTGGGCACGTTCAGATTGCAGTAGCTGCTATAATTCCTCTAGCAGACAAATGCCCAGCTTGCCCCTCAGTTTTTCAAACTGATTTGCATCCAATGCCTTTGTGAAAATATCTGCTATTTGTTCCTCAGTGTCAACATGCTCCAGTGTGATAACTTTATCATCAACAAGCTCTCTGATATAGTGATGTCTAATGTCAATGTGCTTGGTTCTACTGTGTTGCACAGGATTTTTAGAAATATTAATAGCACTCAAGTTGTCACAGTATAATGTCATGACATCTTGTTCGACATTGTACTCCTTGAGCATCTGCTTCATCCAAACTAGTTGTGAACAGCTGCTTCCTGCTGCAATATACTCGGCTTCTGCAGTAGATAGGGACACACAGTTCTGCTTCTTGCTGAACCATGAAATAAGGTTGTTGCCCATATAGAAGCATCCACCAGAAGTGCTTTTTCTGTCATCTGCACTTCCAGCCCAATCAGCATCACAATACCCAACCAGCATTGATTCTGAGCAATGACAGTACATAATCCCATAGTCACTGGTGCCATTTACATATTTCAGAATTCTCTTTACTTGAGTCAAGTGACTTATCTTAGGATTGGCTTGATATCTTGCACAAACACCTACTGCATAGGTGATGTCGGGTCTGCTAGCTGTTAAATATAGTAAGCTCCCAATCATGCTTCTGTACAGACTTTGATCAACACTGGTGCCAGCTTCATCCTTTGACAGCTTCAAGTGAGTAGGTGCAGGTGTTCTTTTATGGCTGGCATTCTCCATCCCAAACTTCTTGACAATGTTCTTTGCATACTTGCTTTGAGAGAGGAATATGGAGTCTTCCATCTGCTTCACTTGGAGTCCCAGAAAATAAGTCAGCTCTCCAACAAGACTCATCTCAAATTCAGATTGCATCTGTTGAACAAAATGTCGAAGCATCTCGTTCGACATCCCTCCAAACACAATGTCATCAACATATATATGTGCTATCATCAAGTTTTCAGCATCTTGTTTGACAAAGAGAGTCTTGTCAATTCCTCCCTTCCTATACCCTTGCTGAGTAAGGAACTCTGTTAGCCTTTCATACCAAGCTCTTGGAGCTTGCTTCAATCCATAGAGAGCCTTCTTGAGCCTGTATACATGATTTGGATGAGTCGGGTCTACAAATCCCTTTGGCTGCTCCACATAGACTTCTTCATTCAGGTATCCATTCAGAAATGCGCTCTTCACATCCATCTGGTACAGCTTGAATTTGAGGATGCAAGCTACACCAAGTAATAATCTGATGGACTCAAGTCTAGCAACTGGGGCAAAAGTCTCATCAAAGTCTACACCTTCAATCTGAGTGTAGCCTTGAGCAACCAGTCTGGCCTTGTTTCTGGTTATGACACCTTCTTCATTGGTTTTGTTCTTGAAGATCCACTTGGTGCCAATCACATTAGTTCCCTCGGGTCTAGGAACTAGCTCCCAGACTTCATTCCTTTTGAATTGCTCCAATTCTTCTTGCATAGCATTGATCCAGAACTCATCAGTCAGTGCCTCTTTCACATTCTGGGGCTCAATTTTGGAGACAAAACATGAGTTGGAGACAATCTCAATCTCCCTTGATCTTGTAGTGACTCCTCTGTTTGGATCTCCTATAATCAGCTCCTTGGGGTGCATCTTCTGGATTCTAATGGAGGGTCTCTTGTCAGGTTGGTTGATGTTTGATTCATCTGTAGCAGAATCAGAGTTTTCTGCATTTTCTACACTTTTAGCTGTATCTGCTACATTGTCTCCCGATGTTCTGACATCTTCTTCGACATCCTTCTTTCTTGCTGGAGTTAGATCATCAACAACCACATTGATGGATTCCATCACAGTTCTGGTTCTGGAATTAAATACTCTATATGCTCTGCTGTTTGTAGAGTATCCCAGGAATATTCCTGCATCACTCTTGGGATCCATCTTTCTCCTTAGCTCTCTATCTGCCAAAATGTAACATGGACTTCCAAAGATGTGGAAGTGCTTGACAGTTGGCTTCCTCCCTTTCCAGATTTCATACAGAGTGGTTGGAGTCCCTCTTCTAAGTGTGACTCTGTTGTGGATGTAGCATGCTGTGTTCATGGCTTCAGCCCAGAGATTATAGGGAAGTTCTTTGGCATGAAGCATGACCCTAGCAGCCTCTTGCAAAGTCCTGTTTTTCCTCTCAACTATGCCATTCTGTTGTGGTGTAATGGCTGCAGAGAACTCATGAGTGATGCCTTCAGATGTGCAGAATTCAGTAAACCTGCTGTTTTCAAATTCTCTCCCATGGTCACTCCTGATTCTCTTGATGACACAGTCTTTTTCTCTTTGAAGTCTTAGGCTCAACTCCTTGAATACTTCAAAGGTGTCTGATTTTTCTCTGATAAAGTTGACCCAGGTAAATCTGGAGAAATCATCCACAACGACATAGGCATACCTCTTTCCTCCAAGGCTTTCAACTTGCATAGGCCCCATCAAGTCCATGTGAAGTAGTTCCAGCACCCTGGAAGTGGTCTGATGTTGAAGCTTCTGGTGGGACATCTTGACTTGCTTTCCAATCTGACATTCACCACAAATTTTGCCTTCTTCTATTTTCAGATTGGGAATGCCTCTAACAGCACCTTTGTCAATGATTTTCTTCATGCCTCTTAAGTGCAGATGTCCAAATCTTTGATGCCATATTCTGACTTCATCTTCTTTGGAGGATAGACATGTGGAGGAGTAACTGGTTTCTTGAGGTGTCCATAGGTAGCAGTTGTCCTTTGATCCGCTGCCCTTCATTAGAACTTCACTCTTCTCATTTGTCACCAAGCATTCTGACTTTGTGAAGTTTACATTGAATCCTTCATCACACAGCTGACTGATGCTGATCAGGTTTGCAGTCAGTCCCTTCACCAGCAGTACTTTGTTCAGACTAGGAAGTCCATCATGAACTAGCTTTCCCATTCCAATGATCTTTCCTTTAGAGCCATCTCCAAATGTCACATAGCTGGTGGAGCAGGGCTCAATGTTCACCAGGAATTCTTTAACTCCTGTCATGTGTCTGGAACAGCCGCTATCTAGGTACCAATCTTCCTTAGCTGATGCTCTAAGTGAAGTATGAACAACAAGACTGACAATCTTGTGTTTTGGAACCCACATCATCTTCTTTCTGCTGTTGCTACTTTGAGTTCCATGATGTGGATGGCCATGTAGATGATAGCAAAAGGGCTTTATGTGACCATACTTGCCACAGTAGTGACACCTCCACTTCTTTCTTTTACTTCTTTTACTCTTTTTCTGCTGCGTTCCATGATGTCGAGACCGATGTTGTGACATCGTGGCTCCAGTGCTGTTTTTGGCAGGAACAAATTCTGTCTTGGTTATTCTGCCAGCAGATTTAAACCCAAGTCCTCTCTGGTTTCCAACATTCTTCCCAAGCTGTAGCACTTCATCAAGCATATCTGAGCCTTTATTCAGCATCTTTATTGATTTTGTCATGTTTTCCAGTTTGGAGTTCAGAAAACCAACTTCTCCTTTAAGCTCAGAGATCTCCTCTTCATGTGCCTCCTTCTCAGCCTCCAGATCTGCAATGACCTTCTTCAGTTGTGCTTCTTGCTGAAGGATCTTCTCACTTTTGATGCATAGTTTTCTATAGGATATAGCAAGCTCATCAAAAGTGATTTCACTATCTGTATCACTTGAATCTTCAGCAGATTCAAATCTCCCAGTGAGTGCATTTACATCTCTGTCAGAATCACTTTCTTGTTCACTCTCTGTATCATCAGACCGACATACAGAAAGTCCTTTTCTCTTCTTCTTGAGATGAGTGGGACATTCAGCTATGATGTGTCCATAGCCTTCACACCCATGGCATTGAATTCCTTTGCTGTGACTGGGCTTTTCATCTGACCTTTTCTGGTATTTGCTACCTTTCCTGATGTCGAAAGGGATGTTCTGGACATGTGGTTTCTGCCTCCTGTCCATTCTGTTCAGCACTTTGTTGAACTGCTTTCCAAGGAGCACAACTGCCTTAGTCAGACCTTCATCAGTATCCAGGTCATACTCATCTTCTTCTCCTTCATCATTGGACACGAACGCCAAGTTCTTGCTCTTCTTTTCACCCCTATCCGAGAGTCCTAGCTCAAAGGTTTGAAGAGAACCAATGAGTTCATCTACTCTCATGTTGCAAATGTCTTGGGCCTCCTCTATTGCAGTGACTTTCATGTCAAATCTCTTAGGCAAGGATCTGAGGATCTTTCTCACCAGCTTTTCATCTGTCATTCTCTCTCCCAAGGCAGTGCAAGCATTGGTAATTTCAAGAATGTTCATGTGGAAGTCATGAATACATTCTTCCTCCTTCATCTTCAGATTTTCGAATTTTGTAGCCAAGAGTTGCAATCTGGACATCTTTACTTTGGAGGTTCCTTCATGAGTGGTTTTCAGGATCTCCCATGCATCTTTGGCCACTGTGCATGTGTTGATCAGTCTGAAGATATTCTTGTCAACTCCATTGAATAGAGCATTCAAAGCTTTGGAGTTTCCAAGTGCCAATTCGTCTTCTTCTTTAGTCCAGTCTTCTTCTGGCTTCAATTCATTAGAGGGCTTTCCTTCTGTGTCCAGCATCTTGGGATGTTCCCAGCCTTTGATGACAGCTTTCCAGGTTCTGCTATCCAGTGATTTGAGGAAGGCCACCATCCTTGCTTTCCAGTATTCATAGTTGGTTCCATCAAGAATTGGTGGTCTGTTCACTGGTCCTCCTTCTTTCTCCATGTTCATCAGAATTTATCTCCCTAGGTCTCACTCAGTGATTTCGAGTGCCTGCTCTGATACCAATTGAAATTCTGATACTGGGGACAGATGTCGTACAGGATGTCACGACATCACGCTTCAGAACATGCAGATTGTGTTTGATTGTATGAACAGATTAAACAAGTAAATAACACAAGAGAATTGTTAACCCAGTTCGGTGCAACCTCACCTACATCTGGGGGCTACCAAGCCAGGGAGGAAATCCACTAAAATAGTGTTAGTTCAAGGTCTAACAGCCACTGTTTACAACCTTCTCACCTAACCACTACCCGTGCGACCTCTACCTAAGAGCCACTCTTAGATATGAGAAACCCCGCTCACTCCCTCTCAAACACTCTCCCGTGTTTACAATTGAATCAAAGACACACCAGAGATCAACTCTGAACAAAAGGGATCAACCCTACACACTAGAGATCAACTCTACACACAAGAGATCAACTCTACACACTCAGGTCCAACACTTGATGTTAGGGTACCATCAAGGTGGCTCACAAAACACTCAAGTCCCAAAACTCACAAAGTAACTCTTCAATCCCGGACTTGGTACAGAACTCGTGCAGCCTTCATGTTTATATAGCCATGTGCGTTTCTGGGCTGCAACTACTTGTGCTGGATGAGATCTATCATTTTCCTGAAAATCTGCACTTAAAGATCTAAAAGATACAGTTTGATCTTTTAGTTTTTATCTTTAATCTTTAATCCCTGAACGAACTCTTCTACTTTGAAATTCGAACTTTAATTATCTTTTAATTCGTTCCTAAAGATAGATCATCTAATCTCTTGCTAACAGCACAATAATCTGTTAAAGATATAACAGATTTATATGTCCAGTATTTTCGGGCCAGATGTCCTGGACATCGTATCCGACATCTTGGATCCTGCAGCTTTAATTCTTCATTTGACCTTCCAGTATTTTCGGGCAGGATGTCCTGGACATTGTATCTGACATCGTGGATCCTGCAGCTTTAATGCTTTTAGCAATTCCAGTATTTTCGGGCAGGATGTCCTGGACATTGTATCCGACATCGTGAATCCTGCAGCTTCAATTCTTCATTTGACTTTTCATCTTGCCTTGTGCATTGTGCAGCCCGATCTTATTCCTTGTCATAACGTTGGACATCATGTGCAGCAACTCCAGCTTTCCTTCATTGTCTAAGTGCTTATGTTTTAACAAAATCTTAGCCAATCTTTTAAAACTCAGTAGAGCTAAGCACTAACACAAAAGAACGAAGGACTAACCGTCTGAATTCTTTTGTGTCTCCCTTCTCCCTTGTCAAAGAATTCAAAACGACATAGTCTGAGAATTCTTTTGATTCTTCCCTTTCCCATATACAAAAGATTTCAAAGGACTAACCGCCTGAGAATTCTTTTGTATCCCCATTCACAAAGTTTCAAAGGTTTAACCGCCTGAGAACTTTGTCTTAACACATTGGAGGGTACATCCTTTGTGATACAAGTAGAGGGTACATCTACTTGGGTTGTTGACTGAGAACAAAAGAGGGTACATCTCTTGTGGATCAGCTTTAGTGGAGGATACATCCACTAGATTGTTCAAAGAGAATAAGGGAGGGTACATCCCTTGTGGATCTTTGTTTGTAAAAGGATTTTTACAAGGTTGAAAAGAAATCTCAAGGATCGCAGGTCGCTTGGGGACTGGATGTAGGCACGGGTTATTGCCGAACCAGTATAAAAACTCTTGTGTGTTTGTCTCCTTCTTCCCTACTCTTTTAATTTCCGCTGTGCACTTTAATTCCTGCTTTTACTTTTGGTTAAGTTTCTTTTCTGTTCTTCATTTACTTAACAACATAGTAAAAGCCTTAGAAGAGTAAATTTTTAATTAGTAAAGGTTTAGGAATAATTAATTCAACCCCCCTTCTTAATTATTCTGAGGCCACTTGATCCAACACCCTACCTACATTATGGAGCCCTAAATACAAGGCCCAAAAATAATGAAATTCTAATCTAATATGTACAAAGATAAGTGGGCTCATACTTAGCCCATGGGCCCAAAATCTATCCTAAGGCTCATGAGAACCCTAGGGCATTCTCTTGCACCTCTGGCCCGATCTTCTTGGAGTTTTCTATCCAATGCCCTTGGGAGGTAGGATTGCATCACTTAGTACATTGTTGCATGACGTCTTTCTTTATAAGTTCTAGCTTGTGCTTCTTAATTGTGTAGACATGTCTATTTGCACTATTGTCTTTTGAACTACATCTTATGAAGATCCTTAAGTATGTGTAGCTGTTGATATCTACCTCTTAACTTATATTACCATGATTGGTCATTTGCTTTTGGTTTCTTGCTTTTGGAGTTGGATAGTCTTTAGATTGAAGGACCTTCACAGTAGGAAAAGGCTTCACACTTTTCTTCATGTTTCTTGATTAAGTCATGTCTCTTTAAAGGTACTCAAGGCAAACCATTAGTAGCACAAGTCTAAAAAAACTTAGAATTTGCACCTTAAAAGTTTGTTGTCATTAAAACATTTTGTTCAGAAATGGTTTTTCTTCAACAATATTAACAAGTCATGCACATTTCACGATTCTTTCTGATAATTTAAGAAAACAATTTATATGATCTTAGAAGAGGGATCCAGTTATTCTAAGAATAACTCTAAAAGCGTTACTCCTCATCCTCATCATTTGTAACACTATGATTTTCATAATGATTGATTAATTGTTTTAATTAGATTGCAATATTTAATGTAAGTGATTGTAACTAATTTATTAATTATGAGATGATGATTTGTGGTGATTATATCTATGTTTATAATTATGTTTACGCTTAAACCATGTTGTATGTATGATTAGTTGGTTTTAGAGTGTTTGGGCCTAAGTGAGTGGACCTTGAGTGATAGGAATAGGGTGGGTAAGTTTAGTGAGTTTTGGGGTGCAAAGAAAGGAAATCAGAAGAGTCACAAACCTTCCCCAACCCTTGCATAATCTGAACCAACCTCATAGGCACACCTTCTTGCTTCTTTCTTCTTCCTTAAAAGGACTCTCTCTTTGGAAGCTTGGATCCTTGATTTACCTTGTTCAAGAGGACACCTTTCTTACTCTTTTTTGTTGTTTGGGGTTGTGTACAGCGGTAAGAATCCCTTTATCTTTCCATTTTAAGTTCCATTATCGTCTTCCTTCATAGAGAACCCATGGTGGTTCATGAAAGTTCTCATTTTTGGGGTTTTAATGTTGTTTCTATTTGTTGATGGGTTATAGGTGGTGACTTGTTGTGTGGTGGTTGAGTGGTAGTGGGAAAACTCTCATCTTAGACCTAAAACCCTCTCATTTTTGCTTTCTTCCTTTCACAGTTTGCTTTTTGGTGTATAGAGGTAAAGGAAGCTTCCCTCTTTCTTGTTTTGAATGCATTGTGGTGATAAAAAAAATGCTTTGTTGAAGCTAAAATCCATTGTTGAAAATTTTGGGTCAAAAGGAATAATTTTGTTTTGATGAAAGATGATGTTTTGGCTTAAAAATTGTAACTTTATGCATATTTGAATTATTTAAATATCATGTGGAATAATGGATTAAAATGATCTAGAGAGGTTGATTTTTGGGTTCTATGGCGGTAATTGATTGCATAGGTTTGTAATCGCTTAATTCAAGTCCAAAGACTATTTTGTTGACCCGAGCTTTATTGTAATCGATTACAATTGGTTGCAATTTATTACAATGACCAAACCTCAATTGTAGAGTCTGAATTTGGAAAAGTGGTCTTCATGAAAGTTGTAGCCCAAGATGCTAGCTAACTAATGGCTTTGGTCTAACTTAATAATATTGTGGATAACTTCAAAAATGATTAAATTAGTAAACAAAGGTCAATTTGTCGATGATAAGTAAAACTTTCATCTAGATTGTAATTTTAGTCATATTATGCTTCCAAATTAGGTCTTTGGGTATGCATAAAAGTTAGAGATAGCATTCTTAGCTTCCAAATGAGACAATAATCAACTTAATTGGGTTAGTATATCTTTAATTATCATGTTTTTTTAGAATATTATATTGATGATGAGATAACTATGTTAATTGACAAATGTCTTAAGTTGCGTTGGTTGATTTATTGATGATGATATGAGATGTGGTTGAGATGATGTTATTTTATGATTAAAGTTGACTTTATGTTGAGATCATGAGATTCACATTCATATGATTTTTTGGTGTGTTGTTTGCAAGAACTCAAGGTGTTGGAATGTCTTGCATGTCTTGCTATGCTTGAGTATGATGAGCATATGAATGATGAATCTATGATATTGTAACCTGTTATCATATTGAGATTGACGAATGAATTTGTGATGATGTATGATTATTGTGGATGATAATCTCGTTTTGAAAATCATCCATATGTGTGAAAAGGAGTTAACTATATCTTTTGGGAAGATTTTGTTGTTGTTGGAAGATGGTATACTTGGGAGGGTGAGTTGCATGATAGAACTCCACCTTATTAAAGTTACCTGAGGATCTCACCTAATAGGTCATCTTCCCGAGTACCATCCTTATGTTTTAACTTCAAATGATATATCAAAGTGTTGAGAACTACTTCTTAGGAGGATTAGTGACCCTTTTAGTGTATGTGGGATGGATTGTTGTTGATGGTGAAACTTGGATCCTTGAGACAAACCATGAGTGGGATGGTGGGTATGATTTCTCTTACCTCAAACCTCAAGGAATCTAAGTTTAGTTGTTGTTTGTGAGTAGACACGTAAGTTGAGGGTGCTAGGAAGGCCCTTAACCTAATGAGTCGAGTTTGTCTTTGATGGATGGGTTGATGATGATGGTGATTGATAATGATGATGGAGTATGATGGTTAAATCTTGATGTGATGGTTAATGGTGATGATTATTATGAAATTGTCTGGTATATGAATTTCTAGGCTTTATGCCTTACGTATGATTTCTAAATATTACGTTCTATATGTATACGATGGTGTTTTCTTTTGTTTTAACTGATATGTTGTACACTGTTTTAGTATGTTTGTTTTTGGTAAGCTTACCCTTGCATTGTTGCACGTGTGGTTCATGATTGTGATGATCCCATATAACTCTAAACCACTCATGGGTTTCACAAACAACAAAGGTTTGAAATGAATACATAGTTTCAAAACACTCAAAGAGTGGATAAACACTTAAGCATGAATACAATCAAATAACTTTGCAAAGCAAAGGATAGCTAATTAAGCACATATTAGTATCATCCAATGATTTGACATAATCTAAGCACTTCAAATTCACTCGCTTGTTTTTCTTTGTTTTCCATGTCGTGATAGCAGTGCTTAAGTCATCTTTTATAGACTTCAGAGAAGAGATTCATTGTGGGATTAGAGCCTTCCTTGATATGAACATTACCTCACAACTGACGGCTTGTGCAACATGTCACTTGCTTAAGGTGAGAGAAGGAATAAAAGTACATAAAAATGCATTTGCGCCTTTCTCCAACAATAACAACCTCTGAGAGTATGCACTTCTTATTTATTTTATTACATTCTTATATACTTGAAATTCGAAGGTTAACATTTAAAATAAGAGAGGCAAAGTGAATGTATAAGAGAGTTGGTATGAGCACTTCTTTTTTTAGCTAACATGAATCTTGTACGTGATTGAACGTCACTTATACTTAAAATAAAATGATTTATGTAAGTGAATAAGTCCAATGGATGCATATTTAAAGGCATAATGTAGATGCACTTGTTTTCACAAATGATTAGACGCTTGTTTACTACAACACATTTGAACGTTGAAAATAACTCTTTTAAAAACAAGTTTCAGTTGTGAATAAATGATAACTAATAAGAGCATTGGATATAGTATCATTACCTCTTGTGCTCATATATAGTAAGTCCTGTTTCACTAAAGAGTAAACCATTAGTTCATCATAAATTTATATCTTTGTAATCATCAAAATATTGGGTATGGATGGATTGTCCAGTTACTAAACATTCGATCATCCAAACCTAACAATCTCCCATTTTTTATGATGACAAATCATTTAAATTTTGATCAAGATAAAATATAATCTTGTAGGATATCAGGCCAAATAAACTCAGTAAGATAGTGCATGATTATAAAATATCATATATATATATATATATCATAATATGTATACATATAAGAAGATTTCTTAGGAATTCCCCCTGAGTCCAACAATCTTTATGTATGTTGCACATAATAAACTTAAGATAAAACATGCAGACATATATATAACAGTAGATAATAACACACACATATGAGCACCAAACCACTTATATTATTAAGATTGCATTCAAATTTTCTATATTTCTCCCACTTTTTTCATTAACAAAAAGACATAAGGTTCAAAGAAAGAAATGATGATAGATCATCATAGTCACTCTTAAGATGATGGTGGTGGAAGTGATGTAGGACTGGAAATAGATGTTGGTTCAGGTGGAGGAGCAAGAAGAATACAAGGTTGTTGTTGAACTGGTGGCGGTGGCTGGACGACATGATTAACAATAGCTTTAGGCATGTTCATTCAAGCCTGTTCAAGATTTTGGATAAGCATTTGAGATAGATTGGTGAATTGAGAAGAGATAGCATGTTGCATACATAACTTGTATTTCTCATTCTTAATGTGTTGCTGCTCAGCATAAGCTCTTAGCTCCTTCTCTATTTCTTCACTTTGTTGTGTGATGGCCTGAGTCACAATTTATTGTGTCTCTTCCCTTTGCTTCATCATATCCTGAGTCATAATTTCTTGGAATTTGTCTTCTAAAAGAGCATTAAAGGCAGCATAGTTAAGAGAAGCAATGCCCTTTGGATTACTAGTGCTACTGGAAAATACCACTACTACATCAAGAACATCCTTTTGCACAGAGGTGGCTTCATTTGAAGGCTCCTGCTGAGTGGGCACATGTGTAGGATTTGTAGTGTGTAATAGTTCATTAGCCTTGGCAACATTGGATGCATCTGGTGAAGGAACTTGTTCAGCATTTTCTTGCAAACCACCTGAGTTATTGAGATCAACAAGCACTTCAATGACTTTAGCAATAGTCTTTTTAGCTAGTTTAGCTTGCACACCTTTTTCCCATGCTTTTTTTTTCTTGTCTAAGAGCTTTATGAACTATCATCACATGATCATCAAAGTCCCTTTCATTTATCTGAGTCAGATCACACACAATATTGTTGAAGATGATTGGGAGTGCCTTCAGTCTAGTGAGGAAATCATCTCATTATTCTTCACAAAGAAAACGCATGCATCATCGAAGTGATAGAGCTTGGTCGGACGCAGCACTTGGATGGAATCTTTGTGCTTCGCAAGATTTTTGCCAAAAAATCCAGAAATAGAAGCTTTTGTTGTATCAAACCCAACAGTTTGATTCCAAGGGGTTCTAGCATAAGAAACATCCAGTTTCCCTATGAGTTTGTTGCCTTTAAAAAGAGTCTTCCAGTCACAAAGATGGTTGACAAGCTCCACTCTTTGCTTTCTGGAGGGCACCTCTACATCAAAGTTGAGTTTGAACCCATTTTTTCTTCCCCAAGTTATAGATTGGCAACCTTGGACATGTCCTATCTCAAAGCATTTTGATATTAGTTGCCTCACTAATACATAATTTTAGGGGATAGGAATTAGCTTGGTTAGATACATACATTTGTGACAAAAGCATGCCTAAATCAAACAAATCTTCGTTATGGAGCTTCGAGTCAAGTGTTGCATGACTGACAGTTAGAAACTTTGTAATGGTGTCCACAGATGAATGTGTTTCTCCCATGCAATGGTTGGAGAATGACAACCCTTAGATGGGTCCATACTGCTTTTGGAGGAAGTGATAAGAGCACTTTCAAATGCCATGGCACTTTCGGATTTCTTTCTCCCTTTGGGTTTATCGGCTCCTTCGTTATCTAGTAGTGGACACATAGTTTGTTGAGTTCCAAAAGGTACCCAATAATGTTGCACCTTTTCCAGGTTGGGATAAACAGGTTGCATCCAGGACGGAGTGTCCAAGGAGACTATTGCATTAGAAGATCCATATAAGCTGCAAAAAGAGTATGTTGATAATCACACTGCATCCAAGGAGTGGAACATATAGTGATGAACTATCTTTGGAAAAGTTCTTGTTCTGCTCTGTGTATGATATCCTTCTTCTTACAATAGTTCTACTCATTCCTCTAAAAGAATACAACCGAAAATTTCTTCTTAAGTTTCTCTTCTTCAGATATATCTTCTTTGGGCAGAGAACTCCATGATCTCCATGAGGCCATCCACACATGTTCTTAAACTTTGAGAAGTTAATTGGAGATAGAGGTGGACGCTAATGAGGTGGTATTGGTGGATGCCGAAGAGATACATGAGAAGTAGAGACATCAACACTTATAAACTCATGAGAAGGTAAGTGCGGCGTTTGTTCATTGTTAATAACAACTTTGTTTACTCGAGTTTCTTGATTCTTCACTTTTCTTGGTACCATAGATGAAAGAACTAGATCTTTAGCACTGGACCCCTTAACAACCTTTTGCTTCTTCTGGACAACATGTACTTGTTGTTGGCCTCCATCTTTTCACTTCCTTCGGATAGGTGGAACATCACCATTAGTTTCACTCAAATTCCTCAGCTTCTGATTTGTGGTCATCTTCTCAGCTCACTTCCTTGGAATTTTCTTTGTAGGAACAGTCTTTGGATGCGTGCTTAGAATACTAGGAGGATTAGATGCAATAACTAGCTCATTTTTCTTCTTGGTTCTTTTCTCTTTTTTGAGTAGTTCTTCCTCCTTCTTTTGTTGTTGAACCTATCATTTTGTTTTCCTACTCTTGCATGATTCTATCCACCATGTTGGCAATAGCAAACTAATTCAAACTTCAAAGCATTATCTTCATCAGCTTCGACTTTGGCGACATGCTTTTGTCGTCTTCTAATAATATCCTCCTCGTTCGCTTAAGGCACTTCTTTGTGAGATATGCCCATCTTTGGCCTCATTGCTTTGATGTTAGCAAGACCAAAGCTCTACTACTTGGCTATTATTGATCCCTTGACCATGATGTTATTTTTCATTTTCTTTTCCAATTCTGAATTGAAAATTTGATAGACATCTTGCTCCTAAAGAAGTTTGTTGACTAGGATCATGTAGTAAATATCCTCATATCCACCTAGTGTCTTAGTGGTGCGAAGAATATTAATGTAGATGGTGTGAGGCATGTCAAAGGGGATGTTTTCCGTGAGATGAAATAGAACAAAACTTGTGTCATTCTAATATGGAGTCCTTGGACCCTAACTAGAGCAGGATTCTCTTGTTACAGATATTCTACCAGATTTTTTCTTCTTTACACAAGTAATTGTATACAACTTCAAAAATAACATATATCACACTAGAAAGGGGATTAAATAGTGTGTTAGATAAATACAAAAACTTTTTTGCAAAAAGATGTTTTTCATAGGAAGATATGCATAAAAGCAAGTTACTGAAGGTATCATCCAATGAATAAAAAATAGTTTTGTTGAAAACAAAAGACCATCGTCCAATGCTTGAAGAAATTATTTTCACAAAGGTTTTTCAAAAGCAAACTTGTGTGATGTAGTGTATCAAAACCAGCACAAGAGAATATGAATAAATTAGTGTTGGAGAGAAGTAGAAACACTTAGGCTTATACTGGTTCATTCAAACAAAACTATTTCCACTTCACCTTTACAAACTAGTAAAGGGTTCCACTAATCAAAGCTTGATTACAACAAGTATTTTTTCCTGCCACTCCTGACTACAATAGTATTCTCAAGGCCACTTCTAGCGCACCCTTAGACTCCCCCTGAATCTAAGACACCCAAGTATCTTCATCATAAGCATACTTCTCGCCTTTGTACCTACGACCATATTTGTCCATAGGACTTCTATTGTACCTTAATATATTCTCAAGGCATTTAGACCCTCCAACAAATTGGGCTAATGTTTACTTTAAAGTATGAATCCCCTCATGAAATTTTACAACATCTTGAGGTTGACCCTTTAAAACATCATTCTTTAAAAGCTTGTCATTTAAAACTTTCACAAACTTTTTGTGATTTTCACACTCTACCCATAGATCATGTTTACTCTTTTTTAAATCGTAATAATCATTGTGTGCCTAACATTCTCTCCAAAGATCATACCTTTCTTCATTGACATGGTCCACCTCAGTGAGGTTTTTCAGTTCCTTTTGTAAAGCCTTAATTTTGTTTTCTAAATCATTAAATTTTTCTAGTAAAGAAATTTTTCTTTGGATATCTTCTCATTCTCATGGTAGAGCTTATTCACTTTTATCTTAAGAGTTTCATAAATATTACACATTTGAATGGATTCATCCAAAGAACTATTTGCTTTAGCATCAAGGACATTTTCAATTTCGTTATGATCTTTAAACAACTTTTTGAAATCTTTTCGCAAGTTTTTGTAAGCTTTTGAAAAGAACAGTTGAGACTAATTCATGATAAGCTTGCTTCAATGATTCAAGGTCATAGAAATCTACCTTTTTGTCTTGTTCTGATTTTGATTCTTTTGTTGTTGTATTAACCATCACACATTGGTTGGCTTCCTCTTCATCTTCTTCATTAGAAGTGGTATCTCCAAGTTTTCCTAGTTGCTCACAAGACTTTTCTTATCTTTTGGCTTGAAATACTTCTTTTATCCTCTTCTATTTTGTCCTTACATACTTGAAATTCAAACATTAACATTCAAAATAAGAGAGGCAAAGTGAATGTATAAGAGAGTTGGTATGAGCACTTCTCTTTTTAGCTAACGTGAATCTAGTATGTGATTGGATGTCACTTATATTTATTATAAAATGATCTGTGTGATTGAATAAGTCCATTGGATGCGTTTTTAAAGGCACGGTGTATAGACACTGATTTTAACAAATGATTGGACGCTTGTTTACTTCAACACAATGGACGTTGAAAATAACTCTTTTAAAAAATAAGTTCAAGTTATGAATAGATGATACCTAATAAGAGCATTGGATATTGTATCATTACCATATTTGCTCATATATAATAAGTATTGTTTCACTAAAGAGTAAACCATTAGTTCATCATAAATTTATATCCTTGTAATCAGCAAAATATTGGGTATGGACGGATCGTCCAATTACCAAAATTGGACCATCCAAACCTAACACATAGATATGAGTACTTGAACGTGAAGACATATGATCTCTTTTGCTTTCTTTAGCATCAAATATAGGGTTGATCAACTCAAAGCCTATGTAACTTATATTTATAGAGTTGCGCTGATGTTGTATACGATCATCTGTTGTCTTATCTAGATATTATGTGTTTTTTGTTTGGCCTTTGAAACACGAAAAGTTTACAAGTACTTTCATAATTAAATTAATATAAGTTCTAGATGAATTAAAATAAAGTCTTTTGCTTGGGTCAGTTCCTAGTTCCTAATTCCTTGTAATAGTGATGGGTCATTACATCATTCATTTTATAATAATAAAATATGTATATATAATACATCATAAAATTATTAAATTACTTTCTCTTTTGTCAATAGTTAAAATCTTCTGTTATTATGTCTTTCAAAAATGAACTCACTTTAAAATAGTCAAACATTTTTTTCAAAAAATAATAAAAACTTGTATGGTCATATCTTTATTTAATAAAAAATTAAATTTATTAATGCATATATAGAAATTTCAAAATTTAAACACAGCAAAATTGGTATGTCAATTCTTATCAATAATACCAATCTATAAATTTTATAAGGCATTAATTGTTTACTTATAAAAAATTTAATGAAAACATTTAATTTATAAGTGAAATTGTTACAATATTTTCAATAAATGTTATTTAATAATCACAAAAGCTTACAAAAGCAAGAAAAAAAAAGTTTTCTTTGTTGTTTACTTTAGTCATAAATTAACCAAAATAATATGGGGTGGGGAAGGGAGGGGGAATAAATTTAGTATGAGAAAATAGTTTGTATAGTGTAAAGGGATTTTATATTATCATTCAATCATAAATCATCACATAAGATAAATTTATTAACTTTTACAGTTAAAAAATATAATACCCATCATGATTTTTGATTAGTTTATAGTGTAAAACTTTTTACATTGACGGTGCATAAAAATAAAACCAATTTAGTATTAAATGTGTTTCATTAATCACCAAAACCTATAGGATGACTTTTAACATAACCAGTTTCTATGTATCTAAGTACTATGAGCTTGGGCTCGCATATCTCCATCGATTATAAATCCAATAGAGACCCACATATATTCAAGTGTTGGTATCAAGAATTGATAGACCTCAAAATTTGAGAAAATCTAGTTGTGTTTTCAAAGGTTATGGAGAATGGAGATTCCTCGTTTGCGAAATCAAGTTCAGGTAAGCATTTACAAAAAAAATGCATATACACACATAAAGATGAGTTTTCTTTTGTTTAGACACATCTTTAAAAGCTTACATGACTCATACCCATGTCAATTGGTTTCTAACATTTTCAACCAAGATACATGTTTTGTGTTTGAAAATTTCTTTTTGAGTTGGCTTTCCACTATTGATATACATAGTTTTGATACACACACAACACAACACATGCATGTATTTGTTATTGCACATCTACTTATTTTCTAGAACAATTGCATTTGCAAGTTACAATGTTACCTAAATTGTAACTTGTTAAAATACCCTCTTGGACCCCCCCTCCCACCCCCAAGTATCAAAATTGTGTGATTTTTGTCCCTTGGATTTCAATTGTACCAATTGGATCCTCCAATTATTGTAAATGTGTGATTTTAGTTCCCCTTAGGTTCTACTTGAGCCAATTGGGTCCCTCGATATCAAAATTGTGTGATTTAAATTCCTATATATATATATATATATATATATATATATATATATATATATATATATATATATATATATATATATATTAACAAAAACTGATGTTGGTCTATTAAATGGAGGGACTAAAATTCACAAAATTTCAATAACTAGGATCTAATTGATATAATTGAAACATGGGGACTAAAATTGCACAATTTGATACATAAGGGACCACAAGTGCAATTAAGCCAAAAGGAAAATTCATTTTTTTTAAAAAAAAAGTCATTTTTTATTTTATAAAAACATAAGGTGCTTAATTTCTTAAAAAAATTGAAAAGTATTTGGTCTAATTTAATAAAAAGAGAAAATAAAAAAAATACTAAATTAAATGCTAGCAACGTATCCGATACACAAATTAATTACTATTAGCGTATCTGATGCACAAATCAAATACTAGTGGCATATAAGATATTTTGAGTAGAAATAACCAAGGGCAAAAGGGGAATGCCAATAAAAAACAAACCCTAAAAAGTGTGTCCTCCTCTGTTAAACTATTTGGCTTAGCCTCTCTATCCAAATCCCTTGGCTATTGTTCATCTACCTTACCATCATCTAGACCATCCCCCTTACCCATCCACATAAACACCCATCACCCACACACATGATATCCCCAACACCATGATGTTCTTCATCGAACCAACATCAAATCATGAAACGACAAGCCTATTTGTCACCCTTTTTCTCCATTGCCCACCTCACCATTTTCAACTCCCTTTTACTACACAAATTTCCTAACATGCTTGAAGGATTTTTTTGAGATAGATGGAAGCTTTTTATGAGTGAGGTAGATGGAGTGGTAATGTTGGTAGATAGATCATGAGAGAGGGTAAAATAGGGGAAAAGGAAGAAGAGGGTAGACAATGACGAGGGAAGACGCAAAAGAAGGTGAACAAGAGGCGAAGGATCAACACAAGGATGAGAAAGGGGGAGAGTGATAAAGGGAAGGATCGATGAGAAAGCATAAAGAGAAAAGGGAGGATGGCGACATGAGAGAGGTAAGAGAAAAAATTTAAAACTTTTTCAAATCTCTCCTTTTAATTGATTAATTAAAATTATTATATATAATCATTTATTCTTATTTAGGTATTACTGAGAAAAGGAAAAGGGGATGTGAAAAGTGATGAGAATGAGAGAAATGGAAGGATCATCATGAGAGAAGGGATCGTAGAAGAAAGGGAAAGGTGATAGTAATAAGGGAGTAGTGAGAAAAATGAGGTGTATTTTTCAAATTTATCATTTTAATCTCAATTGTTTAATTAAAAATTTTATATCTTTTTTGTAAATAAAAAATTATATCTAACTATTTGTGACTAACTAAGTATTAATACAACATTTTTCACTTGTGCATTAAACATTTCTTTACATACCACTTGATTATACAGTTTTTGCATTATTATTTTTTTAACCATAGTTCTTTTTTGTGCAAAGATTTTTTTATCATTTAACATGTGGTAGTTATGTATAGAATGGCTAATTTGTTTGTCCATATCCAACATTTTCTATATTGATCTTTAGACTTTTGTGTTGAAATTGATGGGATGAGTGTTTTGTCAATGTCATGTACAATGTTCCATGTTGTATTATTACATGTCGCCATATATGTATACTTACTATCATATTTATGTCCCTCTTGATTTGTACAATTTTTTTTATACAAGGATCGAATTGAGGTTAGAACCTATGATCTTATGCATACTACACAGTAATTGGTGCCATGATAGGTCTAACAATAATCACTAAGATAAGTTCTAATACCATCTTAGAATTTGGATTTGGCCTAATTTGATCCCAAAAGTTATCTCAAAAGGTGAGGATTATCCTCCACTTATATACTTTATTTGGGATATATCACTAGCTGATGTGTAATCTCCAACAAGGTCTATGTGTATGAAAAGCATATTTTTGAAAGATGGACTCCTTAAATAAATTACCCTCAAGAGATTATTCTCTACCTATCAACTAAGATACGCTTAGTTAACCAAAAAAAGGCAAGCCATACACAGAAGAAGAAAAGAATAAAGACAAATCCTTCTCCCCACTTGTTTGATACAAATTTTTCTTTTTCCCTCTTTGTTTGATGCAAAGTTGTTATACTTCAATATATAAATTCTTAAAGTATTGCATAATGAAATTCATTCTTTGGTACGTTCAGGTTCCATAATCCCTTATCAACAAAAAAGCACCTATGCAAACATGGCAATTTCACTGCCAATCAACTCAAATAACGGTGATCGAGTTCCTAATTTGGTTTTGCGAGATAAAAGCAAGATGCCAATTACAAATATGATGAAAATCATGAGTCAGATTCTTCTAAATAATGTACAAGTTTCATATGATACCATGGATATGATTCAACAAAGTGCTACAAAGTACATAAACTTTGTAACTAGAAAAGCCAAGGATCGATGCCAAAGTGAGTGTAGAAAGATTATGAATGCAGAGGACCTATTATGGGCTATAGAGGAATTGGGCTTTAATGACTACGTTGAGCCTCTCACTACTTTCATCCAACGCTATCGTAACATTGAAGGAGTTGATCTCTTCACTACCCATAAGGAGCCAATTTCTCACATTGAAAACCATGGGCCTAGTCTTGGGCCTGAGCCTAACCTTATGTCCACTTTGGAGATGCTTCATCCTCCACAACCACCACAAGTTAATTCTTCTCAGCCAAAATTTTCCATCATCCCAAACACAAATCTGGAAATGCTTTACCCAAATGAAATGAGTTCTACCAAAATACATTTGGTGTTGGTTGTTCAAATGATGTTTTCAACAACATTGATGTTTCTACTTTCTTCAATCATGATCAACATTGAGATGATAATAGAAGAAATTCAACTGCAATTAACAATTATGGCAATGGACTATGATATAGGCAATAAGTAGTAAAAGAATATATGCCTATGCTTGTCATAACTTCCCTATCTATGATTTAAAACATAGAAGAAAGGGACAAAATAAATGGGATAATGTTTTCTTGCTTTTTGATGTTTGTGTGAATCATTGCAATTTTATGAGATTCACAAGAATAAATTTTCTATATATGTTTCTAAACATAAAAATTAATAGTAGTTGAATTGTCATTTTCATTGTTCAATTATAGATAAAATTATTTGCTTTTTGTGAGAAAAATACATAGTTAAAGTTTGTTTCATCAATCAGATTGTATTTGATACGATTTTGCTCAAATTCTTGTCTTATATTATGATTCTACCTTGTTAGTAGTAGAATTGAAAATAAAAGGATAAAATGTTTAAAGTTATAACATGGAAAAATTAGAAGTCAAACTTTATTAGCTAACTTGAGTGGTGTTATGGATGTACACAAATTAGCCATGAGTAGTTAAGTGAGCAATTCATGTACCATATTTTACAAAGTTCTTCAAAAAGAAAATCTTTTGCAAAGTTCATCACTGGGTAACAAAGTATTTGTGTTGTGGTTTAATAAATTCATTTTATTCATAAAAAAATTATCCAAATTAAATGTAAAATAAAATGCAGTTCCATTTTAATGTAATATTAAATTCAAAAGTAATTAAAGTTGACTTTTTACAATTCAGATTTAATTGATTTGACTATTTATTTATTTATTTATTTATTAAGTTTTTTAAAATTATTTTTTATTTCACATTAACAAAAATAAATCTATATAGTATAGGATCTAATGGATCTAATACTCTTTTTGTTCCTTTTTAAGCATTGATTTTTAGAATAACTATGTTTTTATTCATTATTATTTTCAAAGCTCAAGATAATATTAACTTTTTGTCAATTATATTTATACTTCTCACTTAATTTTAAGTTAATTTATACATTTATCAAGAATTTCAAAATAAAGACAAGTATTGTGCTTTTATTATGGAGTAGAAATGAAAAATAGTTGTAATAAAACACAAAACTTGATAACTATTTTAGAATGAGTGCAAAAATTTATTATGTATCTTGATTCATGTATAAAAATCTTAAAATACATTTAAAGAGGAAAGGAATAAAGAGAGTAACTGAGTGAAAAATAATCAATCCTTGAAAATATTTACATAAGTATAATCAATGGAGTAACAATAAACTACATGTGATCATAACTACATTAAAAATCTTGTGAAAAGAAGTCCATTTGAAATAATACATAGTCTATTAATCATGAATTTTCTATGTTATAAACTCATAATTTAATATAACTAAAAAGAAAAAGAATCACATACTATTAGTGAAGTGGATCAAAAGGTTACTAGAAGGGGTTGAATACTAACACTTAACCAACTATAACTTTTACAGCAAAAGAACATGCAGCTTCTAAAGTTATGATATATCTGAGTACCAATTTCAAGAAGTTTCGTTGAGAGCGATCATCATCCTTTTATAGTATTTTGTATACAATATATTTTCAATTATAATCATCCTTTTATAGTATTTTATGTATACTACTTCAGAAGCTACTCATAAATGTCAAACTCGGGGTAGGTAGAATATGGTTTATACATTTAAGAAAGATGAGTAGGTGTATGCTTCTGAATATGTACAACTTATTTGAGCTAGCTTAAATATAAGTTTATATCAAAGATATAACCATTTAAAACCAAGTTTCTCAAATAAAAGCACACAAAGGAATTATCCTAGTTCAACCCACATGGGCTATGTCTAGTCCCTACAACAGTAGGCTTTCCACCAATACAAGAATCAACTAGGTATTCATTTTTTTCCTGAAGCCTCCCCAAGCTCCTACAGCACAATATTCTCTAAATCTCTGTAGGCTCCACCAAGTATTCTTTCAACAAACCTCTCCAAGATTAACCTTAGTATTTTCTAAGTCTTTGCAAGCTATCTACCCAAGTATTCTTGTGAAAAGTCTTTCTAGACTTTGAAGCCTTAGTAGCAACTACTACTTAACCCCCACAACAACAAGTTGTGGTCACTTTCAACCTTCAAAAGCAGCAATCTCCTTATTTCCCTTCTATGGTTCCCTATCTTAAATTGGTTCTGTTTAGACATGTACCCAATGCATTTCATAGAAAAAGAAAAAAAAACTTATTAGTAAGCATCCCCTACGAAGATGTTTACATCTCTATAGCTAGATAGATTTGGCTATATGTAACACCCTAATCTCTAAGACTATATTTATGCCTTAATTATTTTTAATTATTTATTTTATAAATGTGTTAATCAATATTAATCTTTGCAATCATGAAAAGTTGAGAAGACATGAATTGGAATCTTAGTGAATTTTAAACCTAAACGATATTACTTACTAAATAAAATGTTTCATCCATATTTTGGGACAAAAAGCATAAGGCAATTTCACTTAGAGGCATACTTCCTTTAACTGATTAAAATGGGATAAAAGAAATTATCTACATCTGATTTACAGAAAATATAGATATGAATAAATGTGTATATACACATTGTATTGAGTTTTTAACATAAAGAAATACATCTGAGTACATACACAACCCAAGTTACCAAAATACCTCTAAAGAAAACTTGATAACTAAAAGGTAAATACAAAAGTCTTCAACCTAGGCGTACACATACAAATACATAAAAGGGAACACCTAGTCACAGAGCAGTCACCAATAAAACCTAATCCTACGAAGGAAGTGTACAAAAGGTGATGTCATAGGTCAGTAGTCAAAAGGATCCTAACAATCAGATATCTCAAAAGATATGTCATACATATCCCCCTCATGGACCTCTTCGGAATCCTCCTCACTGCTCTCCTCGACCAAGCAACCAATTCCCTGAAACCCATCCACTGGTTGTCACGCCACTACTAATTATCACCCGATCAAGTGTTTCCCAATCTTTTCCAGCAATAACCTCCTTGTACACTGGTTGTGTCCACCATCTAGTCCTAAAGAGAAGAATAAGGTTGAGTCATATTGCATCGCCAAACACAAACAATCTACTCACCATGATGGTGTGGTTATCTACTGATTCTCACTCCCACCCAAATCGTTTTATTACTAACACTATAATTAATTCTCACTGGCCAGTTGCCACTGGAACTCCTAGAATTCAAAGGTCTTACACATTTAAGGGGTGGATGATAGTTGAGAGTACACATTTAACCATGGTACAATGACGGCTCTCACCAACTGAGGATGGCTTATATTTTTGTCAGGGTTACCAAGTCATCTATGTGAACTATCGTCATGACTTAAAGTCGCTCCCTCCAAGGTTATACAACCTTAAGATCATCTCCCAAGTACCAATTTGTGGTTATCCATTACTTTGAGGACTAACTCCTCAACAATTATTCTCAACAAAAGCATATTTTGTTTGTCACAAAGGGGTTTCACTACTTTTGGTATCGGATGGCGATGAAGTAGCACATGAGCTTAAGACATAGCTTTTTATGATGTAGCTCCATGTGGAGCTTGTAGGCCTTGGATCTTCTTCATCAATGGAGTCCTTTTCTTCTTGAAGATCAATGTCAGTGGAATGGATAAGAAGAAAGATGATTGGAGACGTCACTTCAAGGAGAAGATGAGTCAAGAACAAGCTCACCACCATAGGAAGCCATGGATAAAAGCTTGAAGGTAGAAGATGAGTGGAGGAAGAAGGAGCACGGAATTTTATGCCTCAAATGAGGTCTGAAATTTGAAGTGTAATTCGCAAATGATCAAAGTTGAAGAAATGCACACACATAAACTCTATTTATAGCCTAAGTGTCACACAAAATTGGAGGGAATATTCAAATTTCACTTGAATTTGAAATTGAATTTCTGGAGCCAAATTGTGGAGCCAAAATTTCACTAATTATAATTAGTGAATTTTAGCTATGGTTCAGCCCACTAATCCAAGATCAAGTCCAAGATTCTTCACTAAATGTGCTTAGGTGTCATGAGGCATGTAAAGCATGAAGGACATGCACAAAGTGTGACTATATGATGTAGTAATGGAGTGTAGCAAGCAAATGCTCACCTCCCCCTCTAAAATTTAATTGGATTAGGCTTCTCCCAATTCAATCAAATTTATTTCCCAACACACACATCAAATATTCACTTAATGCATGTGAAATTACAAAACTACCCCTGATACAAAAACTAGTTTAGGTGCTCTAAAATACAAGGGCTGAAAAATCCTACATTTCTAGGGTACCCTACCTACATTATGGATCCCTAAATAAAATGCTCAAAAATAATGAAACCTTAATTTAATATGTGCAAAGATAAGTGGGCTCATAATTAGCCCATGGCCCAAAATCTACCCTAAGGCTCATGAGAACCCTAGGGTCTTCTCTTGCATCTTTGGCCCAATCTTCTTGGAGCCTTCTATCCAATTCCCTTGAGGGGTAGGATTGCATCATTTTAGTTCTATAATTATATTTTTTGTAGTCATTCAACCTCCACTTCAAAATCATCAACATCTTCATAGTCAAAATGCCCCACGTGACTCTCTTTATCTTGTGTGTTTTGCATTCCACACATACTCCCACGTGCCTTGCCCTTTAAAATTTGAAGATAACCTCTTTAATCTTTCTAATATACATGGTTCAAAAGATAATTGTGTCTATCTCAAGGATAAATCATCACATATATATAATGGTAAAGAAAAACTTACACAGTTGAGAAAAGTGAAGTACCACCAGTCTCAAATTCCAGAATAAAAAGGTCAACTTGAAGGCCACAGATGACCTGGAATTACAAGTTATATTTTTTCAAGCCCCACATGACAGTTTTTGAATTTTGTGTCTACTTTTATTTAAGATAAATTTAACAAAAATTCAACAATTAGAGTTTCTAAATCCCTTGCAATAGTGGCAATTGCTCAGTAGTAAAACCTAAAATAGCCATTGCCTCTTCTTGTTTGGTTTTAAAATTTCATAGTATAAATTTGTTTTAAATTTTGATAAAATTTGGGCAGATTCTCCTTTCTATTTGGATCTCTCCCAAAGAATTTAGAAGTCAAAAAGAAGAAAAATGAATATGCAAACATGCTTAAACAGACAACAAACATGGAACATAGAATATTCACAACAAGGGTTTTCACCCAACAAAAGTCAACATGCAATTACATGGTTAAGATCGCTCAATCCATTTAGTTTAAGTCCACAAGGAAAAACCCCCCTTGGAATAACAAATATCACACTAGAAGGGGGTTGAATAGTGTGTTAGATAAAACCTAAAGCTATATGGTTTCGCAACCAAATATGTTAAAACACTGGACTTAGAGTGTATTGCCCAATGAATGCAAAAACAACTTGTTTACAACAAAACAAGGACTATCGTCCAATGCTAGTAAAACAAAAAATTTCACAAAGGTTTTTAAGTTCAGACTTGTGTGACAAGTGTATCAAAACAAGCACAAAAGAATACTAATCAAATAGCTTTGGATGAAAGTAGAAACACATAAGTTTATATTGGTTCATTCAAATAAAGTTATGTTCAGTTCTTCTTTATAAACTAGTAAAAGGTTCCACTAATCAAAACTTGACTACAACTATCCTACCACTCTTGGATACAATAATATTCTCTAGGCCACCTCTATCACACCCCTTAGGCTCCCCTTGAATTTAAAAACACTCAAGTATTTTTTTAACACTAAGCCACTCTTGGCTTTCACAAACAACAAAATGTTTGAATGAATCACAGATTCAAATCACTCAATAGAGTGGATATACACTTAAGCTTGAATACAATGAAATAACTTTTTTATGCAAAGAATGAACAACTTAAGCACAATAATGTATCGTCCACTGATATAACATAATATCACTTCAAATGATCTTACTCATTTTTCTCTTCATTTTATATCTTGAATAACACAGGTTTAGTTGTCTTTTATAGACTTCAGTGAAGAGATTCATTATGGAATTAGCGCTTGACTTGATATGATTGTTGTCTCACAGCTGGAGGCATTTTCACGTGTTATGTTCTTGTGGAGAGAGAAGGAATAATAGTATAGACAACACAATGTGCTCCTTCCTCTGCAATGCTAATGACATGGAAGAATATTCCTTCAGATTTATTCTATTCTCTTTTATTCTATCCTTTCTTACTCAAAATTCAAACGTTAGCAATTTAAAATAAGATAGGAAAAAGGAATTTACTAAAGATGAGTTTGTGCACTTACCTTTGTAGCAAACATGAATCTAGTACATGTTTAGACGCCACTTATACTTAATATAAAATAGTCTGTGTAAGTGAATGAGTCCATTGGACACGAATAAAAGAAGACAGTGTAAATACACTGGTTTTCACAACTAATTGGACACTTGTTTGGAACAATGCGTTGGGCAATGAATATAACACTTAAAAAAATGTTTTTATGAGTGAATGGATGACAACTAGTAAAAAGCATAGAGTAAAGGATTGTTACCATATGCGTTCATATATAGTGATTCTTGTTCACTAAAGAATAAATCATTAATCCATCAATAATTTATATCTTTATAATCATAAAACTTAGGGTGTGGAGGAATCGTCCAGTCATGACAAAGAGGGCAAACAAGACTTAACACCCTTACCAAGATGAGTCTCTCAAAGAGAGAATGAAGAAAAGAGGTGATGGAGTAGAAAGCTTGATTCTAGCAAGATGGTGAGCAAACTCCTCATTCCTCCTTCTATGTCTCGACCAGCACTTCCATGGGAGAGGGAATGGCTTCTCCAAAACTCTCTCTAAGTGTACTTAGTGTCTACTTGTGTGAGAAGTTGCCAAATAAGAGAGATGGATGAGGGTTGTGTGTGGTGTGTTTAGGGTAGGTTAGTGAAGTCCATTTGTCACATTAGTTTGGTGCACAAGTTAGGTGTTAATCTAGGTGTCGAGTAATTAGAGGTCTTAGGGTTTAGGGTTTTAGTAGTTAGGGTTTAGGGTTTTAGGTACACTAGTTTATAGTGTAATTTTACATTATGTAATTATAGCGCAATGAAATTAAATTTCACGAAACTAGTAAGTTAAAATCTAGACTAGTTGATTAATTAAATTTCATTGGTAAAAATTATTCAAGGATAAGATTACCTGAGTACTAAATTATTAAAAAAAAGTAGAACTTAAGTAAATTAAATTAACTTAGAATCAATGAATTAATTAACACACTAAAATTGATATTTGAATCAAACCTTATAGACAATCAATCACAAACAAATTAGTCACTTATTATATTTAATTATTTAACCCACATTTTTTTCCTGTTAGAATTAATTGAATAAATTTGAATTAAATCCTAATTAAATTACTTATGTATCTATTTAGAGGGTCATAAATTTTTGGGTGTTACACTATACAAATCGAGAAAGCATAGGCTAAGGAAGTCTAAAATCAGGAAGTTGATGAGGCTTCTAACCTATGTTCTCTCTAAGTTGTTTTCCTTCCTAGCAAGGAACTCCAATTGCACTCTAATGTCCTTGTATAGACTTTCTTGAAGATGACAATTGCACCTTGTCTTGGAGACCAATGATATCCATTACTCCTAAACTTAAGAGACTTGGAGGCGAAGGAGATCCATTGTGAGTTGTCTCTGTCACACAGTTGGTTCCTCCTCCTTCCATAGCCGAAACATCTTGAACACAAATTCAATTTTTGAATGTTGTTCGTTGGTGCCTGTTGTTGGTTCAGAACTTATGACTTCTCTTTTTCTCCAGCTTAGTCATGAGGTTGCTACTTCTTTAGAAAAGTAAGTTTTCTACAGATTGGTGTTGATTCTTTTATGATTGTTGAAAACTATGGAGTCTTCTTTTCTTTTTCATGGTTGCCTTGATAAAGTAGGGCCCAACTTTTTCTTCCTCGAAGCAATGCATCAGTACACTATTGCATGGTATTGACTGTTATAGCTCACTTGCTTCTCAATTGTGTAAACATGTTGCCTTCACTTGTTGACTTAGCAATGCATCATCTAATGATTCTTAAGTCATGCGTAACTTTTGATATCTAGCCCTTGACTTAAACTATCCCCAGTATCATGCTTCCAATCGTATACAGCTTTTGATATCTACACTTTGCCATAGAAAACATGGTTGTCATTCTGCTTTTGATTTCCTACTTCTGAAGTTGGACGTGTTTCAAAATTGAGAAACCAAGGTCGTAGGAAAATGTTTCACACCTTCTTCTCCATACTTCTTGATAAGTCATGTTTTCTTTGAAAGCAATTTAAGGCAAACCATCTATAGCAAAAAAGTCTAACACGCTTAAAACATTCTTCTCATAAGGGGTTATGCCTTAACAATCAACATATCATTTATTAAAATTAATTAAGTCACGATTGTAAGGGTCACAAGTGCCATTTGAAATAGGTCATGAATTTATTCCAAGAATATGGCCTTGCCTCATGTCAATTCATTAGCCTTAAGAAGAGTTGTTTCTTTGCGAGCACATTGATGACATCAAGGATTGTTGAGGTCAAGGAGATTATGGGCTATAATATGGGATTTTTTCCTTTTTGCTATCTTGGTGTTCGAATTTTCCAAGGTTGTCCTAAGAAGGAACACTTCCAACCGATTGTTGATAAGATTATGCTTAAGTTAGCAAAGTGGAAAGGTGCCTTGTTGTCCATCATAGGTCATATGGAACTTATTGTTGAGTCTATTATTCAAGGTATGCTCATTTTCTCATTTCATATTTATGCCTGACCTATAATGGTGCTAAAAACTTTAGATAAATGGATTCATAATTTTATTTGGAGAGGTGACATTTACTCGAGGAAGTTGGTCACTGTTGTGTGGGCCACAGTTGGTCACTTGATACATATTTTATAAATCTTAAAATTTTGAAAATGAAAATAGAAAATGAAAACAAGAAATAAACACTCAAATCAAACACCACCTTAGAACCTCCTACGATAATTCTTCTATTTGGCCTGGAGTTCATTTTTTCTTTTTAGTCATCGAGGAAAACTTGAAGTGGTTAGTGGGTGATGGACAACACACCAATTTTTGGGTTGATAAATGGTTGGATCAATCTCTTGCAGACCAACTCAATTTGTTTGATCTTTAACACTTATAGCAAGCTAAGGTGTCTGATTTCATCATAGACCAACAGTGGGTGATTCCTTTTGTTTTCAGCAATCTATTCCCAAATATAATTCCTAATATTTGTGTTCTTCCTCTCCCATCCCTGCATATTAAGGATCGTAGGATTTGGTGTCATACTAGCTCAGGGGAGTTGTCCTTTAAAGAAACTTTTCAATTCCTTCAACCTACAAAATATACTTTTCTTTGTTGGTGTAAACTTATTTGGCATACTTTCATTCCTCAATCTTGGCCCTTTCTTTTTCAGAGATGGGTCAATGACAAATTGCTCACACATGAACATTTGAAAAATAGAGGTTGTGTGGTTGTCTCTGGATGCCATCATTGTGGCTCAAGTGAGGAGACAACACAGCACCTGCAAAACAAAGGACTCTAACGCTCAAGTAAGTATATGAGTTAGGAGAATAAGCAAAAATGTATAACAGGGTATGCAAGCAGGTGTGTGTAGTGTGCTCGAGAGATGTGTTAAGGGTTCGATGGAACCTGGTATTTATAGGAGTGGAGTGGAGTTACAGGTCCTTGTTTTTAGGTGTTGTTATAGCCTTTGTAGATAATTATTGGCTTGTAGATAATAGTCAGTAGCTTATAGATAATATTAGAGATAATATGTAGCTTAGAGATAAAAGCTAATAGATAATTGTACCTTATAGATCATGTGTGGCTTTATATATAATTAACTACCTACCAAGGGATAAAGATGTTGCAATATATTCAAATAATAAGAGGTTAGAGATAACCTGTCAGTTAGGAAGCCCAACTACTAAGGGTCGGACATCCGTGCTCCTGTCCCAGGACTGACCTAGAGGGTTGACATGTGTCTCAGAGTGCCATATAAGATGTCACATGTATTTTGTGGACCCTGGATAATACAAGTTGGATATCACATCTCCACAGACCATCTTGCAGACTTGTGCTAGTGCTCATAGCAAGCAAGTGTTGGATGTGCCTATTTCAGCAATCATTCATTTGGTATGGTTCCTTAGGATCAGTTGAAATCAATCTAGATTTCAAAATGGTCTTATTGCCAAGTCAAGCATTTTCAATTGAGTTGTTGTTGCAGTGGCATTGTCTGTGAATATCTCTATGAGTGAATTTACTATCCTCAAGAATTTCAAAGTTATGGTTCATCCTAGAACTGGGCCAGTTATTAAATAGGTACTTTGGTGTCCCCCTATTTGCGGTTGGATCAAGAGCAACATGGATGGTGTTGCTTGAGGTTCTGATCGACTTGCAACATGTGGCAGTATCTTCAGGGACTCTCGTGGAAGTATATTAGGTTGCTTCTCACTAAACCTACATGTTAGTAGGACTTTATGTGCTAAATGCATTGGTGCTAGGAACACCATTGAGATTGCACATAGACGTGGCTGGAATAAGTTATGGCTTAAATGTGACTCAAGCCTTGTTGAGTTGATGATGCTTTCAAGTTTGTAGCAATTGTTCCTTGGCATCTGAGTGTTCATTGGCGTAATTGACTATTATTGACACACGATATGCAATTTGTGGTATCTCATGTGTATCAAGAAGATAATGGTTGCGTAGATAAATTGGCTGATCATGGACTTCAGATACCTGGTTTTATATGTTGGGATCTTATCCCTAATTTTCTTCGATATGTATTTTTTCAAGATAGGAGTAGTCTTCCTAGTTATATGTTCCTTTGATTGTATTCATGAGACTTTTTCTTTCCTTTTGTGAACTATTTGTATTTGGTTATTGGTTTTTTTAATAATATTTGAGCATGTAGCATGTGATTGATAGTCACTTTGGTGCCAATCTAGTTGAAATTATTGTTGCTATTATGATATTGAAACATGTTCCTTTAAAAAAAAGTCGTAACTTAGGTTAGGATGATGAGATTTTATATATACATATATAAGATAAATTAATATAAGTATAACGTGCGATTTAGTTTAGTTTTCATGATAAAATAAAAAGTCAAACAAAATGATAAAAAAGAGAGAGATTTTTCATTTTTTTATTTGACTAGTTTAAAAAAAAAAATTAAAATGTTTAACAATTTAAAATGATTTGATTTGGTTTTGAACACTTGCACGTAATTAATGAGAACAAAAAACAATCTTTATTGTTCTCCTTATATTAAAAATAAAAAAAACTTTTTAACATGTGCATGCATACACAATGTAGAAAAAATCCTTATAAAAAATAATGAAACGCAATATAAAGATATACTTGTAATGAATTTATATATATATGTGTGTGTGTGTATGTATAAACTATTAGGATATAAAGTGTAAGAATATTAATACTTATAATATAATTAATAAAAATCATAATATTAACAAGTTTAAAATGATATTTCATAGCATGCTTTGACATTAAAATTTATAGCACAACCTTTAAAATTTAATAAGTGATAATGAGATTTTATTTCACAATTTATTTGGCTGTTTATAATTCTAAGTAAATATCTTAGTAATATCTTAGAATAATTGCTTTCAAGTTTCAACATTGATAATTAAGTAAATATAAATATTTATAACTATATAGTTTATATTAACTTTTAATATTTAAATTTTATTTTATATTTCATTGAATCTATTTTTCATATAATACATTTATGTTGAAAGTAAACAAGTCCATAGAAGGAAATTTTATGTTGTGGGGTGTTGCAACTTTTTTATTTTTTTCAAAATTACTAGAATGGGTACAATTTGAATTAACTATGGGAATGGCTAAGTTCTAAATGAAAACATGAGTTTGCATATTTGGTTTGGTCTTTGTAATGAAGAAATTGTACATATATTGATAATTTTGTTATTTAGATTTATTTTACATAATTAAATTTAAATCGTGCTTATATTGATGAGTTCATTTTTTTAATATTAAAGTAAAATCATCCTTAAAGTGACAATTTTAGCTATCTTTTTTTAAAAACATCATAAATTTATAATGGATTTTTATTTTAGCAAAAAGTTATAAATAATTAAGGAACTTTTGAATTTAAAAATATATAAGAAAAATAATATGTTAATAATATTTTTAAATGAGAAAAATTTAATACAACTTAAATAGTGTACATGTGCTAATTAAGCATGAAAAGAAGATAAAATATTACAAGATATTTTACATATTTCATTACCTATATGAACAATTACCTTTATGATCTCCTTCATTGCGACAAATTGAATATTTCTTAGGCTTATTTGGAACTAGTTCATCCGTTTCATTATGTATGTGACCGATATTTGATCTTCCTTATTGTTTTCAAAACATTTTAGGGTCAGGAACAAATTTTGGACTCGTATATTGAGACCAATAGTCTTTATTTCCAGGGGAGCCAAACTAAAGTTCATAAGCCTTGTAAACGTTTTCCAACTTGTACACAGGGTCAACAAACATGTCGATTCGAAAATAGCAAGAGGAACATGCAGCAATAACATGAGAACAAGAAAGTCGCAGTGCCTAAAATTCTCCATAGTCACACCACCATTCATTCAATTTAATAGTATAGGTCATTGCTTGTTGGCCTACGTTGAGATTTGCTAGCTCTTGCACCTCAAATTCACATGTTTCTCAACTGTACCTTTGCACATAATGCATCCCAGCATGACATTGATTTTCTTGCAACATAACAACTACCTCTTCAGGGTAGTTGTGTCTTGCCCGTAACATGCATCGTGCGTGCATCCCTTTTTCAACAAACAACAGATTTATTCTTTCAAATATTGAATTCACCAAGGCACATATAGGCAAGGCTCGTGCTCCTTTTAAAATAGAATTCATGCACTTAGAGAGATTGGTTGTTATATGCCCATATCTCTTGCCACCATCATAGGCTTAAGTTCATTTTTCCAATGGAATGTTTTCTAACCATTCCACTGCTTGTTGAAACTCCCTTTTCATAGCAGACAATTTTGCTTTGAGTCTTGGTAGCTTTATTTTGTATCCTACGACAAAAACATGATATCAATTGAGTAAATAAGTAGGTCATTAAAATAAATATATACATAGTAAACAACAAAAACATTTACCCATATTAATGACTTGTCTTATCAGGTCATCATTATGAAACCTTTTGTTAAAGTTTGAAGCAATACGCCAAATGTAGTACACTAATTTTAAACCTGATGAAGAACAGAGATACATACATTTCATTTTCCATACGGGGAAACTACAATAACCTTAGAAGATGTAGCTTTGCGTGCAACTTGGTCTGGCAATAGATGGAGAGGCTCTAACTAGTGTCAGTAGTGGTGATTTGGTTCCTTTTGGTGAACCTTTATTAAGTTCCATTCCTTTCACAGGTTGTACAACAAGGAATACAATCAAATTATTATGGTTGAATAATGTGTTTCAACAACTTCTTAATGATGCCAACAAAGTTGTTATTTCACAACATGCATGAGCTTCCATAATGAGGCTGATAGGAGGATATTTTGTGCCACATACACCAGGCTCTAGAGTTCATTTGATATATTTATAACTCTTGCATGCCTTAACAACTATAAAAAACTACAATCATGATTCAGTTGTATTGGCTTATCTTTATAGGGCTTTAGATAATGGGGTTGACTTTAAGTAAGAAAACATTGGAGGATGCATGTTGCTTCTCTAATCATGGATGTGGGAACGAATCAAATGCATTTCTCCACACATAGAAGAATACACCAATGAAGAGGCTCATGTAGGACCCTCCCTTTTGCGCGTATGTATGTAAAGTTGTATCTCTATGATTGATTTTTTTTATAGAAACTTAAATCATGTCATTATTAGTGTAACAAATGAACTATTTTCTTTGATAGGTGGTCTCGCCCCATGCAAAAAACCACCACTCGCACCGATGCAGTACATCTCATACATCATATGTTTGATTGATTGTGACCAAAGGAGGTTATTTGATTAATAACAATTATGTTGAATAACATTAATCATCATTATGCACGCTGATGTAATTTTTATTGTAGTTTTTATGGACTCTTTATCACAAACATACAATAAGCCAATTAATAAATGTTGGTCTTTCTCCCGTTGCTTGTGTTGTCGTACCTCTCATATGTTTCGCAACCATGGAGTTTCATCAAACAGATCAGGTCATAAGACAATTTGGCTATTGCCAAACTATTCCACCTAGCCCATTAAATCTGGATCAACTTAACAAAGAAGATATGAGAGGAAGAACAGACAGATTGATCCCAATATCACCAAAGGTGGATTGCTATGTGGAATGATCATCACAATTGTATAGTTCAAGGTCAACAATATGATGAACATGGACATTTGCATGAAAATTCAAAATACACGCAATGATATATTCTAAGAACTATACGATACATATCACCTCATGAGTCACCACCTATAGAGGAAGTAAGTATACATATATCTGATAAATAATATTTTTATTAATACTCAAATATTATCTCTAATTATTCGTTCTTTTTCCAACATGATGAACCACAACCAGAACTCAATTTTCCACAACCCACGACACATTGTAGTTATCAACCTATCGGATTTTCAAGATATATGTCCCCACCATCAATAATCTATTAATCAATTAAGTTATATGCCCTAACATCAACAATTTGTTGGCCAGTCTACTTATCAACAACATGACTTCTACAGGAATAGGCCCAATCGTGATCAACAAACTTTTCAACCAATAGGGTTCTCAACATATACCTCTCAATTCTCATTTCATCAAGTTCCTTATACTTCTGGTATTTTTGCTAGCCAATCAAATATGTTTGTCACTTATTCCATGACACCACCGTTTGCATACAACTCAACACCGTCAATGAATTGTTATCGTCCCACAATGCTTACTCAGACGAGAAACAATGCTGATGACAATGACGATAACAACAATGATGGTAGAAGTTTTGGTGTTTGTGAGGACTATGATTCTCAAAATGATGATGATGATGATGATTGTGATGATGGTGTTCATCACGCACATGTGTCCTTTTCACATCGCCAAATAAGTAGACATGGTGATACTATATGACAAAGGGAGTACAACCAACTTGACATAATCGTTAACTCAGAGGAGGACAATCAGAACCTACTCAACAACAACCAGAAGGAAGACCGCCACACTACATAAGAAGACCTACATGTGGGACATTCTCTCACAAATAAATATTTTTCTTTCAATATATGTAACATATTGTACCTTTATTTATAACATTATCAACAATTTCAAGTGTTTATTATTACCCAAATTTATTATTATAATCATAATTTAAAACAACTTTTATTTTAATTTAAATTAAAATTTAAAAACCCTAATTTTATGAAAAATTAAAAATAAAACCCATTATAAATTATAAATTCACGAAAATTTTAAAAAATAAAAACCAAAATCGTGACTGCATTCATGATTTTCTTTAAATATTAAAAATAAGAAACTGCGAACTGAAGCACGATTTTAAATAAATAATGTAAAAAAATCAAAATATTGAAATCATGCACCAATTCACGATTTCTTCTAAGAAAAAAAAAAAGCGCTCAAGACAAAATTGTGCTTCTAAGCACGATTTGAAATGCTGCTTCAATTGGAAACTTACCCATTCCCATAATTAATTTAAAATATACACATTCTGGTATTATGGTAAAAAAGCGGGGTGTTGTCATTGGGAAGCTCTATGCCCACTAGAAGTAGTTAATGCTTTTATCTTTATCTTTATTATAATGAAAGTAAACAAGTATGAGAGGGGAATTTTATCTTTATCTTTATGTTTTACATTAAGGTCAAATTAATGTTATCAAAAACCTAAATGTTATAGTAATGTTGATGAAGATTGAATATCCAACCATTATTAAAGTTTGGTTTTGACTAGATACTCTATGGTTATAAAGATTGTATATGAGATGTTCATAGAAATTGGTTTAACCTCCATACACCTTTGTGATATTTTCACTTTAAGATAGCATGCAAATCATTTAATAGGTTATATTTTTTCTCCAATGCTATTTTTAAATTAATTTTTCTGTAATCAAGATCAAATTATTTTATTCATCCATGTCCTTAGGTGTTGCAAAGGTCCTAATTGTAAAGTCATCCCTGAGAAATTATATTAAAGATAAAAGAGAGAAAGAAAATTACACTAGAAAATACTTTTTTTTATGGAAGCTAGAAAATATTTGATGGCACATGTATTTGCTTATATATATTTAAATAATTTTATGTTCGTATTTTTTATGTAAACTTTGACTGCAAATGATTTTAAGATTATCTTCGACTAACTAAACATATTTGATCTTTGTAGGGGTCCAATTGAATATGTTGATATTGTGATTGGTTATTTAATTAATGACAATTCTCTTATTCCCATCATAACTATTCAATTTGCAAAAATAGGTCCATATGGTTCTCCTTCGTCAGTTATAATTTTACATACTATTTTATATGTTAAATCTTAAGAACTATTTTATTATACAATATATATTAAATTTAATTTAACATGGTCTTCATTCTTTGTTGATCACATTTTTTCTAGTGAGGTTGCAATTCAAACGGTTATGAAAGTAACCAATGTAATATTCAATTCAAATATGAGTGAATTTATTTCATTACTAACTAGGTATATGTTTTAAATTAATTTAAATTTAATTTTCATCAATTCTATCAATTATAAGTTATACTAATAATGTTATGTTGCCTTCGTTTAACTTTAGTCTTTCAATTTGATTGAATATTACCTTCAGATAAAGGAAAAGTCTAATATGTTTCGTTATCAAAAAAGGAGGTTATCATTTAGATTCCTTATACTATATAAAAAATTAGATCATGTTATCTATTAACTCATTTAAATTAAATTATTAGGACACGACAAAAAAAGTGCTAAATTATCATACAGAGAGGATGCACTTACGTTGATATCGGCAGGGCAAACTTAAGATCGATGCATCTATAAAACCATCGAAGAATCCTATTTATAGATATTTGGATGAAGAATTAATGTTTTTGTTAACATCAATTATGATGATGACTAAATAAGATCATGTACTCTATATTTTATCTTGTCAGTCTTTTCATCGTTGTCTATAGTATGTTAAATATGAACTTCATTTATGACTACTCCAATTTTATATAGTATCATGTTATTTATAATATAAAAATTCACATTGCATGGATAACTTAATAGTTGTATAAGAGAAATCAAACTAAAAAAATTTCACTCACAAAGAGGGCTTTAATTTTAAAGTTTAAAAATATTATTTTATCACTACTTTATTAATTACCCATGTGAAAACACGTGAAGGTCTAAGTATTATCTTGGGGCAATTTTTAATCTCCACTTGTTTAAACTTATTAACATCGTTAATTATAAAATCATGAAGGATCAAATGAATCAAATTTAAAAAATAAGTGACCAAATAAGAGTAAATCAGAAAATAAAGGAATAAAATAAAGGTAAAAATGAAAGAAAAATTAATTCTTTTATCTATATTCTAATATTTTAGTTTCTACACTGAAAAGACTAATATATATTTTATATGATTAAAATTTATAATAAATATATATTTTTAATATATAAATTAAATTTTAATAAAAATTTGCAATATTAAATATTTTTACACAAATTACATTTTAGGGTTTTGATAAATAATTTATATTGTGTTACGATGTTATTTTTAACTATTAATATTTTTTTATAATATTAAATTATTTTAAATAAAGGTTTAAAAATAAATTTAAAGAGAAAAGTGATTAAGAATGTTTTTTTTAAAAATAATCTAATTATAGAAGAAATTCTAAAAAATATTATTATTGAGGAATAACTCTTAAAATTATTTTATTTAAAATAACTATTTAATTTATATAAATATGATAATTTTTTTAAAAAATATTAATATCTAATTTATAAACAAAGATTAAAAAGTAAATTTAATGAGATAAGTGATTAAGATTTTAAAAAAATATTCCAATTAAAGAAAAAATTCCTTAAAACATTATTATTGAAGAATAACTCTTACAAACGCTTTTATTCAGAATAAATATTTAATTTATGTTAATTTTGTTACAACTATTTAATTTGTATGAATATGAGAATGTGTTTTTTTATTAATAGATAAGAATTCATTTTTTATAAGAATTTTTTTTTTGAAGTAGGAAAACCAAGACTAAGAACAAGACTAGGTTGATAAGAATTGATTTGATCACAAATGAAAAAAAATAAAATTTGATATAAATACATTTATACACTTTATAAAAATAATAATAAAATAGTACATAGGTTAAAATAATCATAATCATAATTTACCTTACATTACAAAAAATATAATGGAAAAATATGTGTTTTAGTTCTGTATTTTGTAATATTCTAAATTTTAGTCTCTATACTTCTTCATTGAACATTTTAATCCTAAATTTTTAAAAATAAGTGTAATACTGGTTTTTATCGGTTGAGTGATGACCCTACCATTTGCCGCCATCGAGACTTTTGTCCTTGCTTGTTTGGTGTGTCTTGCAGTCAAACTCCCCTTATGCCTTTGCACTTGAGGACCAAACTCCCTCTAGCATGAGGAAACCTATGCACACCTTCATTACCTTTTGAGAGGCCTACGCCCCATAGAAATTGTCTACTTGAGATTGTTACTCGGCCTGTGGGTCCTGACATAAGGTTAGAATTCTATCTTTTCCGGCATAATATCTTTCTAATGGCTATGGGTCCCTAGAAGGAGGCATTCTTTGCCTGTAGAAGCAAAGCTTCATGATGAATCAAGAGTGATTCAAAGATGTTTTGATGATAACAAAGATAATAACAAAAGATGATGACAAAGGTGATGACAAAAGCTCAAAGATCAATCAAAGAATGAGTTCAAGATATTCAAGATAGAATCAAGAACACTACAAGATTCAAGAGGAAAGTTGATTTCAAGAATCAAGAATCAAGATTCAAGAGATCAAGATTTCAAGAATCAAGATTCAAGAGATCAAGATTCAAGACTCAAGATTCAAGAATCAAGAGAAGGCTTAATCAAGATAAGTATGAAAAGGTTTTCTCAAAAATTGAGTAGCATATGGATTTTTCTCAAAACATGTTTACCAAAGAGTTTTTACTCTCTAGTAATCGATTACCAGATTGCTGTAATCGATTATCAGTAGCAAAATGGATTTGAAAAAGTTTTCAAATGAATTTACAATGTTCCAATTGATTTCAAAAAGCTGTAATCGATTACAATGTTTTGGTAATCGATTACCAGTGCCTTTGAACGTTGAAATTCAAATTCAAATGTGAAGAGTCACATCCTTTCACATAAAAGCCTTGTGTAATCGATTACACTGATTTGGTAATCGATTACCAGTGATTGTTTCTGAATAAATCAAAAGATGTAACTCTTCAAATGGTTTTTTGACTTTTTCAAATTGGTTTTAAGTTTTTCTAAAAGTTATAACTCTTCTAAATGGTCCTCTTGGCCAGACATGAAGAGTCTATAAAAGCAAGGCTTTGATTTTCTTTTCAATACACTTTTCCAATCAATCCAATACAATCCTTTACAAGCCTTGAATCTCTTTGAACTTTTTCTTCTTCTTTGTGCCAAAAGCTTTCCAAAGTTTTATGGTTTTCTAAACCTTGAAAACTTGTGTTATTCATTCTTTTCATCTCTTCTCCCTTTGCCAAAAAGAATTCGCCAGGGACTAACCGCCTGAATTCTTTTTGTGTCTCTCTTCTCCCTTTTCCAAAAGAACAAATGACTAACCGTCTGAATTCTTTTGTGTCTCCCTTCTCCCTTGTCAAAGAATTCAAAATGACACAGTCTGAGAATTCTTTTGATTCTTCCCTTTCCCTTATACAAAAGTTTTCAAAGGACTAACTGCATGAGAATTCTTTTGTATCCCCATTCACAAAGTATCAAAGGTTTAACCGCCTGAGATCTTTGTCTTAACACATTGGAGGGTACATCCTTTGTGGTATAAGTAGAGGGTACATCTACTTGAGTTGTTGACTGAGAACAAGAGAGGGTACATCTCTTGTGGATCAGTTCTAGTGGAGGGTACATCCACTAGGTTCAAAGAGAACAAGGGAGG